>NW_026000164.1:3398973-3418355 GCF_001458135.2 Marmota marmota marmota | reverse complement strand
GAATCAGATCAGGGGTTCTAACCTTAATGAAAAATCTTTCTTTCTTTTCGTTTTTTTTTTTTTTTTGTTGTGATGTTGGGGATTGAACCCAGGGCCTTGTGCATGTGAGGCAGGCACTCTACCAACTGAGCTATATTCCCAACCCCAAGAAAAATTGTCATCTTAAAGGGACTTAACCTGGGTGTGAGGATGGGTATTGGGTGTCCTGTGTTATGCTGCCCACTGTTTTGGGTTGAGTTGGTAAGGAGAGGTCTGAAGGACAGAGAAAGCCACCTAGATGGTCTTGAGGAAGCTGGGAAAGTAGAGACAGTGGACTTGCCTCTGGTTCCTTCCTGAGTTTTTCTGAGGAGCCAGTGGTTCCCAAGCTCTTGCTCAGCATTCGTGCAGACAGCGGTCACAGGGGAGGGCTGGCCAGGCAGGAGGGGTCAGAGCTGTCTCAGGAGCTTCCCTTCTCTTCTGAAAAACTGGCAGTTTTTCTTTCTTTTCTTTTTTTTTCCTTCTACACAAAAGTGTTGAATTATCTTTTTAAATGTTAAGTAATGCAGACCTGTTTATAATTTTAATGTGCACCTCCTACCCCACAAGTGTTTCTCTACACTGTGGTAAGAGCTTGGGGTCTTCCCCCAACCTTTTTTCTCTTAAAAAGCCTTCTCCTCTTATTTTATTTTTTAGCTTAATGAGAATGGGTTCTCAGATGTGCTTCATTCTTTCTACCCCTGAAATGCCCTTGGCCAAGGAATGTCAATTTGGAGAAGTCTTTCACTCTGTAGAGGAGGAAACAAGCTCAGAGTGGAAGTGACCTCACAGGGTCAGTCACACTAGCTGCTGGAAGACCTGGAACTACAATGTTGGTCTCTGAAGCAGGACTGAGTCCTAGGAGCCTTTGTGGCTCCTCCTCCAGAAAGTAACCCTGTGAGGGAGACCCTGAAGGGTAGACTGCTAGTGACAGAGCTCTGTAGGGTGTGTTGGGTTTTATGAAGCACAAGTGCTTCTATCCTTTATAACCAAATATAACTGTCAAGGCCCAGTAAGATATGTGGGCAACTAGAAAATTATTAACTATTTTACAGATGAATAAAATCAAAGTCCAGAGACAGAAAAATAGCTTTTGTGAAAACTGTACTTGAAGCAAGTGGCAAAATGAAGAGAATCTTGACCCTCAATTTCTATTGCGCTTCTGAGACTGAACAGCAGCTAGGCCTGAAGCAGATGCCTCATCCCGGGTTGACTGGTTAAGGAACATCAGGTCCACCTCCTTCACAGGGCTGTCAGAGAGCAGCCCCACTTCTGTTTGTTTGAATCTTGCCTCCATAGGCAATTTCTCATCAGCTCTGCGGACAATCCTGCCAGTAGGAGTTGACCCAGTCTTGTCCCTTTTGAGGAATAAGTGAGAGGGATTTCCTTCCAATTGGGGCTACATTTTCCCAGAGGGCTCTGGGAACTGTATACCCTAGTTGGCCATCTGGACCAGGTTAGCAGCTGGGAGATGATTCCATTTATCACAGCCCTAGTGAGCGCGGTGAAACTAGACCTGGTAACTTAACCGGATCAGACCCTGTTTCCCCAGCTAGAAACCAAGGGGTTGAATGCATCCGTTTCCACGGTCTCGCGTGGAGCGCCGTAAATATTATCACCAGGCACTGCTGGGGGTTCCCTCTGCACACGCACGCACCGGGCACGTGCACCTTCCTGCGATGTGTGCAGCACCACCCAGGGAACACAGGTTCTCAGGGAGGAAAGAAAAAGGACGACAGAGTAAACACGAGCTCGAGGGGAAGTCTCAGAGCCGGGGCTTCTTTGTGGTTCGGGATGGTTTCCCAGCACAGACACCAGTGGCTGGCAACACTCGGGGCGCTCCGAAAACGTTTGCGGAGCTGATACCGAACCCGTACGCGCGCCCTGAGTTCAGACATTAATACGCGCGAGTACGGGAAGTGGGGCGCGCCGAGGCCGAGAGCTGGTCTCAAGGGCAGGACGGACAAGGGCGCCGTGATGCCGCGCGGTCACCAGTGGCTGGACCGCGCCTGCCCTCCTCCTCACAGCCCTCGGCGCACGCGTTTGCTGCGCGGGGCCGCGCGCCCGCGGGNCCGGGAGCCCGGTGCCCAAGTCGCCCCCGGGGTGGCAGTTCCCGTTAACCTTAGCTACAAAGTCAAAGGTATTTATTTCCCCGGCCCCCTCCCTCCGAGTCCCTCTGCATTTAGGGCGGGGAGGGGCAGTGCGAAGGATGGCCGGGTGCCCGGCCCCGCTCCTCCCGCCCTGCTCCACCCGGCCAGGGCTGGAGCGGAGGGAGGAGGCGCGGGCCTCCGGGAGCCCCGCACGTCCCGGTGCACCGGGCCCCAAACTTTCTCCATCCCCACACAGCCGAGGGGGAAAGGACCCGGGCCGGGGTGGGGAGGGCCGCAGGACAGGGCAGCGAGGTCAGGAGGGAGGCCCGTAAGCATGCGAGGGAGAACCTAATGGTGAGCGGAGGGTCGCCTGTGCACCGCCCCTCCTGACCTGGTCCGTTGTTCTGAGTTCCCTGTCTGTGTCCACCTCCCCTGTAGATCAGCTTCTGGGGGCCAGTGCTCTTTGCAGAAAGACTCGTAGTAGGTGCTCAATAAGTGTGCGATTAAATGAGCGGGGTGGTGGGGGGTGGAACTGGAGGTAAAGAATAGTGAGAGGAAGGCACCATAGAAGTTGCAGCTGTGTGCATGGTCTTCCCAAACCTCTGTTCCAGGAAAATGAGCACTGCTGTCAGATCTCGGTGGGTTGGGATGGGCTGGGAGGGGGCTTCTTCCTCTGTAAAGGTGGGGCATGTAGAGATGCTGCCTCCTTCAGGGCAGGATGGAGTGCGGCTGGGGTTGGGTGTGGTCTAAGTCCAAGGGTTGGAGGCTTGGAGGCAAGTTGACAGTCCAGGCTCCGCCTTAATGTTCTTTTCGAATCTCCGTGTTCATCTACAAAATGAAGAGATTAGATGTTATTTGTTCTCTTTTAGCACCAAGATTCTAATTCTGAGCTTCTAATCTGTTTTAGACTGAAATTTCTTTTATTTGAATGTACCCTTATAACAAGGTTTAGTAATGGTTACAGTGCGCACGGCCTGTAGTGGGTACCAGGAGATGGAAGCACCCCTGTGTTCCTGTGTTAAAATGCTTTAATCTTGTTGCAGAGACAGAAAAAGGTCTTTTTTTTTGGCGGGGGGAGGAGATTGGGGCAAGTGATGAATTGAACTCAGGGCCTTGTATATGCTAGGCAAATGCCCTACCACTGAGTTTCTTTTTTATATATTATTTTGAGACAGGGTCTCGTTAATTGCTGAGGCTAGCCTCGAAATTACTATCCTTCCTTAGCCTCCTGGGTAGCTGGAATTACAAGCATATGCCACTACTAGATCCAGAGAAAGTGTTGATGATAACAGTAATCCCATGGATATGGTACTGGATTGAATGGTGAATAGGTTAAGCAGAGGAGTTCCTACCATTCTCGAGTAACAGAAAAGATTTCTTGGGCAAAATGATCCCTGATCTGGGCTGAGAAGAGAAGTCAGGCAAGTTCATTCCAAGAAGAGTCATTGGTGGGTATGTGAGGACTTGACAAGCTCTAGCTCAGGAACTGGATATTGGGAGATGGAGTATGTTGGGTGCAGTGGGAGAGGTGACCACAGGCCAGGTTTTGGCCTTGACAAGAAATTTTAAGCTAAATCTGAAAGTATGAGGAAGTCATTGAATGATTTTAAGTAGGGAAATAATGTTCAAATTTCAATTTTAGAAAAGTTGGTTTGGGTTCTGTGTGGCAGAAACAGAACTTGGCATACCAAGATAAACAATAAAGCATTGAAGTCATCCAGGTGAGAAGTAGACTGGAACTCAGGCAGGGGCAGTAGAACTTGGAGGCATTAAAATGGTGCTGGTAGGACCCAATGACCTGTTCAGTTATGGGCTGTTGGTGCTTTATGGTAGGGAGAACTGTGGATGTTTGAGTAGAAGAGGGCAAAGTGAGTCATGAGGAGGGCACAAGGGTGCCATTGAGAGGGTTCTGGGCAAGTCTGATGCTGGGGTATGGGGATGGAAGCCCACATGGTCAGGGCTAGAAATGGTAGAGGGCTTAGCAACAGGGACACAATGAAATCCATATCCAGCCCTCTCCTCCATGCAAAGTTGGTGGTACAGGCCTCTAAAGATTCCAAAGCAGCTGGCAGGAGTCCTGGCTTAGGAAGGGTGAGCACCAGGGCGTCGTTTTCCAAGCAGCTTGGGCTTGGGAAGTGTGGGAGTGGGTTGATCTTAAAGGGTAGTAATGGGAGAGAAAAGACACTGTCCAGTCTGTAGGATTCAGGCAGTGTGGTCTTTTCAAATTGCCTCATTTGATGCTCATAACAAACCCATGGAAGGGATGTTTTCAGTCATCTGCATTCAGAAACCTGAGGCCCAGATGGCTGAAGTGACAGTGAATTAGTGACATGGGGCCAAGACTCAGGGCTCCTGATTCCCACTTCAGACTGTGATGTGGTCCTGATGTGCAGCTGTGGGGAGATCTTCGCTGCTTTGGGGAGTGGGCTTCAAGGGGGAGTCTTGGGCTGACGATCCAGCCCTGTGGAAATTCAGAATTAGAGCTGGCCACAGGAGAAAGGGCCTGCTGCTGCCCTTGGGCCAGGCCCTGGAGGGTGTCAGGCTGAACTGAGCAAAGCCTAGTTGTTTCCCCAGGACTTTCTGTCCCATTCCAGCTTCTGCATAGCCCCTGCTGGCCTACACCACCCCTCACCCCAGCACAGGTCACCCAGCAAGTCACTGCTCAGAGCTCACTGTGGTGCCTCCAGTCCTGCCTCCCTGAGTTCTGTTTCTTGGACATGTAGGGATGGCCCTGAATATTCAAGGACACGTGTCATAATGGATTCCATTTCTGCTTTCCCTAGTGTGCTGTGTAATGATTTGTGTTGACATCGTTCTCGTCGTTCTCGACTGATACATTTGTGTGTCTGTGGATCTGTAGGTGTGTCTGTGAGTTTAAAGAACTATTTCACGGGCTGGGGTTGTGGCTCAGTGGTAGAGTGCTTGCCTAGCACGTGCAAGGCCCTGGGTTTGATCCTCAGCACCACATAAAAATACATAAACAAAATAAAGGTATTGTGTACAACTAAAAAATAAATATTAAAAAAAACTATTTCATTTTCTCTATATTTCCATATGCAATAGATTCCCATTAATCCTTGGGGATTCATTCCAAGACCCCCAGCGGATGCCTGTCACTGTGAATCCTATATTTACTGTTTTTCCCTAAAATTACTTGTGATAAAATTTAATTTATAAACTAGGCAACACTAATAGTTAACAATAACTAGCATCAAAGAACAGCTATAACAGTTTGTTGTGATAAGTGTCGCGAGAATGTTGTTTCTCTCAGTATATCTTGTTTTGTTCTGGCCTGGTTGGCTGTGTGTGCGTAGCAGAAGCAAGCTTTGGAAAGCCAGCTGTGGCCAGAGGGGACCACTGTGCAGTGTGGCAGGTGGTCTCACATGCATCAGTATCTCCATATTTTCGCATCTTTGAACTTTTGTTGAATTTGAGATGCAACGGAGCCTGGGTGTGTTTGTGTGTGGTGTTTATATCAGTTTCCCACATGCCTTTGATTATATATTTTAAATGAAAGCTTCGCTGCTCTTAACTGAAACTCAATTCTCAGGCACAGAACATTGGCTATCCTGAGGGATTTGTTGTAAGTGACAAGGGACAGGGGCCAGAAAAGTGATCTCTTCAGAGTCCTCCATTTGTTTAATTAATTCATAGAACTCAGTATTGAGCACCTTCTGAATGTCAGGGATCAGGAGGGACAATGTCCCTACCTTCTTGGATCTTCCCTTTTGGGAAGACAGAAATGACCTTGGTTGTCTATTAGGGTAGCATTAGACTCACGTGGCTGTTGAGCACTTAAGTGTGGCCAGTGTGATTGAGAAACCCAGTTTTAAATTAAATTTATTTGAATTTAAATAACCACTGTGTGTATAGAAGCCAAGCCCCTAAAATGAGGGTGGCAGTTTCAGGCCATCTTGGTCACAGTTGCTTTCAGTTATGCCCCTTCTCTTAGAACCCCCCATGGTGAGGGGAAAGTACCCTGGTAAGGGCAGGCCCCACTCAGTTTGGTCCCAGCTTCAGCACTTGCTGGCTGTGTGACTTTGAGCAAGCCTTGGTTTCCCTGGCTGAAGGACGACATGGACAGTGCTTGCTTAGAGCTTGGTACCCAGTCTGTGTTCACTAGCAGTTCTCTCCCTGTCTCTAATGACCACCCTCCTGCCATAGCCAGGTCAAGGTCAAGGTGTTCAGGGAGTCTCCAATGCCCTCCTCAGGTAAATGAGGGTATAGGAAATGCGCACTTGTGCCTCTGAAGGCTGATCTAAGAGCCTGCCCGGCACCAGGGTGCAGACCTGGCTGTCCCCTTGCAGAAGCTGTCCTGCATGCTGGCGCATACCAGGGCATGCTGGGAAGGTAGAAGCACCACCAGGTGGTGCCCGCGAGGAGGAGAGGGCAAGGAAGGTAATGCTAGAAATGGAGGCTTGGGGCAGGTGTCTCCTGCCTAGGTCTCCTTGGAGAGCAAAGGGTGATTGGTGTAGGTGGAAGGTTGATGGGGTGAGGACCTGGTGGGGCCTCAGGATGAGGGCTGCTCAGCTCAAAGCCTCAGCTCCTGGTGAAGGCACTGTGGTCCAGCCCACTGGTGACAAAGAGAGTATGAGCTGCATTCAGTTCCTGTTCCCCACCTGGGGCCCTGAGTGTATTGCAGATGCCTGTGGTTTGGGAGGAGGTGGGGGGTGTGGCCTTGCTCCTTGCCCCAGCTGTTGCCTTCCCTCTTTCCCCAAGTGTCTTCTGCTAACACCAAAGCCCCTTTGTTACCTCCTCTGCCCCCAGGCCTCACCACCTGCTGCAGGCCACAATCCACTCTTTGTGTGGTCTGCAGCTGGCCACCAGGGCCTTCCCCTTGAGGAGGTTCTTATCAGAACTGCAGCCCAACCCCTTGCTGGGAGGCTGGGTTAGGGGCAGGTGGTAGGAATAGGAGGTGACCAGCCTTGTCCTGAGACTCATCCCCTGTGTGTGACCTGATTCCCTGGTACTTGGTACTTATGGAGAGTGGAAGGGAAAGGTGGCCTAGCCCAGGTCAGGGCCCACGTGGACTAGACTAGGCTGTGGAGCCTTGCATCCTGCAGGGCAGCCTGTCCACCTGATGCCTGGGGTCTCTCTTGTCAGCCAAGTGATATGTCAGGGCTGGGGATGAGGAGGGACAAGCCAGTTCACATGGTGGAGGGACAGAATCTTGGGCATTCGTGATGGTGTGGAGGATCTAGAAGGGTGTCCATGTGGAGGGACTGCCTTGGGCTTGGCTTTCCCAGGGTGTGGTCTCCAAACATCTCCCACTTGAGCACATAGGTATAGTGAGTCCCCAAAGCCAGGGCTTATCCCCATTCCTGACCTGTGTGTCCCCCTTACTTCTCACTTCATGCCCTTGGGCCCATGAGGCCTCCTCCTTCTATTAACAGTTCCATTTCTACCTAGACCACAGGGCTGCTCTCCCTCACACCCTGGGGTGGCTCAGGACAGAAGCCCAGGACAGGGAGGCACAGCTCTGGGCAGATCACCAAGAATCAAGGCCCTTCTGCCACCTGAGGCAGCTTTTAGGTCCTGGAAGCTTCTGGAAGCTGAAGTAGATAAAGCAGGGCTCTCTGGTTTGAGTTAGGAACCTCTGGATGTATTGGTACATTAAGTCCCGTCCCTCTGTCCTTGCCTCAAATTCATGGCCCAAGCTCTGACCCCTTCAAAGTCTTCCCACATCAACGTGGCCTGGGCCCACCATCCTCTGAGCCTCTTTAGGTGGATATTAAGTCAATTGGCAAGAGGTTCTCCAAGGAGTGGGGTGCAGAAGCCATGGAAGGAGCCCCCACTCTCAGTGGGACCCCTCCTGGGGCCTTGCCCTCCCCTTCCTGCTGCCCACCTCTCCCAGGCGTCTCCAGTATTGAGGGAAGAAAATACAGCAGAGGTGAGGGCAGACCCCTGTTGGGGAAATAGAGTTTAAGAAATCTCTATCACCCAGAAAGGCCTTCCACAAAAATAGAAAAGAAAGAAAATAGTGTTTTTTTTTTTAATATTTATTTTTTAGTTTCAGGTGGACACAATATCTTTATTTTATTTGTATGTGGTGCTGAGAATCGAACCCAGTGTCTCAGGCATGTTAGGCGAGTGTGCTACCACTTGAGCCACATCCTCAGCCCAAGAAAATAGTTTTTTATTTGTTTGTTTTGATTGAATAAGCGTTGGAAGAATGTGATGCCTTTCCTGGCACTTGCAAGATGGCTGGGCTGAGAGCACTCGCAGCTTGGTTATAGCCAGGCAGGGGCCATCTATCTTGCACATCCGTTCTCAAGATAAATCATAGCTGTGACACTACCATGTCTCATCTAATTCAGCCTCATTTTACCTACTTATTAGGGTGACTATTTGCTATCTAATTACCCTTACCCAAAGGAAAAGTAAGCTTTTCATATTTTTTTAAATATATTTTTTTAGTTATACATGGACACAATATCTTTATTTTGTTTATTTATCTTTTATGTGGTGCTGAGGATCGAACCCAGTGCCTCATATGTGTGAGGCAAGTGCTCTGCCACTGAGCCACAACCTCAGCCTAGCTTTTCATATTTTTATGACAGGAGTTAACTTTGCAGCTTGGAGCCAGGCACCATCCAGAGCCAGGCTCCTGCCCTTGCGTGGAGAAGGGCCTGCCTCCTGCATGTTGACTTTTCAGAAGGATGGCTCCCAGGTCCTCAAGAAAGACATCAAGGCCAGGCACGGTGGCACACACCTGTAATCCCAGCAGCTCGGGAGGCTGAGGCAGGAGGATCACAAGTTCAAAGCCAGTCTCTGCAAAAGCAAGGCACTAAGTAACTCAGTGAGACCCTGTCTCTAAATAAAATACAAGATAGGGCTGGGGATGTGGCTCAGTGGTTGCCTTGGTTCTCTTAAAAAAGAAGAAAAAAAAAAAAAAAAACGGGCTGGGGATATAGCTCAGTGGTTAATCCCTGGTACCAAAAAAAAAAACCAAAAACAAAACAAAAAAACATTATGTTGTGAAGTTGGCAAAAGCCTTTTGGCTTCAAAAAAGACTATGTATGTTTCAAAAGGGATGGAGCCAGAACTTAACAATGAGAAGTTTCTGAAGAAAATACTCAGTCCTTCTGCACCTCTGTAATCGCAGCAGTACAGGAGCCTGAGGGAGAATTGTAAATTCAAGGCCAGCCTGGGCAAACAGCAACCCTGTCTCAAAATAAAAGGCAGGGGATGTAGCTCAGTGGGTTCAATCCCTAGTACCATAAAAAAACAAAAAACAAAAACACCCCCCAAAACCAAGAAGGTGTCTTTCACTCTACACCAGGGAAATTAAATTTTCTTTAGATTCCTGTTTACCCATATACCCCTCTCTTACCTTGTCAGAGACCAGATTCCAATTCCGGTAGATATGCCCAGAACCCTCAGGAAGGGGACCCTGGGGGAAGGGGGTCTCGGTAAGGCTTTCCTTGGCTGGAGTGGGCTTTCTGCTGAGGGGTTGCCAAGCCGAGGTGGCCAGACAGGAGCTTTGACTGAAGCCTGGAAGAGCCCCTTCCCAGGCGGCTGAAGCTTGGGCTGCGAGTCTCTGTGGGGCAGCTTTTGGAGTCCTTGCCGTGCTGGGGGTACAGGAGGATGAAGCCAGGTGTGAGCACAGGAGACACCGTGCGCACTGGCGTGGTGATAAAATGAGCCGGTGTCTGAGCTCAGTCCCCAGCTGGCAGCATATTTGTTATGTGCCTCTCCTGGGGGCTCTGTCCGGGGCTTTGGGCGCCTGGGGACAGTGACGAGCACATCAGGTGGGAAAACTGCTGGGGCAACGTGAGGTGCAGTTAGGCTTGTTGCTGGGTACTGAGGTGCCAGGGGAGGCTGCTCTGGGAAGGTGACGTTGAGGAAGGAAGAAGCTCAGGGCAGCCAGGCAGAGGATGTGGGGGCTTCAGAGGGGACTCCCAGGCAACAGCTTGGGGCGTCCAAGAAGCCATGCGATCTGCCCCCAGCCATGTTTCCGGCAGGAAGGGAGCCAGTCAGGAAGCCTTAGAAGACCACAGCCTAAAATAAAGAAAAGTGATGGCTGAACCAGGGACCCGTGAGCTAGCACCCTGCCTAGGGCGACCGTGAGATGCCCTGGCAGGGTTCCTGACTAGCTTTGTTCTGGAACATGGATGGGGACTCTGAAAGATGGGCCGCTGATGAGGAAGGGTGGGGGCCCTCTGCCTCCTGGGTGCCTTCTTGACTAGGGCCCGTCCTGCGTGATCTCTGACCTCAGCTGAGGTTCCTCGTTTCTCACTTGGTGGCCTTCACTTGCCACCTTTCCCATGTTAGGGGTGTGAGGCTCTGGTCTGGGAGTCAGGAGTCCTGGGTTTTTGTCCATTTGTGCCATTCAACCACCTCTGTGACTCTGGACATGTCGGGGACCCTCTCTGCCTGGTTTCCTCTTGGTTAATATAAATCATGCCATTTTGCCACTTTTGACTGGGCAGAGAGGTGGAGTTTCAGGAGAGGGAGAGGTTAAAAGTCCAAGTCTGAAAGACTGGCTGTTGGGCAGGACCTGGATGACACATTCTACCAGGGACAGTACCTCACAGGGGCACCCATACATTCCAACAGATTATTTTGTTTGGGGGGAAAATGTTGAAATTGTTAGTACGCTAAATTGATTTATTCTTGAAGGTCAAGCTGAAATTGTACCTCTTCCATGAAGTCATCCCTTGTCGCGGCAGTTCAAAGTATGGTGTCATGTGTCCATGATCTCTCTCTGTCTCACATCTTTTTCTCTCACTTCCTAAAATTCTCTTTAATAATTCAACAAGCATTTTTTTTTGCCCTGATATCTGTTTATTTATTTTTCAGTTGTAGGTGGACACACAATATCTTGATTTCATTTTTACACGGTGCTGAGGATTAAACCCAGTGCCTCACACGTGCTAGGCGAGCGCTCTGCCCCTGAGCTACAGCCCCAGCCCTTGCCCTGATAGTTGAACACTACTGTGGTATCTATCTATATTGATGCATTTCAGTTTATTTTATTTTTCTAATTTAGGATTATATACTACCTCCTAAAATAGGTGATGGAAGGACACAGACCAAGTCTTTTTCTTCTTTATCTCCCCAGGGCTTTGCTTTTTGGTAAATGTGTGCAAATAATGGTGATTTTCTAAGATCTACTATTTCCTTAGGGGTTATGAAACTTTATAAAATAGCTTTATTTCAGGGGTGCTCATAATTGAAACTATCAATTAAAAACAATTTGCCATATGCTTTTTCTGTTTTCAAGTTTGTCAGGGTATCTAATTTAAAACATGGAGGGGGCAGGAAGGGAAGCCAGAATTTTTAAAAACTGTAAAATTGCAGTGTGTGTTTAAAACTACATAATGTAGACTCCACAGGCCGGTGCTGTTAACCCCTGTACATTTCAACTGAGGTCCTAGAAGAGGGCTGAGAAATAGCGCGAGGTCTGAGATGGGAGAGGGTCCGGAAGACCGGCTTTCATCCTGTCCCATAGGCCAATTCTCTTTATTTTGCTCCCATCTCACTCTCAGATGGCAGGGCGGATACCTGGCCAGCACTGATGCCGTGAGAGGTCTTCAGGGATGGAGAGTGGCCTGCCTGGTGACAGTACAGGTAAGAGAGAAAGTGGCCTCCTCCTGTCCCAGGCCTGCCTGCCTGTCCTTCCTGGAGCCAAACACAAGTTGCTGCCCCGAGCATCTAGAATGTACAGTTTCAGGGTGGAGACCTGGACTTGAAGGTCATCCAAAGACTAGAACGAAGAGACTGTGGGATTGGAAAAAAAAAAAAAAAAAGACAAAGCCCAGTCCATTAACTTGCCAGGCCAGGGGAGACAGAGGCATGGCTGCAGGAATTGAGATGTTTTAAGCTCTAGCACTCTGGGTAGGACAGCTGCTTAGAGCAGACTCTGTTGTTTGTTGATCAGCAAACTTCTTCAGTTCAGCCCAGGAAAGCTTCCTGGGGTCACTCAGAGTTCAGGGTCTTTCTTGGCTCAGAGTTGGCTATGATGAAACACAGCCCTCAGTTTTGGTATCTGCCCGGCAAGTGCTGTCAGGAATGGAAATTTTTTCTGTTTGGTCATGTGTTCTTGGCAGGAGCCCTTCTGTTTAGCCCTGTGCTGGGGCTGCAGCAGCCCCTGGCACCTGTGAGGAGGTCTCCCAGCTCTTTTATTTTTTCCTGTGCAGGGGATTTGAATCCAGGAGTGCTCTACCACTGAGCTACATCCCCAGACCTTAAAATTTAAAAAAAGTTTCATTTTGCACCAGGGACTCACTCATCATGTTGCCCTTGACCTTGCAATCCTCCTGCCTCAGCCTCCAGAGTAATGAATTACAGGTGTGATGCCACTGTTGCCTCTGCCTGTGAGCAGCTCTCCCAGCCACTCCCCGCCACCCCTGCTTTTTGTTTTTTTAGTGCAGGAGATTGAACCAAGGACCTTACTCTTGCTGGGCAAACCCTCTACCACTGAGCTACACCCCTAGCCCTCCCAGCTCTTTTTAAAAATTTCTTTTGAGACACCGTCTTGATAAACTGCCCAGGCTAGTCTTGAACTTGTAATCCTCCTGCCACAGTGCCCAGCTCTTTCACCAGTCCTGTCCTGAAGTGGTGGGGGCTGAAGAGTGGCTGTATCCCTTTCCCCCACCAGCAATGGGGTCCCAGGGCAGGCCTAGCCCAACTTAGGAATCACCCCCTGGGCAGAGTGTGACTGGTTTTCTTATCTCCCTCTCCCCTCCCAGGGCAGTTGTTCTATAGTCCCCAGAGCCCAAGACCCCTGTGGAGAGAACCACCTTCCCTCCCAGAAAAAATCATTTCAGTGGACTTAAGACTGAGACAAAAATTATGCCATGACTGGGTAAAAGATAAGCATTAGCAGCACGCTCCAGGAGGGGCAGTGTCATGTGTGGAAACCACCCATCCTGGGCTGGGTCTTGATAAGGACCTTTAGATGGACAGGCTGGCCTTGTTCAAGTCTCACTTGGGACCCGAGAGCTTCTGTAAGACATAGACATTACGGTAATTATGCAATCACTGTGAAGCCTAGAGCATGTGTGCTAAACACTTGAGAACACTTTCCCTGTATAAACTCCTCAGCCGTGAGGTGGCTCTGACAAAAGGAGACTTGGAGACTACCAGGGCCCTCTTCCTCCCTAGGGCACTTCTGAGGCAACCCTGGGGCTGTAGGGAAGAGGGAAAATGCTGGCACAGATATCGAGACCCACTCCTAGGCTATAGCCAGTTCTTACCTGGCCAGACTTAAGGGAATGGTCTGTCTGAGTGCCACATTTTTCAGATAATTGAGAACTTACCTCTTTTAATTTTTTTTTTTTTCAGTGCTAGGGCCTGTGTGCATGCTCTAGCACTGAACTACATCCTCATCTCCTCTTTTAATTTTTATATATGTTGTATATCCATTTTTTTGTTGTTGTGGTAATTTAATCCAGGAGTGCTTTACATTATATACATAATGTAAAATTTATCAAGTTAACCGTTTTTAAGTGTACATCAGTATCATTAAGCACACTTACAATGCCGTGTAACCATCCCCATCATCTATTTCCAGATCTTTTTTATCACCCAGGAACTCTGTACTCATTAAATGGTAATCCCCATTTAACATCTTTTTATTTTATCTGAACCATTTAAGATTTAAAACATGTTTTTTATGATGACTGAGGAATATAACCTGCAAGCCAGAGGCTTTGTATCAATACCAGACCCCTGAAGTGATATATCCCTGGGACAGGCTGAGGGCCTAGCACACCCTGTTCCTCAGTCCCAGGACCTCAGGGGACCTGTGCTAGGTTTATATTCTTGTGCCCATTAGCAGGTGTGAGAACTCTATCCTGGAGTTCTGAGGCCTTCAGGCATAGGGACATCTTTCTGGCTGTGGGTAGAGAGGGGAAAGCTACTTGTTGGATATTAAGGCCAAGTTTTACCAAGCAAGGCAGTAACTTGGGGCGGGGGGGCTCTGGGGTATTAATGGATACTGTGTCACTCAGGGACAGTGGTCCCTTCTTGTTTGAATATATCTTGTATTCACTACCAGGCTGCCAATTTGGATACTTAGTCCCTTAAATACCTTCCCGGGCCACATTTCATTGCAGCTATGGAAACACTCCTATAATCAATTAAACTCATTGCACTTGGGTGTTCAGTTTCTGCCAAAAATAAATTTCTTTTTTTTTAAATATTTATTTTTAGGTATAGATGGACACAACACAATACCTTTATTTTTTTATGTGGTGCTGAGGATCGAACCCTGGTCCTGCCCATGCTGGGCAAGCGCTCCACCGTTGAACCACCATCCCAGCCCCAATAATAAATTTCAGTCACCACTTACTTTCATTTTCAAATTGTTACTTTCACTAAAATGATTTTTCATGACCAAGCACCAGGGGAAGCATTATGAAGTTATTTACAAGGAGGGAAACTGGCTCCTTAAAGGTACCTTCCATGATATCCTCCCCCACAATGACCCTGAGGCCATGCGGGGGGAGGGGGTTTGGCCCTAGAATGAAAGACTACCAGATTATTAGTGAGGGTTTTTTCTTTAAAATATTTAAGGATTTAAAAATTATATATGTGTGTATGTTATATACATATACATACAAACACACACACATACACATTTCTGGTACTGGGGATTGAACCCAAGGATGCTTAACCACTGAGTCACATCCCCACTCCTTTTTATTTTTTATTATTATTTTTTTAATATTTATTTTTTAGTTTTCGGCAGACACGACATCTTTGTTTGTATATGGTGCTGAGGATCGAACCCGGGCCGCACGCATGCCAGGCAAGTGCACTACCACTTGAGCCACATCCCCAGCCCTCCTTTTTATTTTTTAAAAATTGTATTATTTGAGGGCTGGGGTTGTGGCTCAGCAGTAAAGCGCTCGCCTAGCACTTGCGAGGCCCTGGGTTTGATCCTCAGCACCACATAAAAATAAATAAATAAAGTATTGTGTCCAACTACACCTAAAAAAATTTTTTTAATATTGTAAAATATATTTTAAAAATTATATTATTTGAATATCCTCATATAAATTCAAAAGATACAAGCCAGTGTGGTGGCACATACCTGTAATCTCAGGGACTTGAGAGGCTGAAGCAGGAGGATTGAGAATTTGAGGCCAGACTTGGCAATTTAGCAAGATTGTGTCTCAAAATAAAAATTAAAAGGTCCAGGGGTATAGCTCAGTAGTAGAGCACTCCTGGCAGTACCACACACATACAGAAAAATTCAAATGACAGATGAGGTAAAGATCCCCTCTACCTTCTCTAGCCAGTCCTATCATTTCAGAGGACAAACACCATTTTCAGGTTTGTACACAGCATCCTGGGTCATGTAAGTACATATGTATGTACATAGAGACATGCAGTTTTATGTTCATAAATTGGGTCAAATAATTCATGTAATTTTTTCAACTTGTTTTTTGCTTTCTCTTGAAATGTTTTAGAATCTTTTCACATTGGCATATATAGTTATTTTCCAATTTTTTCAATTATCAGTTACAACCCATATCATGAATAGAATGATAATTTTTTAAAACTGTTCTTTAGATTGTTATCCATTGTTTACTAATTAGGTTGTTATCCATTGTTTGCTAATTACAAATTGCATTTCAGTGAGTATTCTCAGCACTCCTCTTTGTATTTGCACATATTTCTTTGTGTGCACATGCACATGCACGTGTGCGTATGCTACAGGACTGAAGCCCCGGCCTTGTGCATGCTAGGCATGTGCTCTTCCACTGAGTGACATGCCTGGTCCACTGGTATGTATTTCTTAGGATAAATACCTAGAGTGAAATTCTATATAGAAGATTCTATACACTTCTGATTTTAACAAGTCCTGTCCAATTATCCTTCAAAAAGTCTGAACCCCAGGATATGCTCCCAGAATATACCCTCAGGATGCCCTTGTGCCTACTTGCTTTCTCATGTTTCTGTGTATATTGTGTATATTTTCCATCTTTTCATTTTACTACGCTTCTTTTTTTGTTTTTTTGGCACCATGGATTGAACCCAGAGGGGCTTTACTGCTGAGCCATATCCCCATTTTTTTATTTTTTATTTTGAGACAGGGTCTCACTTAATTGCTTAATTGCTTAGGGTCTTGCTAAGTTGCCGAGGCTGGCTTTGAGCCAAGGCTGGCTTTGAACTTGCTATCCTCCTGCCTCAGCCTCCTGAGTTGCTTGGACTACAGGCGTGTGCAACCACACCCAGCTTTTATTGCCATTTTAAAAAATGATTAATTTTTTTACCTGGTAATCTTGCTGTATTTCCATTTTCAGTGGATTCTATTGTACATTCTAAGTTGAAAATCATAAGCAAAGCTCAGTTGCCTCCTCTTTTCCCATATTTATGTATTTCTTTTTTCTCCTCGGCTTTGCTGGTTTCTCAAGTATGAAGTTGACTAGTGTCAGTGATAGTGAGCACCCTTATTTTACTGCTTCTAATCTTTTGTCTTTGGTTGTAGTGTTTGCTGTAATTTCTAGTATACATCTTTTGTCAGGTTAAGAAATTTTCTTATGTTCCTAGTTCGTTCATTCGTTCATTCATTCATTCCCTCCTCCCTTTCCTTCTTTCCTCCCTTCTTTACTATTTCCCTCCCTCTTTTCCTTCAGAAATGATGCTAAATTTTAGCAGATGACTTTTTCCACACCTATTGATATGGTATGAGGTTTTTTACTTTTAATACAGTCATGTCATGATTCTGTCAAGCCATCTTTTCTTTCCTGGGGAATATCCCAGCAGGGTTATAATATGTCATTCTTTTTAATGCCACTGAACTTGTTTTGCTAATGTTTGCATTTGTCCAAAGAACAGTAAACCTATAATTTCCTGCCTACCCCCACTTTTGTCTTGTTTTGATGCTAGAGTTATGCCGGACTTAATAGACTTTTCCCTCCCTGCTACTCCCCGTAATAGTTTAAATAGCAGGGACTAATCCTTCCCTTGAAGTTTTAGTGGAGCCTGTTTTTGCAGTCATGTGGCCTATTCCCTGTCGTGGGGTAGAATCTGGCTTTCTCTTCAGTCTCTTCTGATTATTTATATAATCAGTTTTTCTACCTATCCTTGGGTTAGCTTTAATTGATATTTTCTTGCAAAACCATCTTTTTACAAAGATTTTCAATTTTTTTGATATAAAGTCAATAAATAGTATTTTAGGATTTTTCAGAATCCTTTTGGTACTTTTACATTTCCTTCACTTAAAATCTCTGTTTTTACCTTTGTCAATACCTTTCTTCTACTTCTTTGGTTTTATTTTGTTGTCTCTATAATGCTGAAATCTGTTGTTTTTAGACTTTATTCCTTCTGTGTTCACAACTGTTTGCTTTCATCTCCCTTTTATGGAATGAGAGCTTTCGTGAAGTATAACATACATATTCACATAGTGAATACACTCCTGTAATCAGCACCCACATTGACAGAACACTGCAGGAACCTCAAAACCCATGCCTCCTTCACCCGGCCATCCCTAGTTTGGCCAGCTTTGGATCTCTGTGTAAGTGGGATCATAGGGTCTGTATTCTTTAGTGCCTAAAGTAGGCATTTTCATTTGGAGTTCTGATGTTTGAGGTAGGCACAGAAAGTACCTCTGGAGACTTGTGCACAGGTGTGAAGTGTGGGCCAGGAGCAGCACGTGGGACTCTAGTGAGTGAAGTGGCCTGGGTGTAGTACCAAGGCAAGGCAACCCTGTTTCTGCAACCCCTGTTTCCGGTGTTGAGGCCTTTTTGGCCTACATTCAGATCTGACCATTTTCTCCTTGTTCCCTTGGGCCAGAAGATTTCATTGGATGTTGTTGTTTTTTAGTTGTAGATGGACACAATACATTTTATTTATTTATTTATTTTTTATATGGTGCTGAGGATTGAACCCAGTGCCTCACACGTGCTAGGCAAGCACTCTTACCACTGAGCTACAACCCCGGCCCTTGGAGGGTTTCTTTAACCTCCTCTGCATCTCCTGGGCCTTGGGGTAGAGAAAGCAGGGTGAGATATATTTTTTTTTCCTTCACAATCCACACCTCAGCTTGCCCTCTGCGTGTCCTTTCTGCCTTCCCCTACTGCCTTTTATTTCCCCTTCCATTTAAAAATCTTTGCCTTCCTTCTTCCAGCTTTTCTCTTTCCTCTCGCACCTGTTGCTCTCTCTTGCTCCTTCTTTGCACTCTGGGGAGCAGCCAGTGACCTCTCTCCATCCTCTCCCTTTGCCCCTGGCAGGAGATGAGCTGGTGATGAAGATCAAGCAAGAGAAGCCAGAGTGGCTGCTGCAGACACAGGCCGTGCTTCCCGAGAAGGACAAGGAGAACATTTTCCAGCAGCATCGGGGCCTCCTGCCATGCCAGACCATGGGGCGACCTCGGGGTCTGGGGACACAGGAAGAGACTGGGGGTCCAAGGTGGGCTCCTCCCACTGAGCAGGATGGGCTGCTGGCAGGCCGGGCTCCCGGGGCTGCCCCTGGCCCTCTGAACCCCACATTTTCTACTGGAGAGGGTCACTTTGTGTGCGTGGACTGTGGGAAGAGGTTCAGCTGGTGGTCGTCCCTGAAGATCCACCAGCGCACCCACACCGGAGAAAAGCCGTATCTCTGCGGTAAGTGCGGCAAGAGCTTCAGCCAGAAACCCAACCTGGCCCGCCACCAGCGGCACCACACGGGCGAGCGGCCCTTCTGCTGCCCGGAGTGTGCAAGGCGCTTTAGCCAGAAGCAGCATCTACTCAAGCACCAGAAGACCCACTCTCGGCCCGCCACCCATGCGTGTCCTGAATGTGAACGTTGCTTCCGCCACCAGGTGGGCCTCCGCATTCACCAGCGCGCACACGCCCGGGACCGCCAGGGCTCCCGCGCTGGTCTGCATGAAATGCTTCGGGAAGCCACTGTACGACGGGCCTGCCACCTGCGGCCCGGGACACCACGGGGCCGCCCAGAGTGGGCCTGGCTGGGGCTCTGCCAGGGCTGGTGGGGCCAGCCTGGGGCCCGGACCTCCGTCCCTGGCCCCTCGGGGCCCGGAGAACAGCGCCAGTTCATCTGCAATGAGTGCGGCAAGAGCTTCACCTGGTGGTCCTCGCTGAACATCCACCAGCGCATCCACACGGGCGAGCGGCCCTACGCGTGCCCCGAGTGTGGCCGCCGCTTCAGCCAGAAGCCTAACCTGACGCGGCACTTGCGCAACCACACGGGGGAGCGGCCGCACCCGTGCCTGCACTGTGGCCGCAGCTTCCGCCAGAAGCAGCACCTGCTCAAGCACCTGCGCACGCACCTGCCGGGCGCCCAGGCTGCGGCGTGCCCCAGCTGTGGGCAGAGCTGCCCTAG
>NW_026000164.1:3379944-3398953 GCF_001458135.2 Marmota marmota marmota | reverse complement strand
GCCGTTGGGCCGGGGGCGCGGGGGCCTGGCCGGGCCGGGGGAGCAGCGCCAGTTCATCTGTAACGAGTGTGGCAAGAGCTTCTCGTGGTGGTCGGCGCTCACCATCCATCAGCGCATCCACACCGGCGAGCGGCCCTACGCGTGTCCCGACTGCGGCCGCCGCTTCAGCCAGAAGCCCAACTTGACGCGGCACCAGCGCAACCACACGGGCGAGCGGCCCTACCAGTGCTCCGCTTGCGGCCGCGGCTTCCGTCAGAAGCAGCACTTGCTCAAGCACCAGCGCGTCCACCGCGGAGCCTTGTCACCGCACCCTGGCCCCCAGGAGGAGGCGCTGTAGTGCACCGGTGCTGCGCACGGCAGAGGAGATTGTGTGTGGTGTGTGTGGGGACAGGGATAGCCTGAAAACTGGCTCTTAACAGGTCCCTCCTGAGACCCCATCAAAAGGCAGTACCTTGAGGCTCCAAGCCCCAGAGAACAGCATTCCAGAAGTATCCCAATTCCAACGGGTGCCTGAAAAAGTGCCCAGGGTGTGTTGAGGGAGGAATTAAGATCAGCACTCCTCACCCAGGAGCCTGGATGAGTTGATGATGGGCTGCTCCCGTCTGTACACAAGAGGTGTACCCCAGCCTTAGGAACCGAATGAAGGGGCTTTTTGGCATCCTCCAGAGGCGAGAAATGTTCCCAGGATTGGTCAGTTGTAGCACTGGCCTGTCACACCTGGGCTGCACCATGACCAGGGGGCTGTCCCTATGGTAGAGTAGAGACAGACTCCAGAATACCAGGAAAGGAGCAGAGGTGGTGGATAGGAGGGGACAAGCATAACCCCAGCACCAAAGCTAGTGCCACATTTAGTGGCATCCAATAACTATTTCTGGAGGGACTGGGGGGCTTGGTCCTTCTCCAACCCTGAGTGAGTGCTGGGTATGGCTGGCCTGGCCCTTGAACTGGCGTATGCGTGATGGTCAGGGACAGGAGTGCAAGTGGATGATCTCAGCTGAGATTTGGCCACTTGGGGAGGTGACTGTGCTGGAGGGAGCCACCATCTTGCTTCTGCTTCTGTCCCCAAGTGGGTGGGTGGCTGTTACTGACTTGGATCTTATCCCCCCTGGGGTTGCAGAAGAGAAAAATGAAGAACTGAATATTCCACGTGGTGTCAGTGTTCTTTCTGAACTCCCTTGCTGAAGCTGGCGTGTGTGTGTGTGTGTGTGTGTCTGTGCTCCCAGGGATCTATCTGTCTGGCCCAGGGCACGCTCAGCTCTCAGGACCAACAGGAAGCCAAACCAGAAGGCTTTGCCCGCACCCTTGTGACCCTCACCAACTGCCACATGCACAGCAACTTCCCCACTGCCACTTCTTCCTGGGGCTGGAGGGGAGTTTTCTCCTGTCCCCTCTCCTTCAAGTCTGATTATAGTCTTCTCACATATTCACCCTACCCCGCCTCACCTCTTGCCCCCTGGAAGTCACATCTTATGCTCTTTGAAAGCAGGGTTGACTGAGATCCTGGTGCTGATAGAAGCCAAGGCTCCAGATCTTTTCCTCAGAGGAGAGGGAATTGCAGAAGGTGGGTTGTTGCGGTTCCAGGGTTGGGTAGTTGAGGGTGGAAGGAAGATGGAAGGACCCCAGCATGGCTCTTAAGGAGAAAGAACTGTACCTGTTCACCTTCTGGGGGCCTGGATCGTTCTCTGAATGCCGAGCAATGCTACCTTTTGGGGAGCTGCCAAGGTTCAGCCTGGCTGGTTTCAACCTCTCTTCAAATCTAGTTTAGGTCTTTTCATGTGGGAAAAGCTCTAAGACGGGGAGGTGATAGTGAGGACAAGCAGGGCGACTGTAGCTGTTCAGCCTCCCTGCTAACACAGTGCCAGTGAGGCATATGCTCAGCCAGGGTTTCTCATTTGTGGTCCAGCTATTGATCACAAACCATGTAGAAATTCCACAGTTTCAGGGTTATCACCCACCTGAACGCTCAGCTCTCAGGACCAACAGGAAGCCAAACTAGAAGGCTTTGCCCACACCCTTGTGACCCTCACCAATTTTAGATGCTCCCCTGCCCCTCTCTAATGCCCTGCCTTGTCCTGCCCAGGGAGCGCCTGGTTCCTGAATTGTATCAAAGCCTGTTGTAACCATGGGAGGCTCAAGGGTCATTCACTTCTTCCTCTTTGCTACTTAGCAAATCCTGAAATCAGTCTGAACTCACCTACTCCCGGAAGGCATCCCTGGGATACCATGATTCATTCCTGGGTTAGAGAACCACTGCCTATAAAGCCAGACCTAAAGAAACACTGGATCCCTGTAGAATTAGGTGCCCAAGGGTTGCTGCAGACAGATACTGAAGAGATCAGACTGGCAGGTGTATCTTACAAAGAGAATGTGTCCTCTTCCACAAATGCCTTGTGTTTAAAGTGAGGTGTTGGCAGGAATTGGGGTTAAGTAATTGCATGTCTCCCCTCTTGAAAATTTATGAGGATGCCTGTTCACTTTCCCTGGGTGACTGACCCTCAAAAACTAGTGCTTTGGGTCACAAGGGGGAAGACCAAATTCCCCAGCGTGTGTATTATTACCAAGTATTCCAGTTGACCAGGTCAGGGGACTGCACAGCACTGTTCACTAACAAGCCTACTGTGTACCATGTTAGACTTTTTAGAATACTGTGATGAATAAGATGTCTCTCCCTTGAACTTCATGGATCTTTATTTTTTGTACCAGGAATTGAACTCAGGGACTCTTAACCACTGAGCCACATTCCCACTTTTTTTTATTCTTGATTTTGAGTGAGGGTCTCACTAAGTTGCTTGGGCCTTGGTAGGTTGCTGAGGCTGGCTGTGTACTTGGAATTGTCTTGCCTTAGCCTCTCAAGCTGCTGGGATTACAGGTGTGTGCCTCCATGCTCAGCTGGAAAATAATTTGGGTATATACCTAGCTTATAATAATCTATGTGGTTAACACTTGGACAAATTGTTACCAGCCCCAACCCTCTTAGCAAGGCTTTCTTACTGATTATTTCACTTAATCTCACATGGTCAGTGATGTGGTCAGGGCAGGAATATTGCCATTTGATGCATGGAAAATGGGCTGGGACAGTGTGACTTGTTCACTAGGTCATGCTGCAGATTGACAGCAGGTTCCAGGCCTCCTGCTAAGCCTGAGCTGCACCCACTCCCACGATCGTTGGTCAAGGATAGCACAGTATTGTCAATTGCAGTTTTCATTTTAAAGTGACAAATTTGAGTCACAATATTTAGGAAGAGACATAAATTAAGAAAGTCAGACTTTCATGCTTGTAAACCAAGCAGCTAGGGAGGCTGAGGCAGGAGGATCTCAAATTAAAAGCCAGTCTTGGCGAGAACCTGTCTCATAAAAGAAAAAGGGCTAGGAATGTAGATCCATGGCAAAGCACCCCTGAATTCAATCTCAAGTACCAAATAAATAAGGTCAGATTTATTATCTTAGTGCTTTATGATCTAAGATACTGTGGAGTATTGCAGAGATTAAGAAGTTGCTTAGTGGAACAAAAACAGCCAAAAGTAATTAAGTAAAAATCTTGAAGGATTTTCTGCATCCAGGTATGTAAGTGCAGATCTGCAGTGGCGACCTGAGGCCAAACTTTCCACAGGCCACATGAGTTTGGTGGGGCTGAAGTTCCCAGAAATATAATTGTTATTTTGTTAGGAGCAGGTTGGGAACTAATAAAATTAACCTGGGACAATAGCCTTGACATGCAATGTGAGGGTCAAGTCAGACTCCTTGGGAAGGTTTGGTGTCCACCACCTAGCTCCAGGACTGCTGGACCCAGCTGCGGTGGGAGCTGCTCAGGAGAGTGGCTGCTCAGCAGGTGCAGGGACACTGATCAAGGGAGAGAGCAGCCCTGTGCCCAGCAGGGACTTGGCAGGGCAAGGGGTGCTTCTGAAACCTTTTATTATTTTTAACGTGGTTTGAGTTTGGTAAAGAAATATCTTTGACCTTTTGGCAGGCTAGGAATGTTGGGGCCCAAAATAGTATGTTCTCGAGTATCGCTTTTTATCCTGGACACAGGCGGTGGCTGTGAAGAGAGGGAAATGAATGGTACCCTTGGTTGTCCCTTAGGCTCAAGAGGCGTTGGAATCGCCTAGGTTACTCAGCTTTGGAGGGGGCAGTGTCCTAGGCCAGCACTGCCCAACAGCACATTTTGTGCTGATGGAATATTCTGTATTTGGGATATCCAATACCATAGCCACGAGCCATATGGTTCTTTTTTTTTCTTATTTTTGGTACCGGGTACAGGGGCACTTAACCACCAAGCCACATCTCCAGCTTTTTTTGTATTTTATTTAGAAACAGGGTATCTCTGAATTGTTTAGGGCCTCACTAAGTTGCTGAGACTGGCTTTGAACTTGCAATCCTCCTGCCTTAGCCTCCCGAGTCACTGGGATTACATGCATGTGCCACTGCACCCAGTGCCATGTGGCTCTTAACATTTCAAATGTGACTGGTGTGGCTGAGAAATTGAATTTTAGCTTAGCTTAATTTTAATTAATTAGAATAGCCACACGTGGCTATTGGATGGTGTAGCCCTAGGATTGACGTTCCTATTGGCAAAAAGCTAGAAGGCAGTGTGTGTGTATGGCTCAGTGCTTTGCCTAGCATATGCAATGCCCTGGGTTCTGTCCCCAGCTAGCAGAAAAAGCAAAATAAAACAAAAACAAACAACAAAAACAACAACAAACTAGAAGACTTGCCTTCTCTCCCCTCCCACTCTGTGGCCCAAATCTAGAAAGATTTTTGGTTTCTTTGTTGGGAATAGTGGATAGAGTCGGTTCTGGGGTAGAATACTATCTTTGCCCTTTAGATTGTGGGACCTTGGCAGGTGACCTATGTTAAGCATATAGTATAGTGCTGGGCACACAGCAAGCACTCAATAAGTGGTAGCTATTATTTTATTATTAAAATAATTACAGTGGCCCATGTGTGCCTACTTGTAGAGCAAGAGATGAAAAGGTTTGTTCTCTGTTTAGCTCAGTTTCCATAAAGAATGAGCTGTCCCCATGTCAAGTAGCTAAGTCTGCCACAAACTTAAAGGCTTGGCTGAATTGGTGTCATAGGTCATGTCTCAGCTTTTTTTTTTTTTTTTTAATTCTAAGGAAAGAAAACTTTAGAGCAGCTGAAACATCACACTCACGGTTTCAACTAAGTTTCCACAGCCCATCCCAGCCCTCAAAGTTGTGGCTGGGGCTAGGACACTGCACTGTTAAAGTAGCTTTCTCACATGCATTCACTCATTCACTGACTGAGGACCCATTATATTCTGGACATTTGAGATACAGGGATGCTAAAAAATAGTTCTTGTCCTTTGAAGTTCACAACCTAATGGGGAAAATAACAGTGTGTTAAATTCCAAATTTGAGGTCATTACCAAGTGCTTTAGAGTGAGGTATTAGGGATGCTTCTCCAATTCCTGGGGATGGAAGAGCTCCTGGTGGAGACACAATGGAAGCCCTGGGGACTTGGCCTCATGCAGGAAGAGCTGGAGGCTGGCCAGAGCAATGGTCTGGAGCTGCCTGGGAGAGGCCCAGGGTCATCTGTCCATCTGGTAAGTCCCAGGGTGGAATAGTGCAGGGCCATGTGCAGGGCTTACTGAGCTGATTTCTTCTCTGCCCATATGGGGGTCATGGGCCAGCTACTCTCCAGAGTGCCTTGGCTGTGAGCAGCCCTGGCCTTTGTTAGGGTCTAGAGTCCAGCTGCCACAAGGGCTGGGGGTGACCTTATATCAGCTACTGCATTCCCAGAGTGTTTCTACATTATCCTTTACCACAGCATGTGAGAACAGGATGGTCAGCTGGGGGGAGAGGAGGGGACTGGAAATCACAGGGTGGCAGAGCAGAGAATGGAGGCCTTTGGCCCTGGACATCTCTCACAGAGACCCAGGGTTTGGGATGGCATCATCTGCCTCCCCCTCTCAATCTCTAGCTGTGTTCTTTTTGTTTCTATTTTGGTTCATCTTACCTAGAAAAATGCTGCTAAAAATATGGGTGCCATCCTCAGGTTCATTATCGATTTTGCTTTTGAAAACCTCAGTCTTCACTAAGTGTCCCCATTTCTCTTGTGGCCTGCAGAGGAGATGAAGACTGGTTGTCCTGGCCAGTGACAACTTCTGCAACAGGAGCTGGAGCACTGGGAGGTGGCGCTGTCCTGTGAGCAGAGAGGCAGACAGGGGCTGCTTTCAGAGGGCAGGAGGCCCGTTGGGACTCTCAACTTGGCCCTGGTAGATTCAACTCGTTGGCTTCCCAGTGTCCCCCTCCCTATTGCTTCTCTTTAAAATACCAGTCTCCTTGGAGGTCTCATTCATGTGCCATCCGCCTGAGTGAGGTGCTCGAGAGGCCTGAAGTAGGCCAGGCTTGCCCTGCTGGGACAGTCTGGTCCTCAGGGTAAGCTGTGAAAGCAGCGGTGCCTGGCCTCCAGGTCTGGTGTCCTGAGCAAGGTGCTGATTTTACTGCCTAGTGGCCCCCTGCAATGCTTCAGTTCTCAGGCTCTGAAAAGCACACTGTGGAGCCTGGATCTCCCAACGCTCTCACGAGGGACAGCTCCACACTAAAGTTACATCCACCATCTGCTGGAAGGGGTCCCCCTGAGTCCTGGGGAATCTCAACTACTCCCTTCGTGGGGCAGCTCCCAAGGGGCCCAGAGCTGAAGCCTACTTAATGTCCCTTGAGCCCTGGTAGCTTTACGCTCTCCCTCCCAGGCCCGCTCACTGCCATCATGCCCTTTGTGTTTGTCTGCAGGTCTTGGGCCTAGGGTGGTACAGAGGACACAGTCACGAGGCCACTCCCATCTGGGCTCTGCCACTCTGTTTCAAATTTCATTTTATTTGCCCATCTATAAAATGGGATAATGATACCTGCCCAATTTAGACTGCTCATGGTTATTGGAAGTTCCCACGAGATAATACATGGGAAAGGACTGTGTAAAAAGCAAAGGCTCCTACTAGCAAGCAGTAGTGTTAGTAAATGGCAGTGGGAAAATGGAATTCCTCCCTGCTTCTCACAATCGCTGCTACTTTGGGTGTTGTAGGCAGCTCTTTTATGGGCTATCTGTGGCTTGACCACTGTGGGCCAGTTGTGTGGAGGAGGGGCTCCAGGTTTTCATTCCTTCCCCTGGTCATCTTAGTGATTCTGTCACTGGAAAGGAGGTTTCCCAGAAAAGAGGATCTCGACTCCCTGGCAGGTTCTTCTCCTTATTTATTTATTTATTTACTTACTTACTGGGAATTAAACTCTGGGGCTCTTTACCATTGAGCTATATTCCCAGCTTTTTTAATTTTTTATTTTGAGACAGGGTTTCGCTAAGTTGCTGAAGCTGGCCTGGAACTTGTGATCCTACTGCCTCAACTTCCCAAGTTGCTGGGATTATAGGCCTGTGCCACCATGCCCAGCTCTGGCAGGTGCTTGATTTAGGACACAGAAAGGAATTTAGGACACATCAGAGAAGGCACTAAGGCTTATTTAAGAAAGACAGACATTTATTTAGGAAAGTAAGCAACAGAGTCGAATATACAAAGGGAGAAGTTCAGATGCTGGATAGTGAGAGATACTTTGGCCTTGAGCTCTTCATTTTATTTATTAATTTATTTTTTATAACTTTTTTGGTAACAGTAGGCATTGAATCCAGGGGGACTTTATCATTGAGTCAGATCCCCAGTGCTTTTTATTTTTTCTTTTAAGATAGGGTTTTACTAGGTTGCCCAGTTTAACCCCCAACTCTTGGATCCTCCTTCAGCCTCCCAGGTAGCTGGGACTACAGGCATGTGCCACTGTCCTGCTTATGTTCTTTTTAAAGGAAATTGTGTAAGCGGTGTACAAGAGAAGTGTGTGGGGGTGATGTCAGCATGATGAGCTCAGTTTTTTTTTTTTTAAATCATGGAGCACAGGGCAATTCCCTGTGGTCTGAGTCTTTCAGGATCTCTAGGTTGATGTCAGCCAGTGAATAGATAACTTTTGAAAAATACCCACCCATACTGTAAATTAAAAAAAATATATATTTTCAATCTTTTCTCTCTCACTTAAAAAAAAAGTTTGTTATAGTTGCATATTATTAAAGTTTTTTTTTTTTTAGTTGTAGTTGGACACAATATCTTTATTTATTTATTTTTATGTGATGCTGAGGATCGAACCCAGGGCCCTGTGCGTGCTAGGCAAGTGCTCTACCACTGAGCCACAATCCCAGCCCCATATTATTAAAGTTTTTAACAATATTTTCCCCTTGACTTTTGCCGCAGTCTGGCTGGGCACAATCAGGAGCCACTTGTCAAAAGAAACTAACTTTATTTTTAGAACCACACACGCCAAACAAAACAGCCTCTCAGGAAAAACCCTCAGAGCCTCAACTGCCACCACCGGCTTTCCACAAGCCTCTCTCTCCCACCCAAGCTTCTCTCCACCTCCCACAATCCTCCTGCTCTTGAGGCCGATTGGCTGGGTCACGTGGGCGGAGCCAAAAAAGTCCCCCAATGAGCAGCTCCCTGGTCTGAAAGGGCAGGGAAACAGCCCAATGAGCATCACCGCAGAGGAGCCAATCAGCTAGATGTTGCTGGGGCCGCTGTGAGCCAATCATCAGCCGGCAGCTGGAAGTTTGCTGGGGCCCCTTAGGCTGTGGCTCTCAAGAGACTTTATTTAGCCTAAAGAAAATACATTGTATAAGCTAGGCCTATAATCCCAGGGACTCAGGTGTCTGAGGCAGGAAGGCTGCAAGGACCAGGCCAGCCTCAGCAACTGAGTCCCTAAACAACTTAGTGAGCCGCTGTCTCAAACACACACACACACACACACACACACACACACACACACAATAATAATAAGGACTGGGGATGTAGCTCAGTGGTGCAACACCCCTGGGTTCAATCATCATCATAATCATAATAGTTGTATGAGCTAACAATGTATGTAGGCATTAATCATCTGGACTCACAATACTACTCTAAGATTTAAGGCTTTTACAAATTTAGGCCTGGAGGAAAAAAGGCTTGTAAGGTGAGGTGTTAATAGGCCGCCTTGGATTTAGAGTTCCCCCTTCCCTGCTAGTTCCCTTTCTGCCTATCCTTTTTTCCATCGGGCTTCAGTAGCACCCGGGCATGTAGTTTAGAGGGCTTGGATCTGCCCTCATAACCCTCTGCGGTTTCTGGACCACAGAGACTCTATGGGGCTCCTGCGATGACCCCTTTCTCTCTCCTGCGATGACCCCTCTCTCTCTCCTGGAGCTCAGGGACAGCCATGTTGCCTCCAGCGCCCCCACTCTGTCTCCTAGTCGCTGGGAGACAGGCATCCTATGGGCCTGGCCAGGCTATTCCAGCCCTGGGAAAAGGGAGATTGAAGATGATGCTCTAATTACCGAATTTGGACCTGGGGAATTCTGAAAGAGGAATGGCTAGGGCGGGGGCCCTGGAGGCTTGGGGTGACCCGCCCCGCGGGGCTTTCTGGGGGCCCTGGAGCCGGCCGCAGCCGGGTCCCCTCTCCTGCCTAGGCGGGCGAGGCGCTTGCAACCTTCCTTTTTCCACCAGCCAGGGTGTTGGCGAGTTAGACCTCCAAGCCTCACGGGGCTGCTGTGCGGCTGCGACGACGTTGGCGACTGCGGCGCTGCGGCGGAGACGAAGGGCTCGGGAGGCGGCGCCATGTGAGTCCCTGACCAGGGCCTTGGCCGCGGCGGGAGGTTACCGTATTTATCCAGGCCATTGCTGGACCCTTGGGGGCGGGTCACTGCGGGCGCGCTACCGTATTTGCCCGGAGCCGCGCAGTCCTTTCCAGGAGTGGTAGTGCCGGGGCTTAATTACGTATTTATCCAGGGTCGCGTGGTTCCGCGGGGGGCGCTGCGGGCTCAGGGGTGGGCTGCGTTCACCCTTGGGGATCGGGGGCTTGCCGCGGCCTGGGTGGGGTGCGGCAGCTGGGTGGCAGCCTACGTCTATTCGTGGGTGGGGGTGCGACGCACAGTTTGCCATCTTTCTCCAGGGTCGCTCGGGTCCCCCGAGTTGGCAAGGCTGTGCGCGAGGGTCGGGTGAGGCGGGGTGAGCTCTTTCGGTTAATGCAACTCTTCAGCAAGAAGGACGTGGAGCGGGGGGGGGGGGCTTGCTGATTTTTCTGGGGGCGGGGGAGGAGGGGCGCGGAGGCGCTGCGGGAGAGTTACCGTATTTGCGTTGGGCGGCGCAGACTCTAGAGGAAAGAGCTGTCGCTGGAGACTGGAGGAGCGGGGGTGCAGCCTGGGCTGTGAGTGTGCAAGGGGTGGAGGAACTTGGGGGAGGGACAGGGGCCGTGGCCTTGGACCCTCTAGGCGGGCGGAGCCTCTGTCGGGGTTGGAGCCGGGAGGAGTGGAGAGGCTGCCCAGTGACAGGCTGAATTGATGGAGGGGACTTTGATGGCTTGGGGTCTACCGCCAGTGGTACTTGTCCCCCAACTCCCAGGGTGAATGATTGCCTGTTCCCTTGGAAGACAGAAGGATGTCCCTGAGACCCCACTCTGCAGGCGGATTGACTGAGGCTGGAAGTGGGAGGGGCCTGCAGGGTGGTACAGGGGAACAGCCAGCAAGCTTCCCTAGTGAGGTGGAGGGGGGGTGGAGTTGTGGGTTGTGCAGAGCAGTCCCAGTGCCCTGAAGGAGTTTTTTGGGGTATATGGGAGTGGTGGCAGTAGACAGTGCCCCTACAGGAGCAGTGGTCCTTTGGGAATAGTTGGCTCTGCCGTGGTTGGGATGGTGGTGGGGGTCTCCTCTCTACGTGTGTGTTGAGGAGTGCTTGGTTACCAAGGAGCTAGTGCATTGAAGAGAGCTTTCAACAGTGAATCTGGAGACTTAGGGCCTAGTACTGGCTCACCTTGCTGTGTGACCTTGGGTAAGAATATTGACCTCACCAAAACTCAGTTGTTCCATTTGTAAAAATGGAACTTGACAATCCTGCTCTGTTCCTTTCTCAGGGCAATGTGAGAACAATGGGAAATGATTTAAGAGGAGCACAGTGGTCTGGAATAGGATCCTTAGGAGAAGCAATGTGGAGGAAACCAGGTGCTCAAGATGTTTGTTGAACTCGAGTGTTGCTCAGTCTTGGGCCAGGCTTTGCTGTGGGGACACTGAGAGGAATCAAGCTGAGACCTGGCTCTGGGAACCCACTGGTTCAGTGATTTGCACACCTTTTAAACACATGCCTCATTTTGATAAACAAAGAGCTTCTCCCTTTAATGTTTAATCCAGTGAGGTTACTTTCAAGTCCAGAATTTTATTTTTGTTTCCTGCTTTGTTTTGCAAAAAATATCTTTAAACCATGAGTGATCACATCCTTCCCTCCAAGTTTGGGGTGCACCTCCCACCCCCTCTCCTGCTTAGAGAGGTAAGGTGTATCCAGGTGAAGACTAAAACTTCTAGGAGCTCATGGATGTTCCCCATAGGCATTTATTGCAGGTCTTATGGGTAGCAGGCAAAGTGCTTGGATAAAAGAAGGCAGCTCTGTTGGTAAGGTGCTGGGGTAGGGGCAGTCTGGTGAATGAGGGTCACCAGGTTGGGCAACATAGCTCAAGGAGAGGCTATAGGGGTCTGGAAGTCTTCTGGGAGGAGGTGGCATTTGAGATGAGCCCAGGAGGGCAGGTAGAGAAGCATGAAGGGGTTATTTTGGCTTGAACAAAGACGTCGAAGGGCGAGTGCTGGAGGTTTTGGGAGGTGAGAGGCTCCTCTGGCTGGGGGTTGCCTGACCCCTTCTTTCCCTTCTGCCTTTCCAGGGGCTGGTGATTGCAGCTGGAAGTGTCCATGACCGAGCTGGAGTCCTCCGGGGGCGGGTCCCCTGTGGGGGACGGGGAGGAGGGTCTGGGGGACGAGCGAGGCCTGGTCATCCACCACCCTGCCGAGGAGCAGCCCCACCGCTGCCTGCTGTGCGGCCAGACCTTCTCGCAGCAACCCAGCCTCGTGAGGCACCAGAAGGCACACGCCGGGGCGGGCCGCGCGGCCTCCTTCGTGTGCCCGGAGTGCGGCAAGGCTTTCAGCGTGAAGCACAACCTCGAGGTGCACCAGCGCACGCACACGGGGGAGCGACCCTTCCCCTGCCCCGAGTGTGGCCGCTGCTTCAGTCTCAAGCAGAACCTGCTCACGCACCAGCGCATCCACAGCGGCGAGAAGCCGCACCAGTGCGCGCAGTGCGGCCGTTGCTTCCGGGAGCCGCGCTTCCTGCTCAACCACCAGCGCACCCACGCGCGCATGCCCGCGCCGCACCCGCGCCGCCCCGGGCGTCTTCGGGGAGCGGCGGCCCTTACTTCTGCCCGCGCTGCGGCAAGAGCTTCGCGCGGGAGGGCTCGCTCAAGTCCCACCAGCGCAGCCACGGCCACGGGCCCGAGGGCCAGGCGGCCCACCTAGGCCGCGTGCTATGACAAGCACGTGGCCTGCCACCCTCAGCTGCCTCCAGGCCCAGAGCGGCGTCCCGGGGCCCTGGAGATGGAGCTGGGCTGAGGCCCTCTCTCTGGACAGGATCCCGGGAGAGGGACAACACTGGCTTGGGGTGTCAAGCTCAAGACCCGATGCAGCTGCTTTGGGCTCCTGCGTTGGTTTTCCTCGGGCTCTTGCAGCCTTAAGCAGGTGAGGCCTGCAGGGCGGCCTGAAGCCCCAGAGGTCCAGAGGTGTCAGGGGCGGGCGGGTGAGTGCGTGGGGAGCAAGCTGGGTTTGTAGGTCTGGTTATGACGAGCTGTTTACCAAATCGTCATCTCCAGAATGTCAGAGTTGACAGCGACTTGGAGAGGACCACTTTCCACAATCCCCAGGTCCAGTCTCAGTCCCAAGGCCTCCTTCACCCACTCTGTGGTGTCCTTGAGAAGTCATTGCACTTCGTGTCTCAGTTTGTTCATCTGTAAGTGGAGGATCAATTTGAGAGTCTCCTCCTCCCTGGGGCATTGTGAGGATTTGCTTTTAGGAGAGGGTAGCATCATGTGTGTGCGCTGTGCTGTGCTGTGCTATGCTGCACTCTCAGAAGGAGGCATAGGTGAGGACCACAGCCCAGTCACTCGTGTGTGACTGATGCCTACACAGGATATGGGCTGTAGTGGGAACAATCTGTGAAGTTTCTGGGAGAGAGGTGACTGGAGTCACTTGGGGGAATGCCATGGCTTTGAACTGGCCCTGGGGATGAATAGACTTGCTCCAGAAGGGCAGGTATGTGGAAGGATTTGGGAAGTGAGGTTTTCTTAGTGGAGGTTCTAATTTGCCCTAGGAAGGACTTTGTGGTAAGGGAGGAGGGACCTTGGAGACTTTTAATGAGAACCTAGTGGGCTCAGACCTGTGCTTTAAAGGCACTGTGAGGACAGATGGAAGACCCAGAGCCTGGGGCCAACCAGGCAGAAGATGAAGCTCCAGCTAAGATGCTTGGCTGAGGTCACACAGTGAGAATGGGGTGAGCCGGAACTTGCCTCCAGGACCTCTGATTGCAAGTTCGCGCTCTGAGGCACAGACCTCTTCAGCTGGTTGGCAGATGTAGAAATGGCCTTCTCCAAGCTTGTCCCAAGTCCCAGTACTCAGCACAGTGGGTAAGGTCAGGCTTTGTTTTGGATTCTGGACCCCAAGACCCTTCAGCTGTACTGCTGAAAAATACGAAATGGAGCTGAGAGGATTCCAGCATGTGGCTGGGTGTCATGTGAAGGATCCCAGGCAGGGCCATCACTGGGTGGTGCAGATGCCTGAGGGCATACGGATGATGGACACTGCTGCTCCCAGAGTCCTTGATTCCCATTCAAGTCTGTGCTGAGTGCTGGAGACCTGTTCCTTCTTCCCTATGCCCTCTCTGTCCTTCCTCAGTGCAGTGTGGCTCCCCAGAGATCGATTTCCCTCTGCCTGCTACCTTTGGTAGTTGTTGCAATGTGGACTAGCACTTGGTGGCAGAGAATAAGATTAAGCAGGGTCCTGGGACAATTGGAGCCAATCACCCAAATGTCCTGGCCCCAAGATGTTCCATCTGTAAATGGGATTAATAATTCTCGTCTTGCATTGTAGGAGGTTAAGGGACTTACTCAAAGCCCCAGGCAGATGCAGCCGGGGCAGCTGATGTCCCTTCTAGCTTTGGGGGTGGATGGGCAGGGCCATGTTGTAGCACCAGACCTGACCCTGATCTCTTTGTTTCTGTGAACAGATGTGAAGTGAGCAGGACCTCATGGCCCAGAAGGTGCCGGGCACATCTGGGCACAGAGACTAGGAATGGAGTCCCATGGGAGCCCGCATGGCACTGCACCCTGGCATGAGGACACGTCCTCTAAGAAGATCTACCTTGGGAGGTGCCCTGCAGTGACCTGTAGAGGTGACCTGATGGAACCTGGAATTAGAGGCCAATTCCAAAACCTGGTGGGAAAACCCCCCCAGGCCTCGAGGGAGTCACAGCAGGGGCAGGCCTCCTGCTGGCTTCCTGGCCACGTATCTCTACTCTCATGTGGCTGCAGGGATGGCATCTGTGGCCTTTCTGCTCCTGCCTGGTCCGCCAGTCAGCTAAAATTCAGAGACAGGAAGTGACTAGTCTAAGTTAACACAGCAGGTCAGCGGCAGGTCAGGCTTGAGGGCAGAACCTTGCCCCTGGGTGAACCATTCCTGCAGGCTTCATTTCCTTTCTGAGTCAGGAAGGTTGTTACCACTTTGGGGTCACGTGGCCCTTTGAAAATTTGTGAAAATTGTGGACCTTCTCTCCAGGAAAACATGCATACTCACTTAGACTCAAAAATTCCAAGCAATTTCAGGAGCTGCTGGACTCCAGACAAAGAACCTCAGCCCTGGAGGCTTCATCTGCCACCCTTCCCTTACCTGACACAGAGCCCCGAGCTAAGGCTGCCATGCAAGTAGTGTTTCTCTCTCCCCTGACCTCGTTCCCGTTCCCTTGTTTGGGAATAAAGAATTCTGAGGTGGAGATTCATATAGTCAATCCCTTCTCTCAGACACCAGTGCACCAGATTTCTGGAACCTAATTTCCCTTCCCCTGACGTCACTGAAGATTCCCTGGACTGGTTTGCTCCTCTGCATTTGTTTCGTGTTCTGCCAACAGGATGCTGGCTTGTGAAATGGAGCCTCTGCTCGGCCTGGGCTCTGATTTCACTGGGAGGTGTCAGGGAAGCTGGACTCTGAGGAGGTGGAAGAAGCACCAGTAAGCCCACCCAGGGAAAAGGAAACCAGTCACCCTCAGACAAGGCTCCTGCCCCACCAGGGCAGCCCTAGGCAGTGTCATGTGGGAGAGCTGGGGAGGAAGACGCTAGAGCCCTGCTGCTGGTGCCTGTGGCTGGTGGGAGAGGCAGGTGCAGAAGCTGGGGTGCCCCAAGCAGATGGGTACAAGTGGAGGGACCAGGCTCCAGGCCGGCTGCAGAGCTTAGTCTTCACACCTGAGCAGGTCATCCTGGAGCCCACAAGGCTCACCTGCCTCCCCAGAAGGAACTGCCCATCAGAAAAGGTGGGACCCACTGGGTTGGGATGGAAGCCAATGGATTCCTGCCCTGGGTTCTTGCTGCTCCTATCCCTCAGACAGTTTGGCACATAGGTTCTTCCTGGACACCTACTGTATAGGATTGCAGAATGCTTGGGGAAATAGAGAAAGGGGAGCCACTCCCTGCCCTGGAGGCTTCCATGTGGCTCTGGTCCTTGGCCAATCTAGGGAGAACCACAACAGCACACCCTCTCTCTGCTAATTGTTCAGCTTGTCTCCTTGCCGTACCTGTGCTGTGCCTTCCCTGGTATTGCTCGGAAACGTCCCCCTTCTATCCTCCTCTCTACTGAGCCCTCCTTATCCACAGGGTTGGGCTTCCTTCTCTGTATAGGACCTGTGTGAACATACTGTCACCCCTGAGTACACTGTGCTGTCTAGTCTTGTGCTTCAGTTTCCTCTGTGTGTATGTGCGTGCGCACATGTGTGTCTTGAGTCTCCAACTAGACTAAGCTCCCTGAGGGCAAGGACTGTGTCATTTCTTTTTGAACCCTAGTTGGTCTAGCACGGGGCTGGACTCATAACTCTCAGGAAACACTTGTCAACTGGCTGATGAAGCAAGTGCTGGAGCATGGGGGTGGGTATGGGGGGATCGTGAGGGGAGAGGGCATATGAGTTAACTAGTGGGTGCGTTTTATTGGGCTGTGGACTGGCTCCCCTGGGTCAGTAGTGGACTCTGGAGGCCTCAGGTCTTCCACTACTTGGAGGCAGTGGATGCAGGAGGAACCCCCACCCCCACCCCAGCCCATGACTATGCAGGACTAAACGGAAAGGGTCGTCCAGGCTGGCTATTTTTGGAGGTCACTGACACTTACTGGAGCTGACCAAGTGGAATAAATGTTCTCTTGACATCAGCTGGTGTGAAGAGTAGTCCTTGGGGCTTAGCTGGGAGCAGGGTAGAGGCGCAGTCTTAGCCACCATCATTTCTGGAAGATTAGGTTCAAGGTAATATGGTGCCCAAAGACTAGAGAAAACATAAAAGTCGGCCAGCTGTGGTGGTGCATGCCCGTAATCCCAGTGGAACAAAAGGCTGAGGCAGGAGGATCTCAAGTTCAAGACCAGCCTCAGCAAGTTAGTGAGGCCCTAAGTAACTTATAGAGACCCTGTCTCAAAAAAGGACCAGGGGCGGGGCTGGGGTTGTGGCTCAGTGGCAGAGCGCTTGCCTCACACATGTGAGGCACTGGGTTCAATCCTCAGCACCACATAAAAATAAGTAAATAAAGATATTTTTTTAAAAAAGGACCAGGGAGGTGGCTTAGTGGCTAAGCATCCTTGGGTTCAATCCCGAGTACCAAAAATAATAAATAAACACAGCAATGAATTAATGCAGTTCTCTCTGCATGTGGAAAAAGAGTGCTGTTTGGATTTGGGTAACAGGTATTAGCAATTCTCTGACACCAGCAGCTTGCTGAGCCCATGGCGGGGCCAGAGCTGCTGAGAAGCCTTGGGGCAACTCCCACTGGTACCCAAGAGGTGGGCCACAGAGTGCTCAGGTCAGGAGACCAGGCTCCAGGTCTGGCCCACTTCCAGTGAGAGGCCAGCCCAGTCGCACCTCTCCTGACGGTCCCTGCTCACCAGCTTCACAGGGTCTCGAGAAACAGGCATGCTTATTAATGATGCTAGTGTCAGCAGCAGGTCATCGTGTCCTTTCTGATGTGGGACCTGCAGAGACCGTGTCACTTCACAGCCAGGCCTCCTGCCACCAGTGACCCTGGGACTTGGTTAGGTCCGTTGCCTCCTGGTAGTGGGGAGCTGGCCCACTCAGCACCTGTGCTCTGCTCCTTGCTCTCTGGGATCTGCAGCGGCATCACTGACTCCTCAGTCCGGGGCCTGAGTGAGTAGGAAGTCGCTCAAGAACAGCAGCCTTGAGCCCGGCTTTGCTGGGGGCAGGGCTCACGTTTGACTCACAGGTGCTTCTGAAGTGGTCACGGCCTGGCTTGTGCCCAGCCTGAGCTGGGCTTCAGCCTGTTACCTACCCAGCTCAGTGGCCAAGGAAGTGTCATGTTATGAATGACCAAATCACGTGTCCGCCACTGAGGGACTAAGTTCCACCTGGAGCCTACAGTTTAGGAAAACCAGAGTCAGGGATAAAACCAGAGCTGAGAAGATGGGGGGGCTCGGACTCCAGGAGGACCAACACCCTGCAACCAGAGGGGAGAGAGCAGGTGTGTGCCTCTGGGGCTGGCCGATTAGGTGTCACCTGGGAGCCAGGCACTGGTCCCTTCCAAATCCCAACCAGAAGCTGCATTTTAACAAGATCCTGGGCAGTTTGCCTGCTGTCACAGCTTGTGAGCTCTGCACCCCACCTTCTCACCCCCCTGAGGAGGGCCCTATGGCCCAGCTGTCCTCCTAGCCCTCCTGCCTGGAGGGAGAAGAAGGAGATGGGCAAGTTTTCGAGGTGTAGAGACAAGAGGCTTCTGCCTTCACGGGGGTCCGGATGCCAACCACAGCCATTGGCCCCTGGTTCCAGGACCTGGAGTACCAATCACACAGCGGTTCATCCCCAGTGGGCACTTGGCCTGCTTTAGGGAGTTCGCTGGAGTACAGGAGGGAAGGCCGAGGAAAAGGCCGGTCCTGGCCAGAGAGCCCGAGTAGAGCACCCCACCCTGTCCTGCCTCCCTAGGTTCCCGTCTCCACCCTCCTTCGGCCTCCCCCAGCCATCTCCAGACCTCACTGTCCTCACCCCAGTGATGCCTAGGTGTGAGGTGGCTTCCGTGGCTGCCGTTGGTGTCCCCATTCCTCTCCAGTAGCTGTGAGTGGTGCCCTCGTGGCTCACAGCTGCTTTTCCCAGCTCAGCCTGGCAAGCGCCATGATGTGGTGGGGGCCAGCTCTGTGGCATGTGTGCCCAGAGCCCAGTGGGATCAGACAAGCTGTCTTGCTGGGACACACTGCAGCTGTGCTCTGCCCTGAGCTGCTGCAGCCACTCTTTTGCTCCAGACCCCCCCAACCCTCTTGTTCCCACAGTGAGGGTCCTCATCTCAGGGGAGTACAAAATCCAGGCATCCTGCCCATGGGAGGTTGGGACCAGCCTCTTCCTTTGGTGGCTTTGTGTGATGCTGGTCACCTGTGAGCCTTCAGTGAAAATCTGCCAGGGGGTTCATGGATGGCAGATGACCATATCCTTTGTGACCAGCCAGGTCAGAGGACCTAAACGCTGGCATGGCAACCCTTCACCAGGTGCCCCAAGCACCCCTCCCAACCGGAAACCAGGGACAAAGGTCTAGTTCACAGGTCGAGGGCTGAGGTCCTTACCACTTTGCACCTGTTTCCCATCCCTGACCCTCACGGGGCTGCCTACTGACAGCTGAGGGTCCTTTGGGGTTCCCCTGACTGCCACCCAAGCATGTTTGGGTGGTGAGGAACAGAGACCCACTTGGGCTAGAGGTGGGCTGTTCAAGGGCCTCAGGGATGTAGGGAAACAATCACATCTGGCTGTGCATCCAGGCCTCCCGGAGTGGGCAGCAGAGGCCCCCAGACAGTGCTCCTCCTCCTCTGGTCTCACCACCATCTCTGCTCTGTGTGCGGCAGATGCTTTAGGAATGGAAACCAGCCTTTTTTTTTTTTTTTTTTTTTTTTTTT
>NW_026000164.1:3377230-3379805 GCF_001458135.2 Marmota marmota marmota | reverse complement strand
GCATACACCTGCAATCCCAGCTACTTGGGAGGCTGAGGCAGGAGGATTCCAAGGTCTAGACCAGCCTAGGCAGCTTAGCAAACCACGCCCCCCCCCACTTTTTTTTTTTTTTAAGGCTGGGCTCAGTGGTAGAGAACCTCTGGGTTCAATTCCCAGCACTAAAAGAAAATAAAAGAAATGCAAACTATAGCAATTGCCATGTCTATTTATCTGTCTGCTTGATCATTACCTATCTCCCCCTTCAAATGTGAGCTCCAGGAAGGGAGGGACCCTGCCTCAGCTGCCCACCCCAGGCCTGGCACACCTCAGGCTCTGAATAGATGCTCACTCTGTTAACTGGCTGTTTTCTTGGCCTTTATTTGGGCGGACTGAAGAAGATTGGTAATATGAGAAAATCAAATCTATTAATTTTTAAAATGGAATAAAAATACTTTTGAGACTATCCTTACCAGTTAATAAAGTGGGAAGGCTGCATCGCGTAGACATTTAATTGAAGACTTATTGATCTCAATCTCGAAGTTTTCTTTTGGCACTTTAGTGTTGAAAACAGCACCCAGCTGTCATGATTTTAGGAAGGCACAGACTCCCTGCCCACAGTGCCTGCTGGAAAATAGACCTGTTTGGGGGCAGTTGGGCAGGTTCTGCCTTTCTTTTTTAAGCAGGAGATTGCAGTTGCTAGCAGTTTCTAGCAGCAGACACAGAAAGTCACCTTGAAGCAGACCTCCTTTTTTTCTGGAAGGTCATCAGTCCCTTGCAGTTAAATCAGTGCAGAAACAATGCCCACCGAATACCACCATGTGGTCTCGGAATCGGGGAGTGTTTCAAACACAGCTGCTCCAGACCAGGGCGAAGGTGTTCTGTTTCCTGATGACCCACCGTGCAGAGGCAGCTGCAGGCACAGCAACTGGGATGGGCCTCCGGGTGTGAGAAGGACCTGGAATTCTCTCCCTGGTGCTTGGACACCTGCAAGGGGTCGAACAGAGTCCCCTGAGATTGGCTGTAAAGCTTGTGGATTCAAGACACCTTTGTTTACAGCATCAGTGGGAATTGTTTCCACATGTGGGACAAGAGAGAGTGACATGGTGGTGCAGAGGGGTCCTGAGAGGTGGGAGTGGCACTGATTGATGGACAGAGGTGACAGTAGCTTCTGTTGGGTGTCAGCACACCCAGAAATTACTACAAGGGGAGAGTGGGGGAAGACTGGAGGAAGACTATATTATAGAGATTGGGGAGAGTCTCAGTATCTATTAATTCTGATTTTGTGGTACCAAGGATTAAACCCAAGGGACCACTGAGCCACATCCCTAGTCCTTTTTAATACTTTTGTTTAGAGACAGGTCTCACTGAATTGCTTAGGGCCTCACTAGTTGCTGAGGCTTCCTCCTGCCTCAGCCTCCCAAGCCACTGGAATTACAAGTGTGTGCCACCGCGCCTGCTCAGTCTTTATTTGATTATAAAAAGAAACTTATTTCAGGATGCAAGGCAGGACCCAGTGACCCGGCCTCCTGTTTCTCCTGTACCTGCTACTTTATCACCCATGCCTGTCCTTTTCTCTTCTGCCATTGCTCTTGGCTGTGATGGGGTTCAGGACACACCACCCCAGAACATGGCACCTTGGCATTTGAGAAAACTGTAGAATCCGGAAAGTTGCTCTCACTGCCCCTAGCCTTCCTCCTCTGACGTGGCCATTAGAGTTTCCCTGGCCTTCCTCTAGAGTAGGTCGTAACCCTCTCATTATGGAGGAAACCCCCATGCCTAGAGGAAATGAGGGTCACGCAGAGGCTCTGGGAAGAGCCTGGACCCACAGGCCTTGCTAAGTCCCCTGCCCTGTGGTTGACGGGGTCGTGCCCTTTGTCCTGCTGTCTCACTTCTGCACAGCTCCCCGTCAGATCGTTTTGTTTGCATTTCTGAAGGCTCCTGTGTCGCAGAAAACTGGTATGAGATACATCCGTGTGCTTTCTCTTGTCCATCTGTCTCTCTGTGGTGGGGCCCCAGCCTCGGGCCTACGATGGGCAAGGAAAAGACACTTTTTCTCCCTGATGTCATCTGCCTGGCTCTGCTCCCTCGGGCCCCCTCGCTGTCCTGCAGCAGGTTGAGGTGTCTGGTCACCTTCCTCTTGCGGGTGTCTCTTGGGTGGTGTCCTTTCTCCCCCACCTCCTCTGTTGTCATGAGCCTCTCGGTGGCTTTCCTGGGCTCAGGCCCGTGCCCTGGCCCCAGACCCACCGGCAGGGTGACAGAAGCCCCGGGTGTAAACCCTGGCCCTTGTCCAGGAGGGAGCGAGGAGCCTTTTCCTCAGAGGGCGTGTCTGACGTGCTGCTCCTTTGTGCAGCACCACTGTGTTTCTGTGTCCTCAGAGCCTCAAATGCACTGCGCAAGTCTCTCCTTTGGTAAATTGCCCCACAAGGCTCGGCACTCTACCGTTTTTGTTTTGTTTTGCGATTCCAGGAATGGAACCCAGGGCCTCATGATGTGGGCAAGTGCTCTTCCGCGGAGCCCACCCCAGTCCCTGTCCCAGTCCCTGCCCCAGCCCCCATTCCAGCCCCTGCCCCTGCCCCCACCCCATCTCTCGCCCCAG
>NW_026000164.1:3358781-3373937 GCF_001458135.2 Marmota marmota marmota | reverse complement strand
GTACCCTTTTCCCCACATCCTCGCCAGCACTTGTTGTTGTTTGACTTCATAATGGCTGCCAATCTAACTGGAGTGAGATGGTATCTTAGGGTGGTTTTGATTTGCATTTCTCTGACAGCTAGAGATGGTGAGCATTTTTTCATGTACTTGTTGATTGATCACTTTACACTTTGACTATGGCCCTTGCTGCTCTGCCACTGAGACTTATTTTTAAACTGAACTTGTTGCTTTCTCTTCGTCTCCCCCTCCCTGTCCCAAATCTCCTCCTCCCTAATCTCACAAGCAGGGCTACCTTTCTTCCCCATCTAGGCAGCGCTGTCTGTTTTCAAACCCAGCACAGGAATGAAGAAATTTAGACTGATTTGGGGTGGCAAAACCAGAAGATCTAGGAAATGACTGTCTCCCAAATTAATAAGTGAATTACAGCTCCAACGGGGAACACCTGGAATGCAGCCTTTAAATTACCTCTTAAAAAATCCCCTGTTGCCCCTGAGGGGCAGAGCCAAGCCTCTGGGACAGGAGTCCCCTGTGCTTCTCCTTTGCTAGCAAAGCAATAAAACTTCTTTCTCCTTTTTCTCAAGACTGGGCTCTTATTACTGGATTGGCATCAGGGACGAGGACCAAGCCTTTGGCAACAGTTCATGTCAGAAAGTTGGTTAAAGAAAAACCCACTTCAGTAATCAAAGGAGAGACACCCCATAGGATTAGCTCCGCCCACAGACAAAGCTTCTGCCAAAATTAAAGTTGTTTTAATGAAAAAGCAAAAGGAGTCCCGAACACTGAGCTTTCCACGGTGACCTCAGTTGGTCTTTGCCCCAGCGCAGACCCCTGGATAAACAACAGGCCCACGTCCCCGTGAGCACGTGGTGAGTTAAAAGATTGTGAGTCGATTGTGTTCTGCAAACCTAACCTACTGCACAGCGCGGCCACCAGTGAGGTTCTGAAGAAGAGTGTCCAACACTGAGAGCGTCTGCTGCTATCAGTGGCTTGGGAAAAAGATCAAAGCCCCAAATCTGAAGTTTCTACTGAATCCTTATCACTTTTCTCCAGGGCAAAGTGCAAAGATTGTTAATTGTTTTTTTTTTTTTTTTTTTTTTTATTGTTGGCTGTTCAAAACATTACATAGTTCTTGATATATCATATTTCACACTTTGATTCAAGTGGGTTATGAGCTCATAAAGATTGTTAATTTGAATGATCCAAAGCCCAGGGTGTCTGTATATCTTTCCTGTTCATTTTTGATCTTTTAAGAACTCACTCTCCTCTCCCCGCTTCTTATTTATTTTACAAAATGAATTCTCTAGATCATTACTTTCCTGTGGCTGGGCTTTTCTTTTTCTGCTGCTTAGTACCTGGGAGGGAACCTCACAGCCAGCAGGTGCTGTTAGGTTCTCGCTAAGTTGCTAAGTGGCTGAGGCTGGCCTCAAACTTTCCATCCTCCTGCCGGGACGACAGGACACTGGGTCCTCCTTCCTTCTTCAGACAACGGTGACACAACAGATATGCTACGGGGTCGGAGAATTGGAACTGTTTTTCCCTGGACGACTGTCAAACTTGCCATCTGCTGCCGCAGTGGAGGGCTCTAGACCATCTTCAAGGAAGAGGTGGACTAGAAGGAGTGAGTCCCAGAGGCTCTTCCCCTGGGGTCACACCTCTGCTTCTTCCACTCCTCTTCTTCTGTGAAATGAATAAAAACCCAGAATTTAAATAAGTAATAACAAACATCAAAACAGGGAGAAAAAAAAAAAAAGAAAAAGAAAAGAAGAACTCACACTCTCCTGAGAAGCACCTCTGCTTTGTTCTTCCCTGTGGAATTTTCTGGAATGCTTGGCTCCTAGGCCTTCCCAGGGTCTTTCCTGTCCTGTGGTATCAGCACAGCTGTGGCCTTTCCCAGAGGCCATGGCTACGCCCTTTCTAAATCACACCATCCGTTCACCTGGCCCAGTTTTATTCCCTCCTCAGCATTTTCCACGAACGTTTCCTGTTTAGATAGGGCGTTGGTCGGCTTCTTGTCACTGAAACAAACACCTGTTGCTTTGGGCCTGTGGGGCGGTAGCAAGACGTGGCCAGATCATTTTTTGTTACTGTTGTTATTTCTTTTGGTTTTCTCACTTTTATTTTTTTGGGTACCTGGGATTCAACTCAGGGACGCTTAACCACTGAGTCACATCCCCAGGCTTTTTTATTTTTTTATTTTGACACGGGGTCTCGCTAAGTTGCTTAGGGCCTCACCAAGTCACTGAGGCTGGCTTTGGACTTGAGATCTTCCTGCTTCAGCCTCCCGAGTCACTGAGATGACTGGCGTGTGCCACCGCTACCAGCTATTGTTACATATTCTTACTGCACACAATATGATGATATAATTTGGTCAATATTACCCCCCAGTATCTTCTCTTGCCCTTCCCTCCCTCCTAGTTTCTTTCCTCTACTGATCTCTACGATTTTTATGAGATTCCCACCCACCTTTCTTTCCCCTTTTCCTATCTAGCTTCCACATATGAGAGAAACTGTATGACCTTTGACATGAGTTTGGCTTATTTCTCATAATGTTCTCAAGTTCCATCCATTTTCCTGCAAATGACATTATTTCTTTCTTCTTTGTGGCTGGATAAAACTCCAATGTGTATATAGGCCACATTTTCTTTACCCACTCATCCTTTCATGGACACCTAGGCTGGTTCCATAATTTGGCCATTGTGAATTGTGCTGCTATAAACATGGGTGTGTCACTGTAGTAAGATGACTTTAATTCTTAAGGATAAATACTGAGGAGTGGGATAGCTGGGTCATGCGTGGTTCCATGCCTAGTCTTTTGAGGACCCTTCCTACTGATTCCCATAGTGGTTGCACTAATTTACAGTCCCATCAACAGTATAAAAGTGTTCTTTTTTTCTCCACATCCTCCTAGCATTTTTTATTGTCTGTGTTCCTGATGACCACCCTTCTCGCTAGTGTGAGATGAAATCTCAGAGTAGTTTTGATTGACATTTCCCTAATTTCTAATGATGTTGAGCATTTTTTCATATATTTATTGGATATATATTTATTTCATATATTTGTTGGATATGGCCAGATGTTAAGGGGGCTACAAAACCATTCACCTCAGGGTGGGGAAGCAAAAAAAGAGGAAGAGGAGGGTGTGGAGTCCCACTATCCCCTCAGGGCACACCCCTAATGACTGGAAGGCCTCCAACTAGCACACGCCTCTTAAAGTTTTCTCCCCCTCCCCCAGGCCATGGACATCCAATTTGTGAGCCTTTGGGGGCCATCTGATATCCAAGCTACAGCCAGGCATGGTGCATACACCTGCAATCCCAGCTACTTGGGAGGCTGAGGCAGGAGGATTCCAAGGTCTAGACCAGCCTAGGCAGCTTAGCAAACCACGCCCCCCCCCACTTTTTTTTTTTTTTAAGGCTGGGCTCAGTGGTAGAGAACCTCTGGGTTCAATTCCCAGCACTAAAAGAAAATAAAAGAAATGCAAACTATAGCAATTGCCATGTCTATTTATCTGTCTGCTTGATCATTACCTATCTCCCCCTTCAAATGTGAGCTCCAGGAAGGGAGGGACCCTGCCTCAGCTGCCCACCCCAGGCCTGGCACACCTCAGGCTCTGAATAGATGCTCACTCTGTTAACTGGCTGTTTTCTTGGCCTTTATTTGGGCGGACTGAAGAAGATTGGTAATATGAGAAAATCAAATCTATTAATTTTTAAAATGGAATAAAAATACTTTTGAGACTATCCTTACCAGTTAATAAAGTGGGAAGGCTGCATCGCGTAGACATTTAATTGAAGACTTATTGATCTCAATCTCGAAGTTTTCTTTTGGCACTTTAGTGTTGAAAACAGCACCCAGCTGTCATGATTTTAGGAAGGCACAGACTCCCTGCCCACAGTGCCTGCTGGAAAATAGACCTGTTTGGGGGCAGTTGGGCAGGTTCTGCCTTTCTTTTTTTGTTTATGCTTCTAACGGATGGAATTTATTTCGCTTTTAAACTGCAAGTGGTGTGAAGTTCTTCATCTGTGTGGGTGAGCGTGTGAAGCAGGCGAAGGGAATCTTTCTAGGCTGAGTACCATCCCAGGTCGTGACAAGGGGCTTTGAGGAGCGGGCGCCAATGGGAGAGTGGCGCCCTCTAGCGCACATTTGGAGATTTGGCGTTTGTGAGTTGGACCCTCTAGCGCCTTGAGGGAGCACACTTTCAGGACATATTTGTTGATGAATGAATGTGCAGAATCATGAGCTTCTGGAGTGTTCTAAAGAAGGGAGTCATAAAAATACGTTGTCCCTTATAGATGACATGAAGGTTGTTGGCTGATTCAGAGGAGACAAAAGGAATACAGAGATTTCTTTCTTTTCTGGTTTCAAAGAAAATTAAAAGGAAGCATAGAGTAACTTTACAATGAGAATTAGCCCAAAAGTCAGTAATGAAAATTTGCTCTAGTCGGGCGTGGTGGCACACACCTATAATCCCAGCGGCTCTGTGGAGGCTGAGGGAGGAGGATGGCAAGAGACCAACCTGAGCAACTTAGTGAGACGGTAAACAATCAGTGAGACCCTGTCTCAAATATAAACAAATGAACAAACAAACAGACAAACCAAGGGGCCAGGGATGTGTCTTAGTGGAAAGACTTGACTCTGGAATCCCTAGTACCAAAAAAAACCAAAATTTTTTTTCTTTGCTCTAAAAATCATAAAATATATAAAAAATAAACAAACAGCAATAACAACAAAACCAAAACTATCCTAAAACATTTAAGTGGGATGCCTCTCCTGACCCCCGTGCTGCCTCAGGAGAGAGGAATGGTCTAATAATAGCTGGGGGACAGCTAATAACAACCCCTGGAAAGCTGTGGGCTGCTCTCATCTGTGAAATGTAGAATCCGAAGATGCTGTTGGGGAAGTGTGGGCCCCACTTGGACATTTGACAATATGGTGGTGTGAATTTTCCCCAGTTATAGTTAGGGGTCATGCCCTGTTGGTACAAGGAGCCTTATGATTCAGAGGTGGGTGCTGAGTGAAATGCGGTCTAGAGGTGCTTGGAAATAACCCGGGCTTGGGCTGAAAGGACGCTGAGGCCGTGTTGATGATCTCGGAGGTGGTCACGGGCAGCTGGGGGTTTGTTCTACTCTCCTTTCTGCTACGTGACATGTGGACATTTTCTGTGGGGAGTTAATGTATGTTCCTATACCATCCTTTTTCCTTTTAAAAATTCACCTCCAAGTAAATACTCCTAAAAATAGCTTCACTACTGTGGGAAGGGGGACAGGTTTTTGGCTGATGTGAAATCATGGTCTGGGGCTGTTTCCTCTGGTCTAAGAGGTCAGGATGGCTGAGGAGGGGAAGGTGAAAAAAATGAGAGAATCCCTTGCTTATTTATGAATGGGGTGATTTCAAAATTGGGTCACTGGGAGAGGGAAATTAAATAATGGATCCAAATTTTAGTGTGTGATTGAATGAATTAAAGGATGAATCAACTTTTCTATATTTACTAGAGAATCAGATCAGTTTTCCAAATATCACCAAACAAGCAAAGTTGCTTCAAAGGCTCTTCACTGTCCACTGCAAGGTTGAGAGTGAAGCAACTTTGAAACAATGATTTCATTTCTTAGGCTGATTTGAGGTTCACAGAGAGATCGGGCACAAAGCGCAGAGATTTCCCAGGAACCACGGCCTCTCGCTCTGGGCCTCCTGCAGTCAGCATCCACCAGGGCCATCATCAGAGTCTGACTGACTCCAGGCTCCCTCTGCTGTGACAGTCTATGGATTTGGACGACCGTATAACAAGGTGTGTCCACCACTGAAGCATCACTGGAGTTTCACTGCCCTAAGAATCCTGCGTGCCACCTGGTCATCTCTGCCTCCCCTCAGCCCTGGCGGCCATTGATCTTTGCACTTTGTATTTGTACCTTTTCTAGAATGTCCCGTAGCTGGATTCCTGTAGTACACAGCCTTTTCAGACTGGCTTCTTTCACATAATAGTCTGACAGTAAGCAACAGTTGGCTTTCTAAAATGACAATTTTAGAAATTGTCACGGTGACAAGGCTGAGGCAGGAGGATCGCAAGTTCAAAGCCAGCCTCAGCAACTTAGTGAAGGCCTAAGCAACATAACAAGGCCCTGTCTCCAAATAAAATGTGGCTGGGATGTGGCTCAGCTGGTAAAGCGCCCTTGGGTTCAGTCCCTGCTACCAAAACGAAACAAAAAACAAAACAAAACAAAATGTAATTCTAAACGGGAATGTTTGAGACTGGCTGCTGTTGTTGTTATTGAACTAAATGTTTTTAAGAGAAAACAAGATGATATAAACAATTTGGAGAATTTCAGCTCTTTGACACAACTATTATCTTCAGCTGATTCCTTGGTGAGATGGTGTGGCTGCTTTGGAATACTAAGTTGGGGTGCAGGTGGGGGAGCAGGTGAGGGTGCCCAGCCCATGTGAGTATTTTGGATATTGAGGACCAGCTGTAACAGAATTGTCTGAGTTAAGGCTAAATGACTGCTTATTTTTTTTTTTCTCAATTTTGGAAGTAATTTCTGTGTTTGCCTGAATTTAGAAAAATTCTGAGGAACACTAGAAATGACTAGAGATTGCTGACGTCAGCTTCCAGTAGAGGCAGCCTCTGGTCTCCAGGTGAGCCTGGAATCCTCCGGATCTTTCTGGAGAAGGGTGGGGGAAGAGTACAGATGAAACAAGATGGACCTTGTGTTGACAGTGTTGGGTGAGAGAGAAAATATGCACAACATAAAGTTCACCTTCTGCTATGGTTGAATGTTTGTGTTCCCTCCAAAATTCATGTGGAAACTTTATCACCAACGAAGCAATATTAACGGAGGGGGTCTCTGGCTGGGCACTGTGGTTCATACCTGTAACCCCAGCAGCTTGCAGGCCGAGGCAGGAGGATCCCAAGTTTGAGGTCAGCTTGGTTAATGCAGCAAAACCCTGTCTCAACATGGGAATGTGGCTCAGTGATAGAGCACTTGCCTTGCATTTACAAGGCCTGGGTTTTATCCCTGGTGGGTGGGGAGAAAAAACTGTGAGGAGGTAAGACTTTTAGGAAGTGATCAGCAATGCTATGAAAGGGCTGGACACCTTTTGCCCCTCCATCTTCCTCAATGTAAGGACATAACAAGAAGGTGCCATCTCCTTTTTTGCTGGGGGGGGGGGACTAGGGATTGAATTCAGGGGCACTTGACTACTGAGCCATATCCACAGCCTTATTTTGTATTTTATTTAGAGACAGGGTCTCACTGAATTGCTTAGTGCCTTGCTTTTGCTGAGGCTGACTTTGAATTCACAATCCTCCTGCCTCAGCCTCCTTAGTCTCTGGGATTAAATGTATGCAATGCAGCACCCAGTGAAGGTACATCTTGAAAGCAGAGAGAAGTTCTCACCAGATAGTGAATGTGCTGGTATATTGATCTTGGGCCTCTAGTCTCTGGAACTGTGATAAATATATTTTTGTTCTTTATAATTACCTAGTCTCAAGTATTTTATTATGGTATCACAAGCAAACTAAGACACTGTTTTACCATTTTCAAGTGTTCAGTTCAATACTGTTAAGTGTATTAACATTGTTGTGATTTTGTCCAGGAGGACAGTGTATATGTCCTTAGGTCTGTAGGTTTCTTTGGAGAAAAATGAATTTTAAAGGATTTTTTCTTTGTGTAGGTACCTCAATTAAGTATAATCTGGGTGTAGATAATTGAACCTATAAGGGATACACCCCTGCCCAAGGCCTACTGCTCCTGAAGGCCCTACCCAGACTGACTGCAGCCAGATGTGTTCTTTATCTTTTTGGTATTGGGGATTTAGCCAAGGGGTTATACCACTAGCTATATCCCAATCTTTTTTATTTTGAGACAAGGTCTCGCTAAGTTGCTTAGGGCCTGGCTAAATTGCTGAGGCTGGCCTGGAGCTTGCCATCTTCCTGTCTCATCCTCCGGAATTGCTGGGATCACAGGCACATGCCACTATGCCTGGCCAGATGTATTTTTCTTAGCATTTCTCCAACTTCTGTCTTTGTCCATAAAGTCATGGATTTCTTTTTTTTCCTTTAAGAATAGAGCATTTAGCTCAGTTGCATGCACAAGGCCCTGGGTTCAATCCCCAGCACCACAAAAAAAAAAAAAAAAAAAGAACGTATTAGAGCCAGGCATGGCTCTGTACGCCTGTAATGTACATGTACATGTACGCCTGTAATCCCGGTGACTCAGGAGGCTGAAGCAGGAGGACTGAAAGTTCAAAACCACCTTCAGCAATTAGCGAGGCCCTAAGCAACTTAGCAAGACCCTGCATCAAGAATTAACAAAATAAATAAACAAATAAATAGGACTGGGGTTGTGGTTAAACACCCCTGGATTTAATCCCTGGTACCCCCCCCCAAAAAAAAAAGTAAGATAAAAAGGAAGGAAGGAAGGAGAATAGATTAGGAGATGTCAACTTTTAAAAAGTCAAAGAAAAATCCAGGCTTTATGGGAATTTCAGGAAGGAAGAAAGGAGAGCACGGGAGCCAGGCCAGAGGAAGTGAGGAGACGCCAGGCCCTGGGGCTGGGGGGGCTTCCCAGCTCCTCCCTCCTCTGCCTCTTCACTCTCCTGGGGTTGAGGGAGGGGGTCCCCTCCTCCCAAGGTCTAGGAGGTACCACTGTCACAGCAGAGGAAGGGGCACGATCTTCTGGAGGTGGTTAGGCTCTGGGGTCCCACCCTCATGAATGGATCAATGCTATTACTATAGGGAGTGGGGCAGTTACCCCAAGAGTGTGGTCCTAATGAAAGGATGAAAATGAGCCCCACCTTTTGTCTCTTCCGCCCTGTCTGCTTGCCCGCCCTCCACTATATCATGTAGACAATGACCTCCATCAGAATCTGGGACCAGGCTCTTGGACTTCCAGCCGCCAGACCTGTGAGCCAAACACCCGCCATTCATAATCACACAGTACAGGCCATTCTGTCATAGCAGCAGCAAGTGGTCAGAGGCAAGGCGGTTTCATTATAACCAGGCCTTCCTCAGGAAATTTAGATTGTCTAAGATTTTCATAATTAAAACTACACACTATGGCTCTATGCTTGGATTCATCCCCAGTTCTTTCGATACAATAAATTCTTAGAAGTGGACATATCATTTCTACAAGTGTTGGAATAAAATTCTCAGGTAGAATCCCTAATAGCACAAGACATTTATCTTATGTATACATTTTTAAAGGCTGTTAACACAATTTGCCAAAATACCCTCCAAAAAATGTATCGGTCACCCTTCCACTGGCAGTAACGTTGGGTGGTACCTGGAGTATTTGGTTGATGAATGAAACGACTATACATATTTTTTGGTATCTGGGATTTAACCCAATGGTGCTTAACCTTGAGCCATATCTTCAGCATCCCTTTTTATTTTTCATTTTGAAATAGGGTCTTGCTAAGTTGCTTAGAGTCCTGCTAAATTGCCGAGGCTGGCCTGAAACTTTCTATCCTCCTGCCTCAGCCCCCCAAATCACTGGGATTATGGGTGTGGGCCACTGCACCTTGTGGAAGGATATCATTTTTTTAAAAAGAACATGCAAAAAGGACTAACCACAAAGGGAAACATTGATACTTTTGACCAGATCCAAATTCTGTAGAAGATACCATAAGCAACTTCAAAAGACAAGCTGCAGTCTTTGCAAGGACACCTGTACAGCATAAAACTAGTAAATTATTCACACATAGGACATGTAAAAATGTAGAACATAAAACACAGGGCATAGAAGAGAGAACATGTGGAAACTAAAAGCACCCCAACAGCAAATTGGGCAAAGGCTACCAAGCGGCGAAGCACAGAAGAGAAACTTGTAAACATCTTAAAAAGATGTTAAAGCTTCACAGCTGATCACACAACCTGTTACCATCCTGTCACAGCCGTCAGCTTGACAGGAGAAAGCTTGATGCTACCAAGTCTCGGTGAAGATGAACTGTTGTGTGTGTGTGTTTTTTTTTTTTTTACTAGGGATTGAACCCAGCAGCACTCGATCACAGAACCAAGGAACCACAGCCCCAGCCCTTTTTAAAGTTATTTAAAGACAGGGTATCGCTGAGTTGCTTAGAGCCTTGCTAAGTTGCTGAGGCTGGCTTCCAACACCTGATTCCCCTGCTTTCCAAGCTGCTGGGATGACAGGCATGCACCACCTGGCCCGGGAAAGGTAAAGATGAAATCTAATAAATTTTAAAATTTGCATGCTGTCTGACAAAGAAATTTCACTTTAGAGCCTTCATTCTAGGGAAGACTCACATGCATTCATGTTGATTACAGCATTATTTGTCATAATAAATGTTGAAAGCAGCCTGTAGGTGCCCCTGGAGTTTTATCAGTTTCTAAAACATTTTTCCTTTCTTTTTTTTAAAGATCTGAAACAAAAGGGCAAATTCTTGAGATTTCAGGAAGATGGGTGCTGAGCACATGGGTTATTTTCTAGACTTGTTGACATATTTTGCAACCTCTTATTTTAAAAAGATGGTATGTTATTAGGAACGCAGAAACAAACACCCCGTACAGTTTCAGACCTCATAAGTGGCAAATGCAGACACCCTTGACCGGTGGTTCCTGACCTTGGGGGAAAGCACACGTTCTTTCCATAGCAAGACTAATTTCAGCAGTGGGTTTTGTAGATGCCTTTCCTTAGGTTGAGGTGAGGATGCCCCCTTCTGGTTTATAATGTGTTTTATTACAAAAAGAGCTCGATTTTGTCAAATGCTTGTTCTGTGCCTATTGAGTTGATCATATATATGTGTGTTTCGACTTTATTGATATGATGTGTCACGTTAGTTGATTCTCAGATGTTAAATCAACCTTGACTTCCTAAGATAAATCCCATGTTTTCATGGTACATAATTCCTTTCTTATGTTTCTGGATTTAGTAGGCTAGTGTTTTCTTGAGGATTCTTGTATGTATATTCAGAAGAGAGACTGGTTTTTATTTTTCTTTGTGATTGTTGATCTGTGGTTCTTTTGCCTTGTTTGTTTTTGGTATTAGGATGGACCCCAGAGCTGCTCTACCACTGAGCAACACTCCCAGTCCTTTTTATTTTGAATCAGGGTCTCTCTGAGTTGCTTAGAGCCTCACTAAGTTGCTCAGGCTGGCCTCGAACTTGCTATCCTCCTGCCTCGGCCTCCTGAGCCGTTGGGGTCACAGGTGTGCACCTTGGAGCCCAGCTTCTTGGTCTGTTGTTTTTGACAAAGTCTCTTAAATGTAATTGACCACAGGTGGTTGCTAGCCCAGATGCTTTGAAGGTGTAGCTGACTAGGGCCAGAGGGTGGCAGCAGAGAGCCATGCACAGAGGTCCTGGAACCGGGTAGGAAAATGAGGACACAGGCTGAGAGCCAGGAGCCAGAGGCACCCACAGGAGAGTGGTGTCAGGTGTGGAGAGGAAAAGGCAGGCTGGCCATGAGCACACCTGCCTCAGGTAGTCAGGAGGAGAGAGGGGCCTGGGTGGAAGTTCAGGGATTGCTCCTGGATCCCACTGGGAATTGAGCCCAGGTCTCTGCCCTGAAGTTCTGCCCTTTCCACTGCACTGAGTTCTTAAGGGCAGAGGGACTTTTGGCCCATATACAATTCATCAGGCTTTTGGGATGCACGTAATCAATTACTGTGGTGGTAGGAATCATCGCAGGCCAGGTGCTGAGGACCTGGGTGTCACACCTTGGTATTAGCTTTCTTTTCTGCTCCTTAGAGAGTGTCTGTCAGTCAGTCCTTGGCACTGATAGAGCCCTGAGAGACTCATGGCTGGAGGTCTCAAAGCCATCATCTATCTGTGAGCGAGGCTCTTGGGGAAGTTTATATTTATTTTTTAATTAATTAATTTATTTGTTGTAATTTGTTATACATGATGGCAGGATGCATTTCGACTCATAGTACACAAATGGAGCACAATTTTAAATTTCTCTGGTTGTACACAAAGTAGAGTCACGCCATTCGTGTCTTCATACATGTACTTAGGGCAATGATTTCCATCTCATTCCACCATCTTTCCTACCTCCAAAGTTCCTCAATTCCTCCCATGCTCCCCTCACCCTCATTATGGATCAGCATCCACTTATCAGAGAAAACATTCAGCCTTTGGTTTTTTGGGACTGGACTTACTTCCCTTAGCATTATGTTCTCCAACTCCATCCATTTACCTGCAAATGCCACGATTTAATTCTCTTTTAATGCTGAGTAATATTCCATTGTGTATAAATACCACAGTTTTTTTTTTATCCATTCATCTCTTGAAGGGCATCTAGGTTGGTTCCACAATTTAGCTATTGTGAATTGTGCTGCTATAAACACTGATGTGGCTGTGTCCCTGTAGTATGCTGTTTTTAAGTCCTTTGGATATAAACCGAGGAGTGGGATAGCTGGGTCTAATGGTGGTTCCAGTCCAAGTTTTCCAAGGAATCTCCATACTGCTTTCCAGATTGGTTGCACCAATTTGCAGTGGGAAGCTTTTATTTTAACCTCAAAAGTTCTGATGAGCGTTAATTACCCTTCACTGCCTCCACATGTCTACCTGAAGGCCTCTGGGAAGATTTGCTCTGGCCTGGCCGCGGCATATATGGGTCACCTGTATATGGCAGACCCTCTTGGCGCACGGGATAGGAGTGCCGGAGTACAGCTGCAGCAAAATAACCAGGCGGTGACGAATAACTTGTGTACGTTGATACAGCAGGAGTGGGAGCCGTTTATCGCAGGACAGGAGCAATATTTATACATTCCACACAGCTTATCTAATTAGCATAAACTAGATACAGCAGTCAACCAATCAGGAACCTCCACACTTAATGGCTTGCTTTTGTTACTTCTCAAACCACTCCCTCTGGCATTTTGCCAGGCACCATCCAGACTTGTTTACGAACTCTAACATTCCCCTGGCAAAATGCCAGGTGTTGTTTTGACTTGTTTACAGACTCTAACATTCTCTAACATAGGAGCACTGAAGCACGACCAGCCAAGAAGTAGGCTGTGTCTGGGCTCCTTCTGGTGCTCAGCTGGTCAGGCCTCTCGAGTGTTCTAGCCTGTTTTCCCGTATGCTTTGTGTCACCTTTGTGTGCACCAAGTGGCTGCACAGTTGACGTCACTTGTCTACTGATGGCCACAGTGTGGCTCTCTTTGCATTACCATGAGGGGATCCTGTACGTGGGAGTCCCTCCTACAGAGGCTTTGATAACTTGGGGTACAAAACTTTTGTGCAAATTTTAAAAAGCAACCTCGGGGTACATGCTGTCAGATGGGAAAGCCCAAGGCTGGGCTGGGGGCTCTGGGTGAAGGTGAGAGGTCTTCTTTCTCAGAGTGGGGGCAACCTGTGGTGGGCACAGGGCTCAGGAGCAGAGTTGGTGGTATGTCTGACTCACCAGTGACCTCAGTCACCATGTGTCATCTGAGTGATGTTGGGTGCAGCATCATGTGGCCCATGCACACCTCAACTCACAAAAAACATTGGCACAGCAGCTTGCTACTGCCACTGAGCTAGCGGTGGAAGTCTGAGGTCACTAACAGCGGTGCCAGAGCCTCAAACACTTGCCCTGTGAGCCTGTCTCAAGGGGGCCAGGGTGTCCGGTTCTAATATCCCTAAGTCAGAGGAGGCCATGGGTTCCCTCTGTGCAGTGCTTAGTCAGGGACTCCCAGAGACACGGCTGCAGCCCTGCATGTTACAGCAGCTCAGCCTCACAGGCCTTGAAGTGCCCACTCATGTCCTTTTCCCCAAGTCCAGCCTGGTGCCCCTGGGACATCCCTGAGCTGAGCTTCCCCTGCGACTTTGTGGTGTCAAGAACAGGCTGTGTTTGGCAATAGAGGTTTGTCCCTTCTCTCTCCTGTCATGGCCCAGCTCTCCTCTGGGGAGCCCACCCCTTCCTGTAAAGTGGTCTCAACTGAGACACTCCAGGGGGGACAAAACTGTTTTTATATTTTTAAAATCTTAAAGCCAGGCCAGGTGTGGTGTCACATGCCCATAATCCCAACAGTTTGGGAGGCTGAGGCAGGAGGATTCCAAGTTCAAGGCCAGCTTCAGCAACTTAGCAGGACCCTGACTCAAAAAAAAAAGGGGGGGGCCTGGGGATGTGGCTTAGTGGTAAAGTGCCCCTAGTACCCCTAGGATCAATCCTCAGTACCAAAATAAAACAAAACTTAGGTCGTTGGGTGGGGATGGTAGTTAATAGAAGAATCTGGTTTGTTTTCCTAGGCAAGTTCTCTCTCCCCTTCTGAAGTAAAGAGAGAGGCACATAGGAGGGAACGTGCACCCCACTGTCTGCAAGCAAGAGCCCAAGTCCAGGAAGGCTTGGATGGGGATGGTGGCACCTGGGTCCCCCCAAGGCTACAGAGAGGCCTCAGCCTCAGGCTCCTTTTACCAGCGGATGGAGATCCTAGGCTCTTAGACTGCTGGGTCCCTGAAAGAAAAGCAAAAATCAAAACACACCTGGAATTCGTTGACAAGCTTGCGTTTATTTTTGCCTTGAAGAAGAACCCAGATGTCACGCGGCAGTGGCTGTGCCTTTTCATCTGCATGGTGATAGGAAATAAGAAGTTCCTCCCTGGTCACCCTTCCCCAGAGCCGTGCTGTGGTTCTGGGTTCTCCCCCGGTGCCAGGGTGTGAGGCATCAGGCCAGCGCCAGTTGCTGCTTCACCAACTGTGGTGAGCCGCTTCTGCCGTTTCTGCAGACTATGGTCGCCATTACAAGATGGCGCTGGCTCCGCTGTGGTCTGTGACAAACAACTCCTAATTTGGGAGAGTTGGCGCATGACTTTTCATCACCCTATGAGAAAGCTCCACGTGGCAGCTTTGCATTGGGGCTTGAGATGCTTTATTAAGGCTGGGAGGGGCATCCGGGAGAGAGAAGAAGAAATATCAAGGGCCTGAATAAACTGCTGAAAGAAGATTCCTGAGTTGCGTCTTCCTTGCGGGCAAGGGGTCGCGACAAGTGGTGCCGAAACCCGGGAACCAGAACTTTCAGCAGTCAGGGGTGGTGCACCAGTTAATCCCAGGTAAGTGGGATCCGCGACCAAAGCGGGGTTAGTCCCAAGTAAGTGGGATCCGTGACCAAAGCGGGGCAGCAGCTGCACTGTGTACTTTCGCTTTTGTTTTCTGTGTTTCTTTTGTTGTGTCATTTTGCTTTTTTTTTTGTGCTTCTTTTGTTGTTGTGTCATGGGTGCCGCA
>NW_026000164.1:3348720-3355031 GCF_001458135.2 Marmota marmota marmota | reverse complement strand
CCTCAGTTATCCCCCTTCGTCCACCATCGCCACGATACAGGATGCGAGGCAAAGCACTGCACTTGAGTGATCCTTGACGTGGACCTCAAGGAGAGCATGTCCTATTGCATGCGGGTTAGACGCGTCCACGCCCCGCCCCACGAAAAAAGGCGTCGGCTGATATGGGACCAGGTCTAGGGAAGGGCCCTCCTTAAGACTGAGCCATACTATGCAGCCACTTCTGCACAGTGGGATAGGACCTCTACTCTCGCCTGTATTGTTTTAAGAAAACAGAAAGGGGGAACTGTGGTGAGCCGCCTCTGCCGTTTCTGCAGACTATGGTCGCCATTACAAGATGGCGCTGGCTCCGCTGTGGTCTGTGACAAACAACTCCTAATTTGGGAGAGTTGGCGCATGACTTTTCATCACCCTATGAGAAAGCTCCACGTGGCAGCTTTGCATTGGGGCTTGAGATGCTTTATTAAGGCTGGGAGGGGCATCTGGGAGAGAGAAGAAGAAATATCAAGGGCCTGAATAAACTGCTGAAAGAAGATTCCTGAGTTGCGTCTTCCTTGCGGGCAAGGGGTCGCGACAACCAACCTTTGTCCCAGCCCTCAGAGGCATTGGGTTCGGCCTGTCTCGGCAGCTTCCGTGCTGAGCTGGGGGTCTGGAAAGCCCTGAGGCTGCATACTCATAGGTGCCCCTTGCTGTGCTGCTAGCAGGTGGCTGTAGGCCCCTCTCTGGCCTTGCTGGGCTCCCTCTCTCTTCTTTCTCCAGTCACACAGGGTGGAGGGAAGGGAAAACCTCTTTGTAGACTCAGGAGGAGTCCTCCTCTCTTTACATCTGGTCCCCTGGGTTCTCAACACCCCCTTCCCTACTCCCCATCCTCCACCAGGGGCGAGTCTTGTTGGAAACCAAGTCATGGAGCCTGTTTGGTTATTTCTTCTTTCTGCTCTGCCTCTTTCTCTAGGCCAAGAGAACAGAGCCTCTGATACCTGGCAGGGCCACCCGCAGGAGGGGACATGTGGGCAGAAACCTCGAGACTATTTCAACCACTTCAGATCACGAGGAACAACAGCAAGGAGGGAGCAGAGACCCTGAGAGAATCCCTGATGGATTCTAACATCTTCCCATGTCCTGTCTGCAGGTTAAGAAGGAAAAGGGAAGCCATTTTGGTTAGCTGGTCGCACCTTAGCTGTTGGCAGAGTGAGACTGGGAAGGACCCACTGGTCAAAACCAGAGGAGACAGGAGAAGACCAGAGCAGGAGGGGCGAGGGGAGAACTCGTCCTCTGGAACAAGATGCGAGCAGGTGGGACGTTGCTCAGTCTTCCTGCCCCAGCAGCCTCTGCGTCCCTTTTGGTATGAGATCTTGGAAAGTTCCCAGGCACAGGCCTGTGAAAGGTTTGGGGTTGTAGGATGGGGGCAGGTAGAGGGGGTGGCAGGACTCCCCCTCAGGTCTTCCCACTGCCTGCACAGGCAGGGACATGGCAGGGTCGGGTCCTGGGCCCTGGTTTCTCTCTGCATGTCCTGAGCGCATCTTCCCATTGCTGTGCAGCGGGACCTCCACCCCGAGGGGGACCTTTGCTGCAGCAGGCAGGTGGGGCTGGGGCATTTCACTTCCAAAGTGTCGTCAAGGACAGTGGTGGACTCACAGGATAAGCAGGGTGGTCCATCTCGGGCCCGGAATCGGTACATCTCATGAGTTATAGGAACTCAAACAGGAGAACGTGCCCTTGACTTGTGCTCCATGTTCTGTTGACCCCGATGGTGGGACCCCTGATTCCTGCTCTGGTTGTCACCAGGAAAGTTGTGGGTGTTTGCAGGAACTTGGTGGGGAGGGGCGGAGGGCAAGGTGTAACGGGCAGTACACGGAGTGGGGAGTATCCGCAGGGACGGAGGGAAGAGAGGAGAAAGGACGCCCGAGCTTCACGGGGAACGTTCTCTGGAGGACGGCTGGGTTCCTGGAGCCAGGTGGTTCCAGGCTTGTGCAGTGTCCTTAGCACCCAGGCTGGTAGTCCCCCTCAGCCTCCCCGAGTTCTGTCCTTCTCTGGTTCCTTTGGAAATTGCTTGAGAGAAAACCCCAGGAGTCACAATGACAACTACAGTAACAAAACCACCTGTCCCCCAAGTAGATCTGAGGGCTTCGGGAGGAAGAGTGCCTCTGGAAGGAGCCTGGGGTTTCCTGTTTGAGTTGGGGCAGTGACGATGGGATTATGCTTCCTGGGTTCTTGGGTCAAGGACCTGAGATTGCAGAGGGGCCCAGGAAAGCTCTCTGAACGCAGGGGAGGCCAGCGCAGGAGGCTCTGAACAGGCCTTGCTGCTGCTACTGGAGCCCGGGGCTTTCTTCCTGGGCCAGAGAGGGGGAGGCCTGGGGGCCTCATGGCGAAGGGGCGTCTCCTGTCTCTGGTCTCCTCTCCAGACCCCTGTTCCCCACCTGGTATGTACGTGGAGTCTGGACTCTGCCCAGTACCTGCCCTGGATGTTGGGTCCCTGAGCCCTGTTCCCAGCAGCCTCCTAGGAAACAAGGTTCCAGAATGGCCCCGAGCCCTCAGGAAAGGGCATCACTGTCCTTGCCTTCTTCTCCGCGTGTTTGCTTCGGCTGGTGGATCCTTATGGTCGCTCATGCTTATAAGAAGAATTGAAAACGTTTCAGTGAGAGGGTGGAGTCTCACCCGGGGAGACAGGAACCAGCATGACCTTCTGAATCCTCTGCCTGTCCTGCTTCCAGGGGCCTCAACGTCAGTGTCCCCAAGCTGTGGTGCTCATGTCCCCACAGAACACCCACTGTGCATAGCCCTGTCTCTGTGAAGGTCACTGGGAAGGGCCAACCAAGGCTATTCCACAGCCAGTCAGCTGGGGGTGACTGCTACTGCTACTCTTCATGCAAATCTGAAAAAGCCAGCGACTTCTTCATTATTGTTACTGTAACAAACATGGACTCTGTTTGAATAAGGACATTTACTTCCATCCGAAAATTGTCAAAATACACAAATTTAGTTACAAGACACTTTACTGCCATCTGCCCAAACTGTAGTAAACACACACATTTCTATCTTTGCAGTGAAACAACATGTAATAATATTTTTCAAAGTAAAAAAAGACGTCTATGCTGTGAATAGCACTCCCTTCTATATGGGAACACGTGTAATGCAACCCTGAATTCATTTTTCTTTTAAATTTGTTTACTGTCTCCTAAATATGTCATGACCTGTATTCTTTCCCACTGTGCATTTCCACTCTGGTGATTCAGTTGCTGTTCTTGTTTCTAGCTGGGCCCCCTGCAGTAGCCTCTCCCTGTTTCCCCTACTGACCCCTCCCCACACACTGCAGGCTGTTCTCAGCACCCTGAATCCTGTTAGGATCGCTCTTCTCCCTCTGCCCCAGACACCCTTCACTCCATTCCCAACAGGCAAATTTCTCCTTGCCCTTTCCGGTGTAGGTGAGGTACTTAACCTGTGCAGCTTAGCCTCTCCTGGACTTCACAGTTTGCTCGTTCATCACCTGCCACAGTAAATGGCCGGTTTACGTATTTGTTTATTCCCCCACTTGGTGGCTTTTGCACCTGGTAGGATCTTCAGCGCATCCTCGGCTCCCAGCATGCTCTCAGTATGCACCCACAGCACAGGTGGTTTAAACCTTCATAGCTGCAGGTTGAGTCTTTTTCCTGTCCTTGGGCGGTGAGCTGCTTCTCAGGGGCGTGTCTCGTGCCCCTTGGCGCCGCTGAGTCTAACACAGTGCCTGGTGTAGGTGAACTCCTTGCCTACATAACTATCTTACTGACTATTCCATTTCCCGAGGTACAGTCGCTTTCCCTCCTGCCGCTGCGGAGAGCACGGATGGGTGGAGCGTGTGCACCTGCCTGCAGAGTCCTGCCCTCCGCCCCAGGGAACGTTCTCTGCGCCTGTCATTCCTGGCACCGCCGCTAGGTGGCAGGGATCCTCCATCCTTCCCCACGGCCCAACCAGATGGGTAGCATGACTTCCCTCCACAGGAAAAACCAATTTTAGCTGTAAGAGCTAATTTGATGAAAGATCATTTTGTAAAACGGTCAACTCAGCAAATAATCACTTTGCTAAATCATTTAGGAGCTGTCTGAAGGTCTGGTTTTATCTGAAGTACTCCCCTAATACTTAATATTTCATTTAAGAATGAGTGAGCTTTTTCTCTGTTCAGTTTTCTCCCTTCTCCATTTTGGGGATCATTGTCTTGCTGGGGCTTTAAATTGACCTCTGGCAGTAACTGCTGGGATGGGCCACACTGTGCTGGTCTAGGCATTTGTCTGATGGTTTTAATGAGTTAGTTTTATGTCTGTTGACCTAGTGCTCAAGGAAGGTGAGAATTCTTCTGGAATGGCTTAAGGAGGTTGTGGGCCGTCACCTGCTCTCCCGCCAAGGTGTAGTCTGAGTGTCCCCCAAACCCTCCTTAGGTCATCTCAGCTTGATTGGGTTTTATTTTGAGTTCATGATAAGGAGTCCTCCAGGTCGGCAGGTGGGGACTGTCCAGTGGGAGGTGATAGGCTAGGCCACGCCCCAGAGCCTGTGGTTTTGACTCCTGTGGAGACTGGGTGTCTGAAGAACCCCCCTGAACTTCAGCAGCCTCCCCACGCTCCTTCTTCTAGGGTGGTGCAGCTTGGCTTCAGACACTTAAAAAGCCAGTCTGAGTTCAAGTTCATGGAATCATGGTCCCTGCACCTGAGGGAAGGTCTTGCTGCCCTGCGTGAACCTGGGGGTGGTCTGCTCAGCAGATTAAGCCAGGCACACGAGGGCCGGTGCTGTAGGAGTCCACAGGGGAGGTTTCAGAAGTCACCAAAAGCACAGAAACAGAAAGTAGAAAGGTGAAAAGGGAGGGGGTCGGGAGTGGGGGCTGGAGCCCATCGGCCTGGAATCCTGTGATGTGAGGGGAGAAATTCTGGAAATCTGGTGTGTGACAGTGTTAATGTGCTCCAGGTAGCTGCACTATGCACTTAAAAGTGTTTATGATGAGCCACACACAGTGGCACATGCCTGTAATCCCAGTGGTTCAGGGTGCTGAGGCAGGAGGATCGTGAGTTCAAAGCCAGCCTCAGCAAAAGAAAGGAGTAAGCAATTCAACAAGACTCTGTCTCTAAATAAAATACAAAATAGGGCTAAAGATGTGGCTCAGTGGTTGAGTGACCCTGAGTTCAATCCCCGGTACCCATCCCACACCCACCAAAAAAAAGTGTTGATGATGGTAAATCTCATGCAGTTTTTGCTCCAGTAAGGTTAAAAATAAAAGTGTTCAACTACCTTAGGAAGTTGGGATAGGGCTTTGGGACACGTTGTGGTATCTTGAAGAAGGAGTTTTATTTGTGAGACCCTGAGGTCATGTTTCACTAGTTGGGAAAAGCTGTCATCCACTGGAGAGGCAGCTGGCCTTGGCTTGGGGGGTGGCAGGTTAGGGACGCTGTTGGGAGGGATTGTAAAGGTTATTTTTTGGGTTAGCTGAGACCAGAGAGTTGGTGGGAGGAAGCAAACAATTTCTTCATATTTTTACCTAAATCTTGGGAGAGGAGTAGGGTGAGCTAGGTGGTGGGGGGGACCAGTGGGGGGAAGGAAGTGCCTGCTCTGAGCCACTCCAAACAGACTCAGCTCAAACCCTCCTGCACCCAGATTCTAGCTGGGCCTCTGCTGGCATTTCTCTTACCATCTCTGTAGTCTGCAAAGCTCCACAGCCTTCTGCCGTGTGGTGGCCCCAAAAGGTGGCCAGTCCCAGAGAAGATCTGTGTGTGTCCCCAACCAGGCCCCTCCCTCAGCCTCTCCCAGCGTGGGCGCTTGCCCTGGGACCTGGCATTCTGAACTGCCTCTCTGATTGCAGCTGTGCCTCTGCTGATGTGAGACCTATTTCTAGAAACCTCTTCCTTCTCAGAAACCCTCAGAAATCCTCTGTCAGGGGGATTTAGCCCTGGAAACTGGTCATTCCCCTGCTGTCCTTACCTGTGGCTCCTGCTCTCCTTAGGACTTACTTCTTCTGTCCTGGAGAACCAGCAGCTGCTCCCACAGATGGAGGAATGGAGCCAGGAGGAGCTCGGGGGTTCTGAGGCTGCCAGGGACCAGGGGACAGGACTGAGGTAGGTGTGCTGGGCCCGTGGCTGTGTGTACACTGGTGCGTGTATGAGGGGTGATGGTGCTGGGCTCACTTACGAGGTTCTAGGAAGGTTTCCTCCTGGTTCAAAGCGTGTTGCTCGACCCTGCAGGGGGCAGATGGGGCAGGAGGGACACAGGGCCATATTCAGCAGCCCTCTTACAAGGAGAAGTGCCAGGGAGGGGGCTCAGCCTGAGGAGGAGGAGGAGGAGGAGGAGGAGGAGGAGGA
>NW_026000164.1:3315977-3346543 GCF_001458135.2 Marmota marmota marmota | reverse complement strand
GAGGAGGAGGAGGAGGAGGAGGAGGAGGAGGAAGAGCAGGAGGCTGAGATGAAGGCAGGGTGGAAAGGGAGGAACAGGAAGAAAGGAAGGTTCCTCCACAGGAATGCTCTGAGCTTGGGTGGTGCCATAGAGCAGCCCCCAGGAGGAAGTGAATGGGTGCTGTGGGGACTTCCAGCCTCACCAAGAAGCAGGGACAGGGGTCTTGATTCCCCTCATTCACTCTTCTAGCACTTCCCAGCCCTTGCACAGTTAAGATACTATGAATGGGCTGGGGATGTGGCTCAAGTGGTAGCGCGCTCGCCTGGCATGCGCAGGGTACTGGGTTCGATCCTCAGCACCACATAAAAATAAAGTAAAGATGTTGTATCCACCAAAAACTAAAAAATAAATATCAAAAAACTCTCTCTCTCTCTCTCTTAAAAAAAAGATACTATGAATGGGGCATTAAAGGTGGATAATACTTTGCTGAAAACTGTGGTTTCACCTCCATTTAAGCTGACCTGGTTTTCACATGTGAAGCCTTCTTCTCCTCTTGACAACTGACCTGCTGGGCTCTGGCAGCTTCTCTGACAGTCTTTCTTTGTGGTGGGAATTGCTTCTAGATGCATCATAGGAAGCTTTTCAAGGATGCCCAAACCCAGAGCCCCCTTGGGAATAATTGTCGTGTCTCCTGCTTTTTGAAACTAAGAGCTCTGGGCCAGCAGAACATAAGTCTTGGAGACAGGACCTCATTTTGCTAGTGGGTCACTGGGGGTGATACTGTATGGTGTCAGTCCCCACTGACTGCGACTCCCAACTTCTGGACCATAAATCCTGGTTATGGGGTACTGGTCCGTGTTACTAGTTCATGTGTAATCTCCATCCCTGCCACCATGGCCACTCTGAGCATGGACCCAATGGGTGACAGCCGGTTGGCTGGGGAAAGAGGCCGACTGGTATCATCCTGCCCACTGACTTTGATTTTTGAAGTCCTCCTCTGCTGGGTCAGCTTTTGTGAGAATGGACATGGGATACAAATATCTTCAGGCCTTTCCCTCATTCTAAGAGGTCTGTCGTATACTTCTCCCAGACTCCCTTGTGTCCAGTGTTCTACTTCCTTCCAAGTCCCCAGCCACCCCACAAACCACTGGCCACAGCCTGTGAGTTGGTATGTAACTGCATGTCTGGTCATTTCTCCTTCCAACAAAATGCACAGTCAGTGCACAGCTCGGAGTTCTGGCTGTGGGGAGAATATCCCTCCCCACTGTCCTCAGGGATGTCCCAGATTGGGGCTGTAGTGCTGCAGCTGTTCTGCATCTTGTGCAGAACCATCTGTAAAACCAGGCCCCGGTCTTCCTCTCCCTTTCTCTGTCACCGACCGCAGGGAATTCCTTGTGAGTTCCCAGGTGCAGGCTGGGAGAGAGAAGGCTGTGTAACAGGAGCAGGGCACCTGGCAGCCTTCAGGACTTGTGCCTTTAGGACCCATTTGTGCCTTATCACACACATACCGCTTCCCTTTAATGCTGGAGGGCTGTTCTACACACTCAAGTTTTGGCTTGGTGTATGGGCGTCTTAGTCTGTTTTGTATTACTATCAGAGAATGCTTGAGACTGGGTAATTTGTAAAGAAAAGAGATTCTTTCTTTCTCTCTCCCCTGCCTTCTTTCTTTCTCTTTGTGGTGCTGGGGAATCTAACCCAGGGCCTCATGTGTGCTAGGGAAGTGCTGTACCACTGAACTACATCTCCCAGTTCTGGAGATTCATTACCATTTTAGAAGCTAAGGAGTCTGAGATCAAGGCGTCCCCAGCTGGCAAAGGTCTTTGTGCTACATTATCCCATGATGGAAGGCAGAAGAGCAAGGAGGGAGCAGGAGGGAGGACAAGAAGGGACCAAACTCATTTTTGTAGTCCACTTTCATGCCAACCTGCTCTCATGACAATGGCATTAATCTACATTATAGTCCTGTCTCCTAAAGCTGTTACCTTGGCGATTAAGTTTCCAACATGTGAACTTTGGAGGGTACATTCCAACCTTAGAATTCTGTCCCTGACCCCTAAATGCATTTCCTTTTCACATGCAAAATGCACTCATTCCATCCCCCAAGCCCTCAGAATCACCCTGTTCCAGCATCAACTCAAAAGTCCCAAGTCCAGAGTCTCATCTAAGTTAGATATGGGAGAGATTTGGGGTCTGATTAATCGTGAGGCACATTCCCCTTGTGACATTTTAAAAAAAAATTTAAAGTTACTTAAATAAATAAATTGAAATTGAAATTACTGATATATATATGTGTATATTTGTATATATGCATGCATATATATATATATGTGTGTGTATATATATATATATGTATATATATGTATATATATATATATATATATATATATATATATACATATATATATATATATATATACCAGGACTTCTTATTCTTTTGATTAATTAATTGATTAATTAATTTTAATTTGGTATCTATGACAGCAGAATGCATTTTGATTCACTGTACACAATTGCAGCACAACTTTTCATTTCTCTGGTTGTCCACAATGTAGCGTCCCACCCTATGTGCAGTCATACATGTACCTAGGGTAATGATGTCTATCTCATTCCACCATCTTTCCTGCCCCCAAGAACTTCCTGTTCTTACCTAACCCACAGATCAGCCCTTCCCCAACCTCTCTCCTCTCTACTTCCCAGCCTCTGAAGACCACTGTTCTGCTCTCGATCTTTGTAAGATCAGCTTTTTCATATTCCACAGATGAGGGAGATCATGTGGTACTCGTCTTTCTGTGCCTGGCTGATTTCATTTAATATCATGATCTCTAGTTCCATCCTCATTGTCACAAATGACAGGAAGTCATCCTTTTCATGGCTGACTAGATTCCATAGTGTATATGTGCCACATTTTCTTTATTCAGTCATCAGCTGATGGAGCCTCAGGCTGTTTCTGTTTCCTGGCTCCTGCTAGCAGTGCTGCAGTAAACACGGGGGCGCAGGTGTCTCTTTGGCATACTGATTTAATTCCTCTGATGTGTAACCAGTAGTGGGGTTTGCTGGATCATATGGGAGTTCAACTTTCAACTTTTTGGAGAACCTCTATTCTGTTTTCCATAATGGACATTCTAATTTTCATCCCTACCAACAGTCTGCAAATGTTCCCTCCTTTTTTCCACTCCCTCTCTGTCTTTTTGATAACGACCATTCACTCCATCCTGGAGTGAGGTGATACCTCAGTGTGGTTTTTTAAAAAAAATATTTACTTTTTAGTCATAGTTGGACACAATACCTTTATTATATTTATTTATTTTTACATGGTGCTGAGGATGGAATCCAGGGAGGATCGAATGCGTGCTAGACGAGTGCTCTACTGCTGAGCCACAATCCCAGCCCCTCACTGTGGTTTTGATTTGCATTTCTTGATGATTAGTGATGTTAAGCATTTTTTTCATCAACCTGTTGGACAAGTCATTTTCTTATATGTTATTTCATATAAGATGATGTCTTATAAAAATATTCTTGAAGGCTTGGAATGGCTAAGTGGCCTCTTGAGGTCTCAGCAGTGAGTGGCAGAGCCAAAGGTGAAGCAGCTCAGACTCTGAGCCCGTGGTCACGCCCACCACCCCCTGCTTCTCTGTCAGCTTCACGTGGCACAGGGTGCTCATGCTCCCATAGATGAAGACTCTGTTTCCTGGAATAGTATTTCAGAGCATCAAATATTCCCTATGTTATATTTGCTAATCTATTCTAGCTTTTACTATTTTTTTTAATTTAATTCATATTTATAAGGCAGTGATTCCTTAAACTTGGCTAATAATTATTTCTTAGCATTTGATGAATTCAGTTTTCTAGGCTCCTCCTTCCTTTGAGATTCTGATTTGGTAAGTATAGTAGGCAAATCTGTATTTTTAAAAAATATTTAGTTTTTAGTTGTAGTTGAACACAATGTCTTTATTTTATTTATCTTTATGTGGTGCTGAGGATCAAACCCAGGGCCTTGCACATGCTAGGTGAGCGCTGTACCACTGAGCCGCAACCCCAGCCTGGCAAATCTGTATTTTTTTTTTCTCTTTTTTTTTTAAAAATTTTTTATTGTTGGTTGTTCAAAACATTACATGGTTCTTGATATATCATATTTCACACTTTGATTCAAGTGGGTTATGAGCTCCCATTTTTACCCCATATACAGATTGCAGAATCACATCAGTTACACATCCATTGATTTATATATTGCCATACTAGTGTCTGTTGTGTTCTGCTGCCTTTCCTATCCTCTACTATCCCCTCCCCTCCCCTCCCCTCTCCTCTCTCTACCCCCTCTACTGTCATTCATTTCTCCCCCTTGTATTATTTTTCCCTTTCCCCTCACTTCCTCTTGTATGTACTTTTGTATAACTCTGAGGGTCTCCTTCCATTTCCATGCAATTTCCCTTCTCTCTCCCTTTCCCTCCCACCTCTCATCCCTGTTTAATGTTAATCTTCTTCTCATGCTCTTCGACCCTACTCTGTTCTTAGTTACTCTCCTTATATCAAAGAAGACATTTGGCATTTGTTTTTTAGGGATTGGCTAGCTTCACTTAGCATAATCTGCTCTAATGCCATCCATTTCCCTGTAAATTCTATGATTTTGTCATTTTTTAATGCAGAGTAATACTCCATTGTGTATAAATGCCACATTTTTTTTATCCATTCGTCTATTGAAGGGCATCTAGGTTGGTTCCACAGTCTTGCTATTGTGAATTGTGCTGCTATGAACATCGATGTAGCAGTGTCCCTGTAGCATGCTCTTTTTAGGTCTTTAGGGAATAGACCGAGAAGGGGAATAGCTGGGTCAAATGGTGGCTCCATTCCCAGCTTTCCAAGAAATCTCCATACTGCTTTCCAAATTGGCTGCACCAATTTGCAGTCCCACCAGCAATGTACAAGTGTACCCTTTTCCCCACATCCTCGCCAGCACTTGTTGTTGTTTGACTTCATAATGGCTGCCAATCTTACTGGAGTGAGATGGTATCTTAGGGTGGTTTTGATTTGCATTTCTCTGACTGCTAGAGATGGTGAGCATTTTTTCATGTACTTGTTGATTGATTGTATGTCCTCCTCTGAGAAGTGTCTGTTCAGGTCCTTGGCCCATTTGTTGATTGGGTTGTTTGTTCTCTTATTGTCTAATTTTTTGAGTTCTTTGTATACTCTGGATATTAGGGCTCTATCTGAAGTGTGAGGAGTAAAGATTTGTTCCCAGGATGTAGGCTCCCTATTTACCTCTCTTATTGTTTCTTTTGCTGAGAAAAAACTTTTTAGTTTGAGTAAGTCCCATTTGTTGATTCTAGTTATTAACTTTTGTGCTATGGGTGTCCTATTGAGGAATTTGGAGCCCGACCCCACAGTATGTAGATCGTAGCCAACTTTTTCTTCTATCAGACGGCGTGTCTCTGATTTGATATCAAGCTCCTTGATCCATTTTGAATTAACTTTTGTGCATGGCGAGAGAAAGGGATTCAGTTTCATTTTGTTGCATGTGGAGCAAATCTGTATTTTTAATGTCTGTATTTTTAACGTCTAGTTAGGAAATTTCCTTCAACTTTGAAACCTGCCTGTTTGCTGAGTTTCTAACGTATCTTGCTCCTTCTGTTCCGAATGATAAAAGCCTTGAAAGAATTAAAGGGCTCTTTAGGTTTGTTTGGGGGGTGAGAGCTCAGGAAGACCCTGGGAGCAGTCTAGCCTGAGTCTTCAGGGGCTCAATCCTGTGGGGGAGAAGAGCATGTGCTTCCTCGCTGTTCCCCTGTCCTGGGTGAGTGCAGCTCTGATACATGGCTTTGTCCCTGCAGAACCCGTGGGCACCTGGACCAGGAGAGCAGGCTGGAACAGGGCTGTGGGATGTCCCCTCTGCGGCTCCTCCTTCTAGGGAAGCACGGTGCGGGAAAGAGTGCCACTGGGAACACCATTCTGGGCACCACTGTGTTCAACTCCAAGTTCAGTCATCGGCTGGTGACTCAGATGTGCCAGAGAGAGAGTGGGACCATGAGAGGGAGGGAGGTGGTGGTCATCGACACCCCTGACCTTTTCTCCTCCATGGCTTGTGCCGAAACCAAGCAACGCAGTCTCCAACAGTGCTTGGAGCTCTGTGCTCCCGGCCCCCATGTCCTGCTGCTGGTAATCCCTATCGGCCATTACACGGAGGAGGACAAGGCGACCATCCAGGGCATGCTGAGAGTGTTTGGACCTGAAGCCAGCAGGCACGTCATTATCGTCTTCACTTGGAAGGATGATCTGGGGCATGACCTGCTGCAGGATTATATTGAAAACGAGCCGTCTCTTAAGGCATCTTTGGCTCGGCACTTCCTGAGCCGATACTGCGCTTTCAACAACAAGGCAGGTGATGGTGAGCGGCACAGCCAGGTGTCTCAGCTCCTGTGCGAGATCCAGTGTTTGGTGGATGAGTGTAGAGGACAGTGCGTGGACTTCAAAACCGAGGGTGGCAGATTCCAGGTAAGGATTAGCCAATGGATGAGATGGGTACAAATGAATGGCATATTGCAATGTGTGATGGGACACGGCTCTTGCTTACCGAGGGATCTATACGTAATCTGGAGTGATAAGAGGAATCAGACTGAGGGCTTTGGACTTTATTAACAAGTGAAGGAGCAAATTAAGCCTAGCTCTCCTAACCCTTCATATTATTAGATACACAAAGATTTAGAATCTCTCTTTCCCTGGCTTCAGTAAAACCCCCGTCTTCTTGCCTTTTCCTCCTCTTTCCAGCTACTCCAAAGATTGCAGAGTCCTCCTCCAGTTGCTGGCCTCTAAAAGTGGTCCTCAGGGTTTGGTTTTGGCCCTTCTTGAGTTCTTTATACTCTCTGCAGGTGATCCCAAGTCTTTATGGCTTTGAGCTCTATCTGTGTGGACAGTTCCCACATGAGTGACATGAGTGACTAGCCCAGCTCTCTCCTCCCAGTTCTGACCCCTTTACCTGGTTCCTTGGCATCTCCACTGGGCTCTCTGACACTGTCTCACCCAAATTTTGGTCTTCGTGCTTAAAGCTCTCACACTTCTGTGTCCTTCTCAGCTCAGCAAGGGGTTGTGCTGCCCACATAGTCTTCACACCTAAGCCTAGATGTCAGCTTTTATATCACTGCTGGCTTACGTCCAACGATTAAGAAATCACCAAGTCCTGTGTGATCAAGGTGATCCTGGATTCCAGAGGTTTCTTTCCACCCCCACCATCTGGGCCAAGCCAGCATCCTTTCTTGCCCGTAGTATTTTAACCTTCTAATGACTTTCCTCTCATTCACTTTTGGGTCTCATTGCTCAATCCATTTCACACACAAAATCCAGTGATGTTTAATCTTTGGACATAAAAGAAACATGTATTTGCAACCAAGCTGAAGTTATAGGAGTGTCACTCCTTTGAGGAACTAACACTGCAGTGGAGACCTATGCAAAGAAACAGCCCTTACGGGCTCAGGGTGAGTAGCTGAACATTGGTACAGAGGACCCTGCAAGACTAAATGTCATAAATGCAGCCCGAGGTGTGCATAGAAAAGTGTTGGTCAGAGGGGCTTCTTAGATTTGATGAGTAATAATCCCAAACGGGAGCAATTGACATTTATTGAGCACTTACTGAATTTCAGACACATACAGGACTAAGTGTTTGCAATGATTCTATGTGGAGACGTTCCACCGACGGGGACCCTGAGGCTCACGAGAACCTCAGCAACTTGTTCTCTTTTCTTCTAGGCCTGGCTCACTCCCCTTTATGACTGTCTTTCCCTTGGCCCCAAGGGTCAATCACATGGTTCTGGGATAAGAAGGGGCACAGGATGAATTTCCTGCCTGAGCCCCTTGTTTAAACTGCTTCATCTTAAGATGAGGCTCAGAATCCTCAGCTCAGCTTGGCCCCTTGCCTGGCCCCTGCTCTCTGTGTGCTGGCCTCACTGGCCTTCCTATTGGTCAGGTCCACTCCAGAGTCTCAGACCTGCAGTTCTCTTGGCACTGGTTCTGCCCATGAGCCTCAGCTTCCCTTCACTTCCCCAGGAACTCCTCCCTGTGAGTCCCTGGTGTGAGCCCCCCACTCCTCTGCGCCTGTGGCCCCCCTCACACCACCACATCAAGGGATTCCTAGGGATGTGGTTGCAGCGGTCGCCTCCCTACAAACTCCACGAGGACTGAAAACAGCTGTTTTGTTGACCACAGTATCTCAGACTTGTCTTCTGTAAAACAGAGACAATAATGTGCATCTCAGGAACTGCTGTGAGGGTTAAATGAGATGCTTATGAAGTTAAACCTTTAAAACTCAGTAGGTGTTCATATTTGTGAACCGTTAATATCATCGTAGAAGTGTATGAAGGCCAGTAAATTATGGACAGGTAAATTAAGGACTTTAGCAATCCAGAGGAAAAAAATTATAAGTATAAAGATATATGTAGAAGGATAGTTATCATGGCAACTTTCAAAACAGTAAGATCAGAAATAACCTGAAACAAGTGATCAGTAAAGAGATGACTGTATCAGTTGTGTACGTCCATACCATGGAATACATTTTATTTACTAAAAAGTGTGGGTAGGTGTATCCATGTTGACTTGTGCAGATGTAAAGCCTGTATTATTAGGCAGGTTGCAGAACAGAAAGCCTAGCAAGTCTCTTCCATGTTCAGGTATCACAGATAAACACAAGGACATACATTAGCTAATAGCTGTTACTTTTCCGGTATGTTGGAGATGGACTGATTATTCACTTATATATCATGCACATTTTTCCGTATTTTTTATTGGTGCATTATTGTTGTAAATAATGGTAGGATTTGTTGTTACATATTTATACATGCATGCAATATATATCATGTGCTTTTGCATTGAAACGATCTTTTGCATTTAAAGAACCCTGAAGAATTTGAAATGTTTATGGAAGTGAAAGAAATCTGATCATCAGAGCTAAGTGGAGAGCACTTAGGGAGGGGGATGATGAAGGTGTCAAAGACATTGGGGAGACCCTGGGAGAAGGCAGAGGGGAGGCTTCCTTGGCTGACCTGGGTAGTTGACAAAGGAGGTGAGAAGGAAGCACAGGAGGTTTTAAGGACAGTGGGCTCAAGACTATACCATTGCATTTATTTTGGGAGCAAGTATAGGATTCGCCAGGCAGGAGAAGGGTACGTCCACCATGGATGGTTCCACAAGGACACACCAGGACCCGATTTGACAACATCCTACTCAGCAGATTTCTCTGAATTACATAATTATGTCTCCATTTCTTTGTTTTGTGAGAAGATCAGACTACAGATGTGTGTGCTATGCCATTTCCCCCTTTGTTTCCTAGGATTGTGTGAAGGAAGCTACGAGTCAGGAGAAGGACAATGCATGTGGTAAGTTGATCCCTTAAGAACGTTAGGCTTCTGTCTGTATTCTTTTAATTCCTTATGCAGCCAGAGCAAAGTGGAAGAGTGATCCATGGGAATCAAAGCCCAAATGCACCTGAAGACCTTGCTCAGGTGGGCGCCCACACTGTCCCCAGGGAACTCCTAATCCTTGTGAGTCAGTGTAGCACCAGGCAGCTCCTGGGCTCAGTGTGGGTGTCTCTGGCCTCCTTGATGTGCTGTGGAGCTGGGCTTGCCTCTTGTGGCTTTTTTTTCTCTTTCCACATTTTAAAAATTGGTGCATTATAGTTGTGAATAATGGTGGGATTTGTTGTTACATATTCATACATGCACACAATATAACAATGCATTTTGGCCGATATCCCTCCCCAGCACTTCCCCTCCCCACCTCCCACCTTCTGTTTCCTTTCCTCTAATAATCTCCTTTTGATTATCATGAGATTCCCCCTGAATCAACACCTTTCTTTTCCTTTTTCCTCTTTAGCTCTCACATATGAGAAAAAACATGGGACTCTTGACCTTCTGAGTTTGGCTTATTTCACTTAACATTATGGTCTCTAGTTCCATCCAGAAAGTATGTCCAGCAAATGATGTATTTTCATTTTTTCTTTATGGCCAAATAAAAATCCATTGGGTTATGTATATACAACATTTTTTAAAAATTTATTCACCCATTAATAAATACCTAGGTTAGTTCCTTAGTTTGGCTATTGTGACTTGTGCTGCTATAAACATGGATATGCATGTATCACTATAGTAAGATGACTTTTAATTCTTTTTCTTATTTTATTTTTTATTTTTTTGGTACCAGGGATTGAACTCAGGAGCACTTAACCACTGAGTCACATCCTCAGACCTATTTTGTATTTTATTTAGAGACAGGGTCTCACTAAGTTCCTTAGTGCCTTGCTGTTGCTGAGGCTGCCTTTGAACTCGTGATCCTCCTGCCTTAGCCTCCTAAGCCGCTGGGATTACTGGCATGTGCCACTGCACCCAGCTCAAGATGGCTTTAATCCTTCAGGGTAAATACTGAGGAGTGGTATAGCTGGGTCATAAGGTGGTTCCATGCCTAATCTTTTGAGGAGTCTCCATAATTATTGGTGGTTGTACTAATTTACAGTCCCACAAACAGTCTAAATGTGTTGCTTTTCCTCCGCATCCTCCCCAACTCTTATTATTGTTTGTATTCTTGGTGACTGCCATTCTGACTGGGTGAGATGAAATCTCAGTGTAGTTTTGATTATCATTCTCTAATTTCTAATGATGTCAAACATCTTTTTTTCATATATTTGTGGATCATTTATACTTCTTCTTTTGAGAAGTGTCTGTTTAATTCATTTGCCCAATTATGAACTGGGTGATTTGGGTTTTTGGTGTTGAGATTTTTTGAGTTATGTGTATATTCTAGATATTAATCCTCTAGCAGAAGAGTAGCTAACAAAGATTTTTCTCCTTTTCTATAGGTTCTTGTTCTCTTTTCACATTCTTAATTGTTTCCTTGGCTGTGCAGAAGCTTTTTGATGTTGTTGTTGTTGTTACATATTCACACATGCACACAATGTAACAAGAGCCACCCCATTAGCTCTTGACTAATTATTTCCTGAGCTTTAGGGTCCTGTTGAAGGAGTCCTTGTCTGTGCCTATGGGCTGGCGTGTTGACACCTCTTGTGGCTTCCTTACTAACCCTGTCTCTTCTCCGGGTCCTGGGTATAGCACTACCCAAGATTTGCTCATAAGGGAAAGGCAGAAATCACTCCTCGTGGACAATACCAACTTGCAGAACTCACTGGCGGAGTACGGTATCCATGTTGCGGTCACCATCAACGATACATTTTGCACACCTGCTTGAGTCACATGCAGCCCCGCCTCTCTCTGTTCAGTAACTGCCATTTGTTTCATGGTGTGACATACACATCCCTTTATTGATGCACTATTAGATTATTTCTGGGCTAGTCCTGAAGACTCAGTGGTGAGTAAGACAGACAAGGTTCCTGTCCTCATGGAATGCCCCAAAGTAATACAATTATAATTTTGATAATAATGATAATAATTGCAGTGACATTATATGCTGGGAAATAACATCATCCAATTTTCATAGCTGTATACACACATGTATTATTCCTCACAGCCGCCTTGTGAAGAGGGTATCTTGTTATCAGTGTCTCATTTTACAGATGTGAACTCAGGCCGTGGGGATTCAAAATTTCATTGATACAACTCCTGGGCAATGCGGGTAGGTAGTGGAGGAGGGAGACACGGTGTTTCAAAAAGTCATAAAGTAAAATATATGGGAGCAAATTTGAGTGTTTTGAGGGGAGTCATTTCCAATGAGCTCTCATAAAGTTCTATTTGCACAGGAGCCTGAATAACTAGGAGGAGTTAGGTTAAAATGGGAGGAAGGAGATCTCACACACACCCATGTCCCAAAGGTCGTGAGATGAGAGGACAAGTGTGAGAGAAGGGGGAGAAGCTTGGGGCCTGAGCACAGTCCCTCCTTGCCCTGAAGCCTTCTGTGGCCACTGATATGCTCGTTGAGATGCTGACCACTGTCCAGATGCTGTCTCCTTGGTCCTTCCACTGTGAGGCATTCTACCCAAGCGCATTCTGAGAGCCCCAGGGTCGCGACTTGCTCGGGTGTCACTAGCATTTCAGCTGCTTTGCTGTGTGCTGTGCCCCTGGGGACTCCGTGAGTGCTCTCTGTAGTTGCAGGCCCTTCTCTTTGCTCAGTATGTAGGTCTGGTGTTGACCTTGGCTTCCAGGAGAAGTGGTGGGGGCAGAGGATGTGTGCAGAGACAGCTTTAGGGCACAGGTTGCAGGTTTTGACAGCAATTTGTTGAGGCATAATTTACACAGAGTAAAATGCAGCCTTTGCCATCTCTACACACAGTGGTCACCATCTACACAGATGCAGAGAGCATTTCCATTGCCTTGGAAGTTCTTATGGCCTCCCAGAGACAACCACTGCCCAGACTCTTATCAACATAGACTAATTTTGCCTGTTCCGAACTTCATATGATGGAATTATACAGCACATAGGTCTGTGTCTGGCTTCTTTCATTTAGCATTTTTTTTTTTGTACTGGGGATTGTACCCAGGGTTGCTTTACCACTGAGCCACATCCCCACCCCTTTTAATTTATTGTTTTGAGACAGCATCTCACTAAGTTGCTTAGGGCCTGGCTAAGTTGCTGAGACTGGCTTTGAACTTGCCATCCTCCAGCTTCAGCCTCCTGAGCAGCTGGGACCACAGGTGTGCACCTTTGCCCTGGCTTCACTTAGCATGCTTTTGAGTTTTTTTTTTTTTATATTTATTTATTTGCTAAGAGCCACAGCCAAGTAATATGATGCATGGCATTTTTGGTTGAAAGCTGACGCTAGCTAGCCATTGAGATGATATGATTATGTTAAGATCTGCATTCATATGGATATTGGACTCCTGCTGTCCACCTCGGCCTGCTACGGGACTCCTGGAGAGTTCCCATTGGTTGGGGAAGTGCGGTAGGAGGGAATTCCGGAGGAGGGACTTCCTGTTGGGGTCTGGGAGAACGTGGTGGGTCTGTTGGCAATCTTGCCGGGAGCGGGAGCATACGGGGCATTGGCGGCAGTTTCAAAAATAAAGTTTGTTCCTGCTTGAGTGGCTCGTGATTTTGTGCCCAGCCAGACTGGCGCGCTACCGCTTGAGCCACATCCTAGTCCCCTGCTTTTCAGTTTCATCCATGTGGTACATCAGTAGTTCACTTTTAAAAAAATTTCTGAATAGTCTTTAATTTATAAATATACCACCAAAAGGCTTTTTAAAATGAGATTTTTCCTGCTCCTATCTTAGCCTATGGACCTCATGCTTCAATACTACTTTGAAGGACCAGATCCATTGAAGGCCAACTCTGGCACGTTCACTTTCCTAGTAAGTCTCAGGCCCCCTGTATGTCTCTTGGTTTAGTTGTGTCTCCTTCATGGCTTCTGCCTTCATGGACAGCTTCTGGTGGGGATTAGAGGTCTACTGGCCAGTGCACTCTATAGAAATGGACAGGGAGGAGAAATCGTAGGCCCTGTCCTCAGGTGTTATAAACTGTAGGAAGAGACTCTGAACCTGTCCTTTTGTCCCACAGGCTCAGGAGAGAGACAGATGCAGGCCACAGGACCTGAGTGGGACCCAGGAATGTCAGAACTGAGGATCCTCCTGGTAGGGAAGAGAGGCGCTGGAAAAAGTGCGGCAGGAAACAGCCTTCTGGGGAAGCGGGTCTTTGAGACCCGGTTCAGGGAGCAGTCGGTAACCCAGAGCTTCAGGTCTGAGAGCAGGACGTGGGGAGAGAGGAAGGTTTGCATCATTGATGCTCCAGACCTCTCGTCCTCAGAGGCTTCTGAATCAGAGCTTAGAAAGCACACCTTTCCAGGCCCCCACGCCTTCCTGCTGGTGACACCGGTGGGCTCCTATGACAAGAAAGATGATAAGGTGCTGAAAGCCATCCAAAGCCATTTTGGAGAAAAATATATTAAGTACACAATCACTCTCCTCACCAGGAAAGAGGATTTAGAGGATCAGGATCTTGATACATTCTTAAGAAATGAAAATAAACCTGCCTATGACCTCATCCAGAAATGTGGGAACAGATACAGCACCTTCAACTACCGGGCGACAGGGGAGGAAGAGTGGGGCCAGGTGGACGGGCTCCTGCAGAAGATCGAAAAGATGGTGCAGCAGAATGGCAGCAAGCCCTGCGTCTTCAGGGAAAAAGGTAAAACTTCACGTGGGAAACCTTTTTATATAGAGTGTTTAAAAATATGTGGAATGTATAAGAGCCTTAGGCATTCTGAAGAGCAGAGGGGAGAGAAAGGACAGGTCCGGTCTATGGACTTCCTCTCTTCTCTGTCTCCTGTCTTTCTCAGGTTGTTCTAAGTTGTGCCTTTCCCATTCACACTTCCTGAACTGGTCTTTCATTCGGTCATGATGCTTATCCCATCTTTCCAACCTGGATGCTAAGGGTCTTGAGGGAAGGTGTGGACCTTCGACCTCTTCTTTTCCTTGCAGTGTACTGTTGCCCAGGGCTCTGCACTCAGTGCTGGTGATGAGATAATTTTGGATTTTTGGTTTACTCTGCTTTTCCCTTAAGCCAGATTTCTTTCTTGGTTCTTTACCCTTTTGGAGACAGGAGGCCATTTTAAAGAAAGTGTGAATAGCCAGCTGCAGTGGCACACATCTGTGATCCCAGCGGCTTGGGAGGCCGAGGCAGGAGGATCACAAGTTCAAAGCCAGCCTCAGCAACTCAGCAAGGGCCTCAGCAACTCAGCAAGACCCTGTCTCTAAAAAGGGGCTGGGGATGGGGATGTGGCTCAGTGATAAGCACCCCTGGATTCAATTCCCAGTAACAAAAAATTGTTCATAATAGCAACACTAAGTATAAGATACTAGTGCAGTCAGGAGCCAAGGACTGGACAAGACAGGGAGCCCCAAGGCCCTGCTGGACAGCCCTGTGGTGGGAGATGGGTGTTGGCAGCCCAGTCACAGTGCTCCCTCCCACTGAAGAAGGGCTCCTCACTTACTCAGTGCTACACATTCTGCTGACACGAGCCAAGAGCCTTCTCTCTTTTACTTATCCCATTCTCTTCTATTCAGGCATCCCCACCATGAATAGCGTAAGACCCAAAGAGTCACTGTTACTGAGCCCTTTCCTCTTTCCCACGGAGGGCCAGGTGCTGGAAGCCTCCTAGAGAAGAATAGATGTGGGAGAATCAGGAGAGGCTGTTTGGAGAAAGTCCAATTTGAACAGGTTTTGGAGAGTGGGTAGGGTTTGGACAGCAGGGCGGGAAGCTGGGAGACATCCAGGGAGCATATTAGCAACCTGAAAAACACAGGAGTGGGGCTGACCTAGCGACATAAAAGAATGGTCTTGATGGCGATGGGTTTATAGCACTAGACACTGGGATGGGGAGGTCGTACCAGGTCTCAGAGATGCTTGAAAACCAGGTCCTCTGCAGGCACAGAAGCTATGTAAGCATGACTATAGTTACAGACTATGCAGGCATAACTACGAGAGTGCAACTTCCTAAAAAGCAGCTTAATATTTTCTCCTGGATGGAAGAGCATGGGATGAATTTTCCCTGCTCTTTGCTTTGAGATGGATGTAACTTAACAAAGAATTCACAATGGAAGAGCACTGTGAAGGGCACAGTATCAGTGCAAATGCAGAGGAAAAGCCCCTCTGCATTTTCATGTTTGAAAGAGCTCTGTGCATCTGCAAATTTCACCTAGAGGGAAACCTGTTCTCCTCTGTCTCTGATGCTACATAGAATAGTATTAGTGGATATTCATGATTATAAGTATGATGTGCCTTCCTGGACTCATCAAAGACACAATGAGGTTCAACGTGGTTTCTAATGAAAAATGAATTTTAGCATGACTCAACAGAGGAACTGGTAATGCATTGATGGTATACATGATTACTTTTTCAGGAAAAGTCAATTCTGTAGAATAGTTTTTCAAATCCATCAAAAAGATTTTGCTGTAATGAGCCATATTTGGCAATGGGGGGGGCATAATTACAACAGGAGCAGAATTCCGAGTTAAGATGTGTAGACTAGATGTAGCTGAGGGAGAGGAGATGAGGCCAGTGGCCCTCACAGGTGCCAGGGAGTCAGAGGAGGTATTGGGAGAAGGAAGCAGAGTGGATTCAGAGATGGGAACAGTACCATGTTCATGGATGGGTACTAAATGTAGACCATGGTCCAAGTCCCGCTGCTGAGTTCTCTGTCTGTGTGAATTGGGACAAGCCATTCTCATGCCTGGGGACAGACCTGCTGGGTAAGCAGGAGGCCTTCACACTGTCTGAGCTCTGCTTAATGGTGTAGACTGCCTTGTAAATAACTTGGAAAGGTGAATTCCATATCAGCCCATGATGGTGAATCTTTTCCAATTTCCTTTGCACAGAAACCCTGAGTATTGTCCTTGTGGGGAGGAGTGGTACTGGCAAGAGCGCGACTGGGAACACCATCTTGGGGAAACCCATCTTTTTCTCTCAGCTCCAAGCCCAGCCAGTCACCAAGGCATGTCAGAGTGGCAGGAGAACGCTGGACTGGCAAGATATTGTGGTTGTGGACACGCCATCATTCTACCAGATATTTGGTATTGAAAAGGATCCATCCTGTTTAGAGAAGGAGGTCAAACACTGTTTGTCCCTCTGTGAAGAAGGAACCAAGATTCTGGTCCTCGTGTTCCAGCTGGGGCAGTTCACTCAACAGGACAAAATGGCAGTGAAGGATCTGGAGGCCATCTTTGGAAAGGATGTCATGGAATACACCATTGTGCTGTTCACCCGGAAGGAGGATCTTGGGGGCGAGGAGCTTGAAGAGTATGTCAAGAACACAGATAACAAAGCCCTTAAGAATATAATTAAAAGGTGTAAGGGGCGAGTTTGTGCCTTTAATAACAAAGAGACTGACGAAGCCCAAGTGGCCCAGGTGAAAACTCTTTTGGCAATGGCCAATAAGCTGAGAGAGAGCCTCAGAAGCTATGGATATCCCCAAATCGATGTCAGCCAGGAAGAGAACAATCCCAAAAGTCTACTACGGAAGGCATGTTTAGTACTGAAAGGCTGGGATCCCTTCAGTTAGGAACTCAGTTGCTGGGTGGGTTCAGTAGGACTGGTGGATATGGGGTGGCTCAAGGGCTTTGAGGTTTGAGAGGCAAAAGCATTCCACCTTGTGATGCTGTGGCTTTGTAGGTGAATAAATCGTCAAGCTGCGGCAGGGAACACGGGATTGTAAGTGGAAAGAGGGAAGAGGTGGAGGAATCTGCAAAATCTGAACACCATCAGGCTAGTATAAAGGGTCAGAACCAGAATCACCTCACCAATGTAGGTAGGATGGAGTCAGGATGGACACTGAGACCAAGGCCCAGGCCAACATGGGGTCAGAATACAGAGAGTTCCACAGGAACCTGGGCTTCCAGATGTATAGAGCAGGGCAGGGTCCAGCACATCCCTGAGCAGGGCCCACTCCAGCAGGCCGCGGTGTGGCTTAGTCTGTCTGCCCGACCCACTCGCTCCCTGGCCCTGCTGTGTCCCCTGGGCTGGGATTTAGGGCTAGGACTTAGGGACTTAGTCCCTTTACTCACACAGGAGCTGTTTCTTAGTGCTCTCCTCATTCTATGCCTGGGTGAAAAGAGGGACACTCTCCCCTCCTTCCTGTCCTGAGGAGATGAGTCTTTGAGGTTTCAAGAGAGTATATTCTAAACATCACAGTGAAATAGATCAGAGTAAAAATCAGAAGCATGGTAATACTGCCAAAATTAGAGAATCTTACAAAGTTCTAAAATTCTAACTTAGATTTCTTGTACAGAAAGCAATTGAAAACTCTTTGAGGCTTAGGAGATAGATTAAAACCCACATAACCCAAATAATAATGATTTAAGCATATCAGGGGCTTCTTGTCCATATGGAGAAGTCCAGGAATGAGCAGGGTGGGGCTGATGGGCATCCAGTGTCCAGCTTCACTCCTTCTGTGCAGCCTCCTGGGTGTCCACACTTACGCTTGCCTTTGGGTTCCACGACGGTGGTGTTCTAGCCATGGCTGAGCAGCTTATGTTGGAAGCTGCCTGAGGTGAGCGATGTATGAGATGATAAATGTGGAAACTTCTCCCAGGTAGATAGGGTCAGATGTTCTCAATTAACCCCTTTATTCATTCCTCCACCACTGGATCATGTCGCCTGCCTCCTCATGATAATATTAGATCACCTTCAAGGTTAACCTGTTTATAAGAGCATGGACTGTCACCATTAACACTGTGGATGCCACATACCTCTAAATATGATAACTTCTAGACAATGTAAATATATTGAGCTGAACCAAATAAAAATGAATTAGATGATACTTTCAAGTTCTCCTGATTCCTGATGTTCTGATTTAGGGAACGAGCAAGCCTCTACGAACAGGCACCTGAGATGATCCCATTTACCACTCTGAGCAGGTGACGCTGTACGAGGCTGCGGGTGCAGGGCTAAGCATGTGGCATCTTCTCACAGGGAGGATCGAATCTACACTGCTGTTTTTCCTTAGGTCCCCTCCTGGGTGGGGCCACGATACCACTGTGTCAATTGTTCTGAGAATCCAATGCTGTGCAACAGGGGAGTAAGGGCTTACTGGGGGTAATTCCTGAGAAGGACAAAAGCGGGAAGAAGAGGAACCAGATGGTGTCGCTGATCTGATACCCGCAAAGGGAGGCAGGGGAGGGGCAGGAGAGCCTCAGGTCTGACACGGCCTGGGCTGCGCAGCTCCACAGGGAGTTCTGGGGCAAGACTGGCTGGTGGCCATGCCCTGCATTTGGATGACCCTCTTCCTAGGCTGCGTTGTTGACAGTTGGGCAAGGAACTGCCCAGAGTTGCCCAAGTGCAGTTCCACATGTATTTCTTTATGTCCCCCATCATAGCAGTCCTTCCTCCTGCTGGTCAGGGTCAGGTGAGCCCACCAAGAGGAGACTGCTCTTCCTGACCGCTGGTTTCCTGGACACAAGGAATCCAAAGGGTCCAGCTGGCAGCCACAGTTTAGAGTTCCCTGGGGTCTTTACTGCAGATGGGAAATCTCCCCTGCATAGCTCAGGGACAGGAGGCAAAGTCTTTCTGTGATAATTTGGATGAAGGTAGGTGGTGAAGGCGCTCCCCCCTCCCACTGTCTTGACAAGGTCACAGTGAGAACAAGTGCTGGCAAAGCCATCCTAGTGGGAAACCAAAACCATGAGACCCTTTTTTAGGTAATTGGGACTTTTCATCGTCATGCTCATGTTCCTGACAGGAGGCCTGAGTATGTTAAATGCTAAACCACACTAAGTTTCAGATGGCTAGAACGTAACAGGCAGTTCATGCCTTGAAGGCTGTTCTACTACCCCTCAGCATATGGAGGACAAAATAGAAGGCTGCTCCTCTATCTCAGCATATTTTTTTTAAAAATATTTTTTTAGTTGTTGATGGACCCTTATTTAATTAATTTATTTATATGTGGTGCTGAGAATCGAACCCAGGGCCTCACACATATTAGGCAAGCACTCTACCACTGAGCCACAACTCCAGCCCCTCTATCTCAGCATATTGAGGACAAAACTGATAATGGCCAACAATCATTCTCAGAAAGGTCATGAGAACTTTAAGCACCACATTGATTATATCAACTAAGAACCCAAGCCCATATATCCGGCCTCTTAGAAAGCCTAATTATTATGCATATCGCACAAAGCCCCCTATATGTAGTTTTATTTGATTAAAGGAAAGTTATGTTATACATTTAGGAAAGTTAAGGCATATCAAGATACATTCTCCTCTTTTCTATAAATCCTCTTTTACCTCACATATGGACTTATGATGAGCATAGTTAATATTGGTGGTAAGTGGACTGATGTTCAGAACTTGCCTTTCAGTGAGAGAGATGACAAAGATATAAGAAATAGTGTACCTTGACTAGGAGACAAAGAGACTCTTTGAGAAAGCAGCTCAACCAGTTTTATGAGAATAAATTTAGAAATTAATTAAAGTAACTTTATAAGATATATTTTTAGAATAATGTTATAAATATTATTTTATTTAGAGTCTTAAGTTTAGAATTCTTAAGTTTTTATCTGTATGGGTTCTTAAGATGCTTTAAGAATAGTTTATAGTCTTTAGGATATTTTAAGTATAAGATTTAAGGGGACTTCTTTTTTTTTAATTTATTTTTTAGCTTTTAGGTGGAAACAATATCTTTATTTTACATTTATGTGGTGCTGAGGATCGAACCCAGTGCCTTGTGCATGCTAGGTGAGCACTCTACCACGGAGCCACAACCCCAGCCCTTAAAGGGACTTCTTTAGGTGGGAATTTTAGATTAGAAATAAAGTACAGATGTACTTTAAACTTAAAGGTTAATGATAGGTTAGGAGACTTAGAGTCTGGTTATGTAGTTTGGCATCTGTTAATAAGAAAATAGTACATCTTGGGAAAAATAGCACATCTTGGGAAGTCTGAAAAGTGCAAATTAGTGGTGCATTTTATTAATGATTTTGTACTCATAATAATTGATAAGGAAATGTCACATCCTGGAAAAATGTAAATTGATATCACGTTTTTGTATACCCCTAATGATTGTTAAGGAAATGTCACATCTTGGCAAAATTTGGGAATTGTATAATCAATGACATATTCTGAATCCATAATGATGAGAAAAATTGCAATAAAAGATGACTCAGAGGGCTGGGGTTGTGGCTCAATGGTAGATCGCTAGCCTAGCATGTGTGGGGCCCTGGGTTTGATCTGCAGCACCACATAAAAATAAATAAAGATATTGTGCTCAACTAAAAAATAAATATTAAAAAAAGAAAAAAGCAAGGAAGTGTCCTCTTGTAGAGAGAATGACCATGCTGACACCTTGATTTGGAGATTCTAACCTCCTAAACCATGAGATAATAATTTGCTGTTGTTTTAAACTACTCAGATTCAGTACTTAGTTATAGAAGTTCCAAGAAACTAATATAGATTTTGGAACTGAGAAATCAGGTGCTGATGCAAAATATATCAGAGATGTGGAAGTGGCTTTGGAGACTGGGTAATGAGTAGAGGCTGCAAGAATTTCGAGCCACTTGATAGAAAATCCTGTATTGCCTTGAAAAGACTGTTCATGGAAATGTGAATGTTACAGGTGCTTCTGCTGAGACCTCAGATGGGAATGAGGTCATGTTATTAGAATCTGGAGGAAAGGTAATTCTGGTTAAAATGTGGCAGAAGACTTGCTGAATTTTATTTTGGGTGCACAGTAGATGCACTCATATGCAAACAATGAACTCATATTTAGCTGAGGTTTCTAAACAAATAATGAAAGGTGCTGATTAGTTTCTCCTCTCTAATTATACTAAAATGTGATAGGATAGAGAAATATTGAAGATGAAATTCTGTTTCAGGACTGCAACATAGGAATTCTGACTGTTTCCAGCCCCATGTCCTGCACTGTGGATTTCAAACTCAAGACATCAACACTTACCTGAATTTCTACCTACCAATACACATAGTTACCCTGCAGGCTTACTCTGCAGTGTCCTAACATAGGTTGTTCCACTGCCTGGAAAGTTCTCTTCCATCTTTCACCCAACTGAGCCTTCAGATTGAAGCCCAGCTATCATTTCTCCAGGGAAGTCTTCTTGAACTGTCAAAGACATCATGCAGATTCCTTACTGAATGATTTCATGACTCCATAATTTTTATCCAAGGAACTTGTCAAAATTAGCTATTACACATTACTAAAAGGATTTGTTTCTGTCTTTACAAGGCTGTGAGCAATGTAAGAGCATAATCTTTTCTGTTCTGAATCCCCAATCCCTATCATAGTTTCTGGCATAAAGAATGCATTCAATATGCGTTGTTGAATGAATAAATGAATGGATGAAAAAAAAGAATTAAAAAAAAAAGATGACCCAGAGAAAACTGCATTAGAGCTCTCTCTCTGGAGATTGCTCCAATGGAACGACTCCTTGTCTCATTCCTTGTGCCAATGCCACTCATCCTTCAGGACCCCTGGACCCTGCTAGGGCAGGACCCTGGCAGGTAGGTGTGGCCTCTCCTACCTTCTGGTTTTCAAAGTATTCTTTGTACTGGGGACAGAGCACCACATAGAGTTCACTGATCCAGTATGTCTCCTGCATCCCACAAGATAGCACCCCATCCTCATTAGGGAGTCCTCTGTGCTGGCATCCAGAATTGATCTACTTTCTCAAGCATATGTCTTAGCAATACCATTAACCTACTGACCACCTGGTGCCCACCTGCCTCTTTACTCTGATGTGGTTGGTGTAATGCAGGGGTCCTCAACTGGGAGTGATTTCGCCCTGTAGGGGACATTTGGCATTTTCTGGAGTCTGTTTTGGTTGTCCTAACAGGGGTAGGTGCTATTGGCACGTGGTGGGTAAATTCCAGGGATACTGGTGGGCATTACACAATGCACCAAACCGCCCCTCACGAGTGGGCTCTGACCCCAAATGTCATAGTGCTGATTCTGAGAGACCTGGAGGCAGCGGATCAGTGGGGTGTACTGCAGCATGTCCAGATGGTCCAGACCTCTTTGGGTCATAGGGTGGGAGAGACAACTTCAAAGGAGGTGGCTTTTCCATTTCCACAGTGTCCCTGTTTTGTACCAAGCGTGTGCTTCTTTTTCACATTTCACCCCAAGGCTTCCCTTCCTCTTCAAAAAAAGATACAAATTGCTGGGTGTGGTGGTGCATGCCTGTAATCCCAGCAGCTTGGGAGGCTGAGGCAGGAGGATGGCGAGTTCAAAACCAGCCTCAGCAATTTAGCGAGGCACTAAGCAACTCAGTGAGACCCTGTCTCTAAATAAAATACAAAATAGGTCTGGGGATGTGGCTCAGTGGTTGAGTGCTCCTGAGTTCAATTCCCAGTACCAAAAAAAAAAAAAAAAGATACAAATTCCTATAAAAATTGGCTGAAGTCCTAAAGGGGAATAGGCTGAGTTGGGGCATGATCTGTGAGCAGCTCACTTCCTTGGAAGATCTCCAAGACCACCTGATCAGGAGCCCCTTTTCTCCTATCCCAGTGGAACCTCTGGGGTGTCAGTAGGAACTCTCGCCTCCTCTCCATCGTCACATCTGCTGACCTGTGAAGCCACTGTCAGCCTCTCCCGTGGGCTCACTGTCCTGCTCCACAGCCAGCAGGCCTGAGCGGGCCTCAGCTGCCACTTTCCATGAAACTTGGAGTGACGTGCACGAGAATCCTGGGCAGCGTCCCCCTTCATCTCTCTGCTCTCGCAGTTCTGAGAACAGACGCAGGATGCACTCAACAGACCCGCGTGAAAGCCGGCTGCGAACAGGCCGCTCCTTTCTCCCCACAGTCACACGTTTCCTGTCATTTCTTTTCACTTAACACCACCCTTGCATATGTTTGTGGGTGGCCGTGTGGCAGGCCTGCTTCCTGGCCCACAGATTAAAAGTGGCCAAGTAGGCCAAGGTCTTAGGCCCCCAGAGTCTGTCCAGTAACCTGAAGTTATCCTGAGGTCGCATCGATGGTAACTCTGAACCTTGCCTAGCCGTCACCCCGCTTCCTGTGCTCTCCAGGCCTCCGGCAGCGTCTGCGTTTCCCCAGAAGGGTTCTGAGGTTGCCCAGCAGGTGAACTGCAGGAGCTCTTGATAATTTCTGGCTTGTTCTCTGGTGTTTACTATGTTTTCTGGAGTCTGGTCTGAATTCTTCTCTGTGCTACTGCTGGTCAGGCACTGTCACCAAGGGTGACCCTCAGTCCTGGTGGCCGCCATGTTGTCTTCAAGGTGTCAACACTGCCAGGTCTACAGAGTAGGGTGGACCCTGCCAGACAGCTTTGGTGTTTCTTGACTCTTTCTGTTCCCACCAAGCCGTGATGTTCCACAGCACCACTCCACTGGCCACCTGTCCCCTTCTTCTGTGGTTCCCTACTTTGGGAATGGTGCCACAACCAAATTCCCAGGAAACTTGAATTTTTCTTTCAATAAATAGTAGAAAAATGTGTATTATAATGACTTTCTCTCTCTCCAGAGCTGCCCCTTCCCCACTTCTATCTCCACTCCATGGCTGCCGACATGTCTTGTCTGGATTATTGCATCTGTTCCTTAGGACCGAACTTGTTTTGAGGCTTGCTTCTTCCTAACCACACTTCACACTGCAGCCAGGAGCTCTTATAAGGCTATGGTATAATCTCGAGGTGTTGTCCATGGGAATGGCAAAGGGAAGTCCTCGGAAATCCTTCATCTCTTCTAAAGCAAGAACACTGTCAGAAATGTCCGAGTCAACTTTTCAGAGCTTTGGCTATTAAACCAACTCAGGCTTGAAACTATCCTGGAGTGAAAGCCGTAAGTGCAGAAGAACAGTAGGAACAGTGAGTTTCGAAGTGTTTCCGTGTGCTCCCGGCCCATGCCCCCAGCTCTGCAGGAGACTTGAAAACCAACAGTGACCATCACTATGAAAACTACCAGCCTTTGAAAGGAGCCGAACCTAGTAGAAGCATCCTCAAGGCCCATTCCTAGAGAGATGCCAGGCATTGGACCTGTCTGTGGTTCCCCGTGGACCCCACTGCAAGTGTGGCTTTTGTCTGACCTGACTCGAAGCTTGCCTAGGACCAAGTCTCCTTCCCAGGGGTTCTTTTGGAAAATAATTCTTTAACAGCATGGCTGCGTGAGGTAGCAGAGAACAGTTGCAGGAAACAATAACGATAAAAACTTGAAAGGAAAAGCTATGGAATGAGATAGCACTGGGGCCTTGGAAATCTCCGACATGTTTCCTGGAATCTAGGAGGCCACAGAAGTGCACAGGGTATGTGACTCGGGCTGGGCAAATGCTCAGAAGGCCTGAGGAGGCTTCAAGATCTCACTTCTCACTGACCCAGAGACTCTTCACAAGCAGAAAGTGAAAACAAAGGCCCAGTGTTTCAGGCTTGTCCCAAGAAGCACCCAGAGCCCTTTAGCCAAGACTCGGGGACTGGTTGATTTCAGGAATTTAAGGATCTCTTTCTTTATCCGTAATTTGTTGACCTTCGAAGAACTAGAGGGAACCATGTCGAAGGAACTAGAGGAAAGAATGAGAATGACGGCTCACGAAACAAGAACATCAATAAGGGAGACAAATTATGTCTAAAAATGCCAAATAGAAATTCTGAAGTTGAAAAATAGAAACAAAATGAAAATTTTACTACATGGCTCAACAGCAGCGTCAAACATACTGAAGGAATTAGTGAGCCTGAAGGTCACTGAAGTCAATTGAGATTATAAGTCTGAGGAATGAAAAGGAAAAAGAATTAAGAAAAATAAGCAGCATCAGAATCCTGGGGAACACCACTGACGTTTTCTAATGCCGGCACACCCATAAAAGGAATCGTGGAAGGAGAGAAGAGAGGAAAAGAGGTAGGAAGAATATTTGGGGAAATAATTGCTATGAACTTCTTAAATTGGGTGAAAAACACTAATATACACATCTAACTAAAACTGGCTCCATCAACTTAAGTAGGATAAATTTAGAAAAACCCACATGTGGACGCCTGGACGTAAACCATCAAAAGACAAAGATTGAAAGAATCTTTTTTTCCTTCTTTCTTTTTTTTTTAATTAAGGGACTAGTCTTACTTATTTTTTCTCCCATTTTAAAAATTTGTTCTACTTAGTTATACAGGACAGAGAATGCATTTCAATTCACTGTACACAAATGGAGCACAACATTTCAATTCTCTGGTTGTACACGATGTAGAGTCGCACCATTTGGGCCATCATATACATACCTAGAGTAATTTTATCTGTCTCATTCCACCATCCTTCCTGCCCCATCCCCTCCCCCTCTCCACCCTCCCCTTTGCCCAATCCAAAGTTCCTCCATTCTTCCCATGTCCTGCCCCCACCCCCATTATGGATCAGTATCCAATAATCAGAGAAAACCTTTGGCCTTTGGTTTTTGGGGATTGGCTTACTTTGCTTAGCATGATCTTCTCCAACTAAGATGGAGAGAATCTTGAAAACAGTGAGAAAGAAGTGACTCATTACATAAAAGAGTTCCTGAATAAGTGTAAAGCCATTTTCTCATCAGAAACCACAGAAGCCAGAAGTCAGTAGGTTGACACATTCAAAGTGATGAAAGAAGAATACTGTCAAACTTAAATTCTTTATTTTAAACTATTTTTTAATTGGTGCATTATAGTTGTACATATGGTGGGATTTGTGTCAGATGTCATATGTGCACACAATACAGCAATATAGTCTGGCCCATACTATTCCCCAGTGTCTCCTCTTTCACTCCCCTCCTCCCTCCCCTGCTCCCTTTCCTCTACTCTTCTGATCTCCCTTTGATTTTCATGGGATTCCCCCAACTCCTTTCTTTCCCCTTTCCTCTCTAGCTTCCACACAGAAAGAAATCATGCAAAGCTTGACCTTCCGAGTTTGGGTTATTTCACTTAACGTAAGTTTCACCCATTTTTCCTGCAAATGACTTGTGTAATTTTTCTTTATGGCTGAATAAAACTCCATTGTTTATGCACATACACCACATTTTCTTTGTCTATTCATCTGTTGGTGGACACCTTGGCTGGTTCCAAAGTTTGGCTATTGTGAATTGTGCTGCTATAAACATGGGTATGTATATATACTGTAATAAGATGACTTTAATTCTTTAGGATAAATACTGAGGAGTGGTACAGCTATGTCAAATGGTAGTTCCATTCCCAGTCTTTTGAGGAAACTCCATACTGATTTACATTGGTCAGCCTTAAATTCTTTAATCTGGAAAAACTGTTCTTCAAAAATGAGGAAGAAATTAGGACATTCCCAGATAAACAAAACAAAGAATTCATTGCTTGCAGAAATGGTATACAAGAAATGCTGAAGGGAGTCCTTAAGGCTGAAAGGAAAGGACACTGGACACTAAGTCATATTCATATGAAGAAATAAAGAGCCCCTGTAAAGGCAACTGCATAGATAAATATAGAAGACAGTTTGAATGCAGTTTTTATATTTAGCTTTCCCTCCACATTTAACTAAATGACAATCATATAAAGCAATAATTATAAATCTGTGTTGATGGGTATGCACTCTATGAGGACACAATTTATATGACAATATCAGCACAAAGGATGGAGACAGAACAGAGCTATATTAGAGCACAGTTTTGTATATTATTTAATGAAGTTAGAATTAATCTGAACTAGGTTGTTTTAATTGTTATAGGTTAAAATGTTAATTGCAATCCCCAGTATAACCACTAGGAAGATGTAAGAAGATAATATTTAAAATACGGTAAAAGAAATGACAAGGATGTTAAAATATAATAGGATACATCTAACACAGAAGCAAGTGGTAGTGGAGGAATAGGACAAAAATGACATAAGACATATAAAAAACCTAGAGCAAAATGATAGACACACATCCTATCTTATCAGTAATTACATTAAGTATAAATGGATTAAACTAATCAAAAGTCAGAGATTGGCAGAACAGGTTAAAAAAGCACCAAACTAGATGCCCTTCAACAGATGAATGGATAAAGAAACTGTGGTATATATACACAATGGAATATTACTCAGTCTTAAAGAAGAATGAAATTACGGCATTTGCAGGTAAATGGATGGAGTTAGAGAATATCATGTTAAGCAAAGTAAGCCAAACTCCCAAAACCAAAGGCCAAATGTTTTCTCTGATAAGTGGATGCCGATCCATAATGGAGGAGGCAAAGGAAGAATGGAGGGACTTTGGATTGGGCAGAGGAAAGTGAGGGTAGGGGAGGGGGGTGTGAGGATGGGAAAGATGGGGGAATGAGAGAGACATAATTACCCAATGTATGTGTATGATTGCCCGAATGGTGTAACTCTGCATCATGTACAACCAGAGAAATGAAAAGTTGTGCTCCAGTTGTGTAAAAAAAGAAAAAAAATACAATAAAAAAGCAAACATGATCCAACTTTATTCTGTCTACAGAAGACATATCTAAAGACATAAAAAGTTAAAGAATGGGAAAAATATAACACGAAAACCTAACTTAAGAAAATCTAAGTGGCTATACTAATATTAGATAAAATGGAATATAAAAATTGTTAGTAGTCACAAATAAAAGCATTTTACAATGAAAAAAGGTCCTATTTATTAGGAAAATAAAACAATTATAAAACATCGGCAACTAACAACAACTTCCAAACACATGAAGCCCAAACTGACAAAACTGAAGAACTAAACAGTTCAAACATACATGGAGATGAGACAAAATAATTAGAAGACCAGCAAGAAAATAAACCTTCAAGACCACTGTATACCCAGTAGACCAACAGACATCTGTAAAATACTGTCCCCAACAGCAGTAGAATGTACATTCTTCTCGAGGACTCACGGAGTATCATCCAGGAAAGGCCATATGCTGGATCATGATTTAAGTCTCAACAAGCCAGGCATGGTGGCACATGCCTGTAATCCCAGCTACATGGAGGCTGAGGCAGGAGGTTGACAAGTTTGATGCTGTTGTGGCGCGTTTGAAATAAAACACCAGGTCAGTCTTGGAGCAGGGCATGGATCTTTATTTGCCAAGTCGACTCTGCACCCATTTACCCTTTGCAGAAGTTAGAGTACATCTTCGATAGCCCTAAACCTCAAGCTACCAGTAAGTCAAAACCATAGCAATATAGGAGGTGGGTCAGAATGACCTACTTAAGAGTACATTGCCCTAGAAAATGGAACTAAAAAGGGAACATCTCATAAAAGTATTTCCTAATAATATGTTGTATAAGAATAAAATAAACATTTTTTTAGCTGCTGTGTGTTGCCAGACAGGGTGTGCTTAAGAGGAGGGGCAGAGGCGGGATTTTCACATGGGAGAAACATTTCTTTTCTTTTTTTGGTGGATTTCTTATTTACTTATTTATTTTTGCGTTACAATTCTTAATACACCCTTATACCGTAATTTATCATATCTCTGATTATATATAAGGTATGTTGACTCCAAATTCACATCTTCATACCTGTATGTTGTATAAGGATGAGGGTCTCCTTCCACCATCCATGCTCTTCCCCTTCTCCCTCCCTTTCCCTCCCACCCCCATTCCCCATCTAGAGGTAATCTTCCTCCCCTGCTCTCCCTCCCAACCCCATTTTGAGTCACCCCCCTTATATCAGAGAAGACATTCGGCATTTGTCTTTTGGGGATTTCTTATATGAAATGGAGTCTCAGGTTAAAATGGAGTTTGTCTGGTCAAGGCACATATATTCTGGCCCATAACAATGCCAAACTGGGCAACTTAGTGAGACTCTGTCTCAACATTTTAAAAAAGTTAAAAATAAGGTTGAAGATGTAGCACAGTGTAGCAAGCAGGAGGCTCTCAATGCCATCCCCAGTGTTGTTTTTTTGGGGGGGGGGTGTAAATCGTGTCTCGATAAATTTAAATAATTGAATAATACAAAGCATGTTTTTCTACCACAAAGGGGTGAAATTAGAAACTGACTCAAAAAGACACAAAAAATCTGAATAAACCCATAAAAGTAGAGAATGAATTAGTCATAACAACAATCAAAAACAACTGCCCATAAAGAAGAGCCCTGTGGCTGATGGACTCATTGGTGAATTCTGGTAAACATTTAAAGAATTAATACCGAGGATTTGGAAGATGGCGGCGAGGGGAGTGCATTACCCCCGTGTGCTGCTTCACTGTGTGGGAGTATGACAAGTCAGGACGGCTAAAGGATATCTTGTTAGGAATTTCCAGCAATAGTGGGGTGCTCCGGAACCTGGAGGAAGGATTTCCATCGCACGAGGATCGGCTACGGGGACTCAAACGCGAGAGGTTTGTCGCACGGAGGGTAACTGCTTATTCAGCAAATCGCCCCGCGGCTAGAGTCTGCAGTGTGCGCTGAGATAGAGACGCAGGGTTACAGCGCTGCAGTTTCTGCCAGCCGCGCAAGCACCGTACTCAGGGCTGAATTCTGGGTTCCAGACGGGGTAAGGAAGCGGTCCTTCTCGGTTCTACACACCGGTCAGTCCACAGAGGAGGCCAGCAGCCACCATCTTGGTAAACTGACGTCACGTCCCCTGTTTTCGACTGACCGCAACTCATTCAGCCATAGATCAGGTAATTCCAGGCTACAATTCGCCTGTGGCTTGCAAACAGATTGCTAGGGTTCTGCGCCTGGGTGCTTCTAAGAACCTGAGCCTATCGGAGCGAACGCCGAGCGCGGGGCGCCCGAGTTCCGGCTCCCGGAACCGCCCCGCGGAGGCTGCTTCATGAACCCTGCTCCTATCAGAGCATACAACAAGCACTAAGCAGCCGAACTCCGGCTCCCGGAACTGAGCCCGCGGGGACTGCTTCTTGGAGCTTACAGGAGTTCGGAGAGGCCGAGCTTACACCGAGTTCGGAGAGGCCGAGTTCCGGCTCCCGGAACTTCCCTGGGCCGGGGCTGGGAGCCCGCGGAAACTGCTTCTCGGTAGGGGTCCTGCCGAGGGCCGGACAGGACTCACCCGTTGCTTTGGTTGCCCGGCAAAGGGAACGAAAGGCTGACATTCGCATACGATATCAACATGGCAGAGATCTGATGTCAGCAGAAAGCGGCGGAGGAGAGAACTCCATCAATACCAGCGGTGACATAAGCAGTTGGTCTCCTGGTAGGGGGGGTGAGGCACAGTCACCTGAGCCTCCTCAATTTGTCGTTGAGCCAGAGGGGAGAAGCCGGGCCGCCGCCAGCGCCCGGAGCAGGCCCAGCGGCTCGCCAGCGTGGTGACCG
>NW_026000164.1:3309283-3311972 GCF_001458135.2 Marmota marmota marmota | reverse complement strand
GGTGGGAGTTCATAACCCACTTGAATCAAAGTGTGGAATATGATATGTCAAGAAATTTGTAATGTTTTGAACAACCCACAATAAAAAAAATTAAAAAAAAAAAAAAAAAAGAATTAATACCAATACTTTCCAAAGAATCTCAAAAATAAAGAGGGAAGTAGTGCTTCACACTGCATGGTATGAGATCAGTATTATCCAGAGACATGACAAGAAATGAAAGCTACAGACAATTATCTCTTATAATTTATTTTTTATTGAGAATTTTAATATTTTTTATTTTTTAGTTTTCGGCAGACACAACATCTTTGTTTGTATGTGGTGCTGAGGATCGAACCCGGGCCGCATGCATGCCAGGCGAGCGCGCTACCGCTTGAGCCACATCCCCAGCCCGTATCTTTTATAATTTAGACATAAAAATCCTCAACAAAATAGTAGCAAATTGAATGCAGTCATGTATAAATTAAGAATTTACCAGGAGAATATATACTATATGGATGTACCTAGGATTATCCTAGAAACCCAGTGTTGGATTAAAATATAAATCTTGGTAGGAGTGGGGATAGAGCTCAGCATGCACGAGGCTCTGAGTTGATCCCCAGCACTGTGACAACAACAACAAGATATGTATAGTAATACAGTGCATGTTCATAGAACTAAAGTCACAGAGTCATCTCAGGAAAAGCATTTGACAAAATCCGTCATCAGTTTATGATAAAAATGTTTGATAACTTAGAAACAAATAGAATCATGATGGACTTTGGCTTTCCTTTCGCCTCTCCATTTCCCTCACACATGGCAGGCTCCCGGGGCTTTCAAGAAAGCTCTTCTAGTTGTGGCTGCTTGGAAACCTGCTCTCTGGGTCCTTATGTAATGCCAGATTCGTGGGACCCCAATAGACCTCCAGGAGCCGAATCCGATGCAATCACACAAGAGTCTTTATTGCAAGCTCGAGCCTGGACTCACCACCGTTTCAGACACAGCGATCCCAGGGAGTGAGTCCCGGTCCTTTGTTCAGTGAGGATTTATAGGATTTTTGGGGGGACACTCTATGCATCACAACATCACACAGCAAGTCATTTCACACCGCAGGAAAGTCAAACAACAACTCTTAGCATTGATTAGCACATTCAATGGCGGGAACAAGTTGGGTAGGGGTGATTGGTTAGTACTAGAGGGGGGTTCGTTTGAACTGATCGGTTTAAGCCATGAGGGGTGTACATGCTGAACTACATGGTTTCCCAACATGTTAGTCTGTCAAGCTTTGGTTAAAAAGCCCTTCACCTCCCATTATAGAGAATGGTAGGAAATCAATTTAATAAGTATTTAAAAACCCCACAGGGTCAAAATATTGGGTGAAGTATAAATGAACTTCAAGTGTGGGCACAAGAATGCTCAGGGTACTGCACAGGCTTAACCAGAGGATGCATTTGAACTGATGACAGTATTCACCTTGCTTCCCATGAATAGCTCAATACTGATTCTGCACCTTCCAGCTCCTGGAGAAGGGCTTTCTCCTTTTGCATTTTCTCCCAGTGATTTTTCCCCAGCCGTTTGCCGGCTGCTCTTGTCTTTTCAGTTGTTTGTTTCTGTTTCTTAGGTTCTCTGCCCCTGCCTCCTTCTCAAGCCTCTTGCTGGCAGCTGGAGGAGGTGTTTTGTGGTGCGCTTCCTGTTTTCAGCTTCTTGTGTTACTTTTCTCGTTTGTGGTCTCCTGTTTGTGTGCTTTTTATTTTGTGACTTTTTGCCTTATTCTGTAGTCAGGGGTTTCCAGTGTGGGGTTTCATGTTCTGTGTGGCTCCTCTCATGAAGCTTTGGATCAGGGACGTACTCATTGCTTCCAACGGGGGTTCTCCAAGTTGGTGACATGGGCCTCTCCCTGGCACTACACTTAGCACTTTCTGATACATTCCTGATTTCATGGAAATACCACTTCCAGAGCTTTCTGCTAGAACACTGCCATGTCTCTGCCGCTGAAGGGAAGTAACCATCGGGCAGGATGGAGCACTTGTTAAACTTTCACACAAAGTCCTGAACCCGCCCGTCACCACCGTGAGCAGCAGAGTTGTAGTCTCCACCTGCTGAGCTGCCATGTGGGGATGTTTCCCCGTGTGGCTGCAGTTGGCCCTGGCTGTCACCCTGGACCCCAGTTGGGACTGCCAACTCCAGGGCCTACATGTGGTCTTCTCATGTGGCTTGGTGGCTGCATTCTGAGAAGCCTCAAAGAGTGAGTGTGATCAGGAATCTTGGGGACTCTTAACTTTGACATTTGAATACAACATTGACATGATTAAAAAACCAAAACAACAGGAAAAAGTAGATATTAAGTGATCTAGGTCACACCTCGTCCGTCTGATTCTTCCATAACCCTCTCAAAGTAACTACTAAAAAATTTATAGAGAGGCCCCCTCCCCACCAAATTTAACATTTTCTTTCCCAAAACAGACCCGCATTCCCTTACCTGGAAAATCTGGGTCTTGTACCCTTTTCTGATTTTGAAATTAGGTTTAGAGTCACATCATGATCATTATCCAAGATTTGATGGGGAAAATAAAAGTTTCCTGTCAACCCAGAAAACCTCCCCATGAAAGTGGGCGAGAAAGAGAACAGCTTTATTACACATAAGCATTAAGCCAGCATGTGATGCACATCCCAGGCAATCCACTGGGAGATTGGTCACAGAGCCAAGCAGATG
>NW_026000164.1:3271217-3286863 GCF_001458135.2 Marmota marmota marmota | reverse complement strand
GAAAGTTTCTTTCATTTTTATTTTTATTCTCTCTGAGTTCAACTATGTCTTGAGAAGAACTTGGTTTGGGGTGTTTTGCCAAGTGTGAAAAATAACTGTTTTGAATTTAGAATGTAAAGGGAAACCACAAGATCCAGGGCTGCTCCTGAGGCAAGATCTGTCCTCCGGGAGAGCAGAGAACTGTCTTACCCTGTATGACCTGATGATGCTGAAATTCCTCTCTGACATAGCATGTGCCTGCTGCCCACTCACCCTGAAATATCAGTCCTCTCTTATGAGTAAACATTTTCCACCAGGATAGTAGTCAGGCAGAGGAAACGGCACACATAGAAGAGGTCAAAGGAACTGAAAAAGACCAAAGTATCTGGGCAGAAGAGTTACCCATTTAAATCCTTAAATACTTCGTGTCCTTTGGTAGGCTTTCTGCTGTAATCTGCAGCCCATTACTCTTGAATGGTCAGTATTTTGTAAAAGATATAAGCTCTGAAGTCCTAACACTACAGATCCTGGGCTAGAATAACCTCTATTCAAGGTCTATGGATTGAATATCATCCATTAAAATGAAAGAAATTGTGTCTCAAGTAGCTACCCAAAATACCTAGAAATAAGTTTAACTATAGAAGTGAAAGAATGTGAAAGGAAATGAAGGTCCCTCAAAAAATGGAAATGCCTAACATGTTCATGGATTGGAAGAATTACTATTGTGAAAGTGTCCATACCACCCAAATCCATTTATTGATTCAATAAAATCCCCATCAAAGCATCAATTACATGCTTCACAGAACTAAAAAAAAATCCTAAAGTTCATATGGAAGCACAAAAGGCCCTGAATAACCAAAATAATCTTGAACAAAAAGAAGAAATCTGAAGGTATCACAAAACCTGATTTTAAGACATACTATAAAATCATAGTAATCCAAACAGCATGGTATTTGCATAAAACAGGCACACAGTTTAGTGGAACAGTATAGAAACCCCAGAAATAAACCCAAGAACCTACAGTCAACTGGTTTTCAATAAAGACACCAAAAAAAAAAAAGAAGTACAGCTTTCTTGGTTAGGTCTCTACCTGGAGAAGATTGGAACTTGACCCCTATCTCTCACCCTGTACAAAAAAATCAAATCAAAATGGAACAAAGACCTAAGTGGTTAGTGGTTAGACCTAATGGATCAAAGACCTGAAATTCCACAACTATTAGAAGAAAGCTTATGGGAAACACTTGAAGACATTGGCACAGACTATGATTTTTTGGATATGACTCCTAAGCAAAGCAAACAAAAGCAGAACTTGACAAATGAGATAACATCCAACCAAGAAGCTTCTGCACAGCAAATGACAGAATGAAGAGAAAGCCCACAGAATGGGAAAAAATATTTGCAAATGGTTCATCTGGTAAAGGATTTATATCCATAATATATAAGTAATTCAAGAAACTGGCATGCACTGCCCACCCCAAGCTCAGGAAGCATGCTTGTGCCCACACTACTAAGGGCTGCAAGCTCTGCCACTCAAAGATCAAGGCCTAGGCTCCAGCTCTCAAAGGTACCTAGGTTCCCAAAGGTGCCCAGATCCCCATAAAGTCTCCACAGTAAAGGCCTCTGTCTGTGAATGAGAGGGCAGAAGGACTGATGTGATCCCAGCCCCCTATCTGCAGGGGCTGATGTCATCCTATAATAGTTGTACAAATAAAGCAGAGGCAGGAGAAAGAATAAAAAGCTAATGAATTTGCACCAGGACAATCGGAAATATATCTTGAGGGCATCTCAGGAATCAGGAAGACCCCCACCCCCATCACAGGGCCAAGGATGTAAAGGTGTACATTTTTTCAAAGACTTTATGTGAGAAGAGAGTGCCAGGGAAGCCTGCTCGCACAGGGCTGCCTAGGTAATTGTTTCCCCAGGTTTATTTCTCCATGCTCAGCCATCAGGGCACTCAGAAAAGCCACTACAGCCATAGTGAGAGCAGATCCAGGGACAGTTCACACAGGTGACAAAACTTAGCATTGTCTATGTGATGCTGGTTTTGCAGGCATACAGAATCAAGAGTTATGGGGTCGTAGAGACTGCCTCCAAGATTAAAGGAAAGCCTGGGAGAACAGGTAATATATGTTAGGGTTAGAATCCCATAGACAGGGTGATGTGTAAAACTGAAGCTACAGTGGAGGCCTCAGGAGGTTAGAGATGTTAGGAATGTGGAAGATCTGCCGAGGGAAGCTGCAGGCAGCCAGCAGAGCCAGCCCAAGAGAGTGGCCATATGAGCTTCAGGCAGTCAGGCTGGTGGGGTGGGGCTGCCCAAGCCTGTGGAAGTAGATGTCATAGCACTGTGTTCCCCGGGTGCCAGACATGAAGCCATAGGAGTTAATATTTGCCCTGCTGGGTTTTGGTCTTGTTTTGATCCATTATGCATTATTTTCCTTTTGCTCTCTTTTGGGAGGGGACTGTTTTTCCTGTGCAAATATATCTTGGAAAGATTTAATTTGTTCTTTTGGTTTTTACAGGGACTTGTAACTGAGTTTGCCTTGAGTCTCAGAGGAGACCTTAAAATTGGAGGTGTGAGCAATGGTAGAATTATTAAGACTTTGGGAATTCTTGGAGATGGATTAAATGCATTTTGCATTATGTAATAGGCATGAGATTTTTCAGGGTCAGAGGAAGAATACTATAGTTTGGAAAAGTGTCACCCAGAGACTTACATGTTGAAGGTCTGGTCCCCAGCCTGTGATGCTGCTGGGAGGTGGTGGGCCTACTGGAAGGAAGAAGTTAGGTCGTGGGGAGCATGAGGAGATGTTGGGACCCCTGCCCTTTCTTGTTTCTCTCTCTGCTTCCTGGCCACCAGAGGTGAATAGGCCTTCTCTGCCATGTGTTCCTGCCACAGTGTACTGTGCCATCACAGCCCAAAGCCACAGGGCCATGGGCTGACAATGGACCAAAGCTCTGAAACAGGAGCCAAAATAAAAGAGCTGCAGCCCAGACCAGCAGAGCCAGCAGCTGAAGCAGTTGCAGTGAGCCCCGGGGCTCTTTCCCCTTCCTCCTCCTCCATCTCCTCCAACCCTCTTCTTCCACCTGCCCAAAGGCCCCTCTCGCCTTCCGCCTGCCCCATTGTTCCTTTCCCAACTCCCATCCTTCCCCTTCCCCCCTGCTCCCCTCTCCCCCTCAGTTGCCTCACCCCTGCAGTTTTTGATTTCCACCCACAACAGTGACCAAAGACTTGACCACTCAAAGTCCTGCTCCCCATAACCTTGCTTGACATGGACACAGGTGTGACTGAAGGTGAATAAATGTCACTGTCACTATTCGATTACTTATGTGTGGAAAGGAAGTTGGCAGTATTGTTGGAAAGAAAGGAGAATCAGTTAAAAAGATGCACGGGGAGAGTGGTACACATGTCAACATCTCAGAAGAGAATTGTTGTGAGAATGATCACTCGGTCCGAACCCACTAATGCCATCTTCAAAACCTTTGTGACGATTATGGACAAATGGTAGAGGACATCAGCAGCTCTATGACCAATAGCACAGTAGACGTGGGTCACTCTGAGGCTGGTGGTCTCTACTAGTCATTGTGGCTCTCTCATTGGAAAAGGTGGTTGCAAGATCAAGGAAATGAGAGGGAGTCCAGGGCTCAAGTTCAGGTGGCAGGGGTGTGCTCCCCATCAACTGAGCAGGCCGTCACTACTGCTGGTCTTCAGCAATCCATCCCTGAGTGTGTCAGTCAGGCCTGTGTGGTCATCTTGGAGTCCCCCCGAAGGGCGTGACCATCCTGTACCTGCCCAAGCTGTCAGGTTCTTCAGTCATCTTTGCAGGTACAGCATAGGCAGGGACACTGTGAGCTTTCTCCACACCACCCTGTCCCTGTGCTTCAATCCTGACCTGGAAGGACACCTCTAGAGGCCTATACCATTCAAAGACAGTCTTCCACTCCATAGCCAGACTGGACCAAGCTGCACCAATTGGCAATGCACAGTCTCATTGTCCTATGACAGGTCAATACCGTGTTCAGGGGCAATGAATCCAGCTCTCCAGAGGGAAGAACTTTGGGCAGGTTGGGATGTATCTGCTCAGACTATTTCTCATGAATTCATCATTCCAACTTGATTGGCTGCGTAATCAGGCATCAAGGAGCCAAAAATCAATGAAATCCGTCCGATGTCTGGGGTGCAGATCAAAAGTGCCAGCCCAGCGGAAGGATCTACTGATAGGCAGGTTACTGGATCTGCTGCCAGCCCTAGCCTGGCTCAGTATCTAATCAATGCCAGGCTTTCCTTGGAGACAGTGGCATGGGGAGCCACTAGAGCAAGGCAGATTCATCCTAATCCCTCTCTGCTGTTCACCACCACACATGATTCATCTGTGTAGTTTCTGAGTAGTCAGTGATTCCAGGTTTTAAATATTTTGCAAATTTTCAGTTTCTACACACTTTCTTCATCCACTCATGATTTTTCAATGAAAGTGTTTTAATTCCTTTCTTTGTTCAAATGTTAAGGCTGAGCTCCATATTTAGTTTTATAAGCTTCTCCCCATTTTTTATGGCTCATCAATTTTTCTGTTTGTGATGGAATATGTAAAAGTACACTATTCATTCATTTCAGCTTAGTTCTGGAATGTCGGGAATTTTTCAAAAAAATTAAAAGAATGAACTAGAGCTTTTTCTTTGTGAATAGAAACCGTTAAACCTGTTATACCTTTTATCCCTTATAGGATCCTGATTGGGTTTTGAATGAAAGTTTTATTGCAATTAAAATATTTTTTTCTGTTTCACCACTCCCATGTTTCTTATTGGCCCTCGATCTTTTCCTAAGACCCTGTACCTGGTCATATTGAGGATTAGACTCTCCTAGGACTTATCTGTGGGATAGGGGTGGGAGGTGCACCCATGCATACATGTGGAAGCAGCTGGACCATGTTTGACTGGGATTCCCCTTCTTGGGAATATCTGTCCCCTTGTTCGTGAGTCGTTTAAACTAAAACTTCAGTCTTTTGTTTTTGGCAAAAACAAACAAGTTTTATCCCCAGTGCTTTTCACACCTTAACATGCATCAGACTCACCCGGAGGATTTATTGGAAGACAGATTGGCGGACTCTATTCTCAGAGTTTCTGTCAGTAGGTTGGGGGCAGAGCCTGAGCTTTTTACCAAGTTCTCAGCTCATGCTGCTGCTGCTGACCCACAGCCCACGTGTTGGGACAGCTTGTTCTGCTGCACAGCCACTCTGCCAAGGAGCTCATATTACTGCTTCCTGTGCCTCTGGGAATTACTAAGATGAAAGGGCCATTTCTGTGAAGTTCAAGTAGAGTTGAAATTCTCTGAAGTGACTGTCATGTAGCAGAGGACACTGTAAGGAGGTAAAAGAGGAAACCATTCTGGTTTCTTATCCTCAGTTGTCTTCATGTGTTTCTGGGAAGACAAAACCAACACATATGAGACATGAGTCCAAGAAGCGTCATCTGATTGACAGGCAGAGGGGGATCAACCAATGATGGCACGTTGCTGGGGAGGTTTCCCTGGACCTGTTTCCACTAAAGAATGTCAGCACTTACATATGTGAAGACCTTGGAGAGTTGTCTAACTAGGAGGAACTGGCAAGTGGAAGGAAACGCATGAAGGATGACTTGAGTTAGAACTAAGCACTGCCTAGAAGGAAAAATTAACAGGCAAACTTCACAGACCAGCCATGAGACAAGTAGGAGCTCCATCATCTTAGTGGATGAAAGTAAGGGAGTAAAACGGGACAAGAGGAAAGTTAGTGTCTATCTGTAGAAACTCTCCCTTTTCTTTCCCTTTTCCTACCTCTTTCTTTCCCCCCAAAACCTGTATTTTACTTTCCCACCACTTATCTGTTCATCTCTCTCCTGCTTCAATTTCTTTGTCTTTTTCCTCTCTTTCTTTTACGATGTCTGGGTAACAGCCCTGATCCCAGCTCCTTACCTACCAAATAAACTAGGGAATCTGAAATATCCAACCTCACCAGAACACCCTTCCCTCAATCTGACCCCTCCACCCAGAACTGATGGGTCATGAAGGTCACACAGTAGAACAGAGACCTAGCTTTCTTGAAAGGCCACTTGGGATCCTGCCCAGCTGTTCCTTAGAGACCAATCATCCCTCATTCAAGGAACATACACACGCACACACACAATCGGGCACATACATATGCACACACATACTCAGGCACACACAAACACAGCATGGTGGCTAGATACCAAGCTTATTCCCAGCTTCTCCTAGTTACAAGTCTTGTTCTTACTGAGTTTAGCACCTTTATAAGGACTTTGCTTTAGGAGTTAATTTAATCTGAAGAATAGCAAGGATTCTCTCATTTTTGGAGAGATGGAGATTACAGGTGCAGGTGGAGGTGGGTGAAAGGCCCCCTCGCCTGCAAGCATGACCCACTGGCCTTGAGACATTTCCATACTGTGATGGGGATTTGAACTTCTACCAAGAGGATAATACTGATGATAATTGAAGGTATCAACTCCAAAAGTCCTCATTCTACTGCATTAACACAAGTGGGGACTTTCCTCTAACATTGTCATCTCCTCTCCTTCTTACTAATGCATTAGTCCTTATCGACTCTGGGTGTGTGGTGATTGTGACTGGGTTCCTGTTGATGGGACCCATTAGGTTCTTGTTGTTGGCTCTTTTTCCACTGTGGGCCCATCAGCTCTGACTTCCCCCATCAGCACCTCAGCACTTTGTTTGCCTTTAGTGCAGAGAAGAAGACGCAGGTTGTGGGCTTGATTCTGCCTCACATTATGTCCTTGGGCAAGGCATGTACAGCCTCTGAGCTTCACTTGTTTTATGGTTAAAGTGAGGATTATGGTATTTGAGCTAAGGTCTCTTCCTCTTTCAACATCTGAAGTCTTCCAGTATTTTTGGCCATCCCAGATGAGCATGAAACTCCTGCTCACCCATGACACAGTGGGCCCACCAACCCATCATCCTGACCCCAACGCTCAGAGAGCTGGTGTAACACAGCTCCTCGGGCCTTCTCTCAAGAACTGGTGATCACAATGGAGACCAGGGTAGTGACCAGGCCAGGGAGAGACAAGAACACTGTCGGGAGAGCAGTGTTAGAAACAGCTCTGTAGTCCTGGGGTTTTGACCCCAAGGGGTCATCACAGAAATGCTGATTTGGAGGCCATGGCAGGTCACTAAGTCAGCTTTGTCCCTACCCCCTCCCCGGCCCCCTGCCCCCACTTAGCATAAAATACCCAAGGAGGCAGGTTGAGCTGGAAGACATGGGTCCTCAGCCCCTTCCTCCTGGTGGGCCAAGTATCTTTGCATCCCACCCAGACCACACCATGTCCTCTCACAGCCCCTGGCTTCGTACCTAGCCCTGGACACCATGGAGGGAGCAGAGGTGGGACAGGACGAGAAGCAGTGCAGCAACTGCAGCTCCCACACCACAGGCTTCCTCCTGAGGCTGCAGAAGGCTTCCGCCATTTTCCTCTTGTACTTTCACACCTTCTATTTACCCCTTTGTTACACGTTATGTGGGTCTTGTTCATGGGCGTCTCAACACGTCTCAGGAAGTCTGTGGTCTACAGGTGATATCAGCCCGTCTCCCACAACCGTCTCAAACCATGAAACAGAACTTGTTTCTTGTCAACTTACTTGTGTGCGAGGCCACACTTCCTGTCATCTCTGCCACAGCCACTGCCTGCCTTGCCTCCTTCATCTGTAGTCTATCTAGTCACAGAATATTATGGCACCCCACAGGACAGAGTTAAAGTGGGGCCACTCTCCCCTCCTCTGTTCTTGGGATGGTGCTCAGGATGGGTCAAGGGGGCAGGCTCGGACAGAGAGGGAGCTTACTGTGGAGAGACAGTTCACTGGGCTGGGGTCAGGCTCTGCAGACCCCATCTCAGGCTGCTGCTGGCCTGGGGTGCAGCGAGGGTCTTCTCCTGAGTGTCTGCAAAGCCCCAGCAGGGCCTCGCTCAGGAGGGAGCAGCAGGAGCACCCTGGCTCCCTGGGGGCAAGCAAGGACCACACAGTGCAACATGTTCTTCTGCCTCTACCTGGCCCCTGAGCTGAGCTCTGAGAGCCTAAACTGCTGTCATTTTCATTTTTTAGGTCAACTGTTTATTTTGAAGCAATTCCAACTAGAAACTCATAAGAAAATTATTTCAAAATTGGGGACATCCACAACAATTGTGTGTGAATATAGACAGAGAGGTATGGCCCTGTTTGTAGGTATTAACCATTTCTTCACAGTTAAGTGGAGGTTGGGGAGAGCAGGGTCAGCTCCTCTGCTTCCAGAAGCAGGGCTAAGTTAATAGTAGTGAGGCAGAAGCTCTTACAACACAGAGACAATGAAAACCAGGCATCAATGACAAGGGATTCACCCAAATTTCTGAAAGACAGAGAGATGCGAGGATGCATGGGGCAGAGCCTCCACATCAACCTGAGCCCAGACAGGCTGGAGCTGAGGTGGCCACAAGGGGGTTTGTGCGGCTGGTGGCTGAAAGTGGATCCCATGACCCTCCCTCCTTCCAAGTCAGGACCCCACACTTCTCAGCATCTCTACAGGTAGACATTAGGGGGTTCTGCTCTGAAGGCGAGAACACCTCTGGAAACCCCATGCATTCTGATAGTTCTTAAGACTTGTCCTGGTGACCACATCCTAATCCTGGCACCTGGGGCCATGTTTCATGGCATGGCCAGGAGCAGTTAAGGGGGCTGATAAGCTGACCTGCAGGCGGGAAATAACGCTGGACTGGGCAGAGAGACCAGTGCAATCCCAGGGTCCTTAGAGATGGAAGCTTCCTATTCCACATAGGCCAAGGGCACTCTCACCAGATGTGCCCCGCGGTGGGCTTTGAGGTTGAAGTATGAAGTGCACCAGAGGTACCTTTAATTTTAGAAAGTAACACAGAGGTGTGGAGATGAGGGAGAGTCCTCCATATTTTTTATTAGAGATTTGATTTTATCCAAAATGGAAGCATAAATGGATATTTAAAATATTTGTTACTAAGTTGCTCATACTCAGACAAATATTGCTTTCACCTGTTGAATCTTATGATGCTATCAGTTTCAAAGCAAGAAATTCCAGTTATTCTAAAAATAAAAACGTTGACCACACATGGAAGACCACATTAAGAACTGCAAACAAATTCATGTGACACCTTCAGCAAGGAAATAATAGCACAGTAGGCTTCTGGGGTGTGATTGGAGGGCAGGGTGCCTATGGGCCAGGGGAGCAGGGCACGCTGCCTGGCCCTGCGCTGACCACGGATGTGGCCTGTGGAGAACTGGGGTAGGACTTCTGTGAGAGGCTCTGAGGTTGCAGCCCCTGGTGGACAGCGCTAGGAGTTTAGCCCAACATCCAGGCAGCCTGCATTTCACTAGCTCCAGCAGCCGGACAGCACAGCATACAAGGATCCTTGGCTCCTGATTGGCTTCTAGAGCCCCGAGGTTGTTGCACAGGTGGTAGGTGGATGGAGAAAGGGACAAGCAAGACTTCGGCTTCAGAAATACACTCTTAATTCTAAATGGTTTCCCTCACTGTTGCTGTAAAACTAACCCTTCCAACAAAAACTGCTCTTCATACTCCTATTTATTCTAAGGAAATGCCACTGGGACCAGAAAGCAGAATCCGTAGCCGCCCACAGATGTCCTCCGTGTCGGGTAACCGGGGGCTGCGGGGCGCCCTCTTCCCCACTCAGCATCTCGCTGCTCACCCTCAGGCCCCCCAGTTGTGGCCTGGGGGAGGGCAAGGCCGCTGCGCATTGTCTCCCAGCCCCCTCCTTTCTCCCCTCTCCTGGGCCCTGCCAGCTTAGCCTCTCGGTACCCAGTCCCATGTGCGCCAAGCCAGGCCTGTCTGGGGTCAGAATCAATGAAACCCTTGGGATGAACGCAGGAGCGGATCCCTAGAGGAAATACTAGCGGGGGGGAGGGGGGGGGAAGGCGGCAAATTTTAAAATGTGGCTCTGGAATCCCGAATGGAAGTCCCTCTTTTTTGTCCTGCTATGATCACTGGCCTACTGTTAGACTGCAGTGAGAATGGTAAACCCGTAGGCAGGAGAGGACGTGGGCCCTCGCTGCCTACTCTCTCCTACCCTTGGTTGAAAGCAGCAAGCTTCACAGTTAAAAGCATCAAGCTGGGAGCATGCGCAGAGTCCATGGGGTCGCCATGGCAGAGGTCCAGCAGCTCCAGGTGCAGGAGGCAGCGGACTCTGTGGGGAAGAGTGTGGAGACGGAGAACATCCGCGAGAGGCAGGGCCTCACGTTCCTGCTGCTGTGAGGACAGCCAGGCTACGTCGCAGCACGGCACCAGGGCACTGAGTCTTGCCATGCACCTCCGGCCCAAGCCCAGGCCTTGGTGACCACTGAGCTCGAGAATTCCAGGACCGCCTGACCCCCTGTACCATGCATCGCAACAACACAGCCAAAGATTCAATAGATGCTGGGAGTAATGAGCTTTAGGTGAAGTGGCTGCTGGACAGTTGTATGACCAAGTGTGTGGATGACCACTTGCACCTCATCCCAACTATGACCAAGAAGATGAAAGAGTCTCTCTCATCCATGGGAAATAAAAGTCCTTGCCAGTGGCCACTGGGGCTGAGAGCAGGAATCTATTTTAAAAGAGGAATGGGAATTTTAGTCTTTGAAGCAAAGTTTATGAATGAAGAAACCAAGGATGGCAGCAAGTTTAAGGCATATATTACTCTAGACACTGGTTCCTTTATGTTTTGATCCAAGAAAGTGAAATGGAATAAAAAATAGTGCTAAAATTTGAGTAAAGAACAGCAGAGTCTTTTAGAGCCTAAATTTCACGTGGCCAGTGGTTGTCCTGACAGCAGGGAACTCCCTTGTACCAAGCCAGAGCTCTCCAAGGTACAATTCCTACAACATAGGCACCTACAGGATGGCGGGCTCTTCCAGGATGGGGCGGGCTCCTCCAGCCTGCCAGGGACCTGTGGAGTTGGAGGAGAGGAGTTTCTGCTTGTTGCCAACCTCCTGTATACCCGAGGTATCGTCATACCATATTCCATAGACTGTAAACAACATCCAGGAGATCACTAATCCTGAAGGGGGAAGAGGTTTCCAGGTCTTTGTTTTGTTTTTTATATACAAGGCATGAAGTAGATTGAAGAAGTGAATTTGAGAGGGAAGTAGTTTGAATAAGAACTTGGAAAGCTTCCTTGTGTATATTCTTTATAGCCATCAAGATATGGATTTCTTGTGGCTGGGTTGTAGCTCAGGGTTAGAGTGCTTGCTTCGCATGCATGAGGCACTGAGTTCTATCCTCAGCACCACATAAAAATCAATCAATAAAAATAAAGATATTGTGTCCATCTACAGCTAAAAAAATTGAAAAAAAAAGACACGGATTTCTTGAAATTCTTATTGCATCTCTCAGCTGGGAGATCACTGCAAAAACATGAGAGGCAATGTCACATTAAGTGTGGAAAGCAGGGCTTCCTCCACCAACATAGGAGCCGTGAGGCTTTCTGCAGCAAAGTGACAGGATAATCTTTCTTCTTTGAAGAGAAAGGAATTTCGATTGTGATACATATACCAGTATCTGGAAATAAACAGTAAAATAGTGACAGTTCACTAGCTAAGAGAGTTGTAAAGTACTGTCCTTGGAAGAGAAAAAAGAAAAAAAAAACTTGTTTTCATGGAACAGAAGCCTAAATCCAGCATTGCTAACTTAGTTCCCTGAATGAACAGAGCCTTATTAAGATAATATCTCGGCAACAGGAAGGTTACAAAGTAAACAGCTTGGGCTAGGACAAGCTCCAACACATACCCTCCCTCTGAGTGCAAATGAAGGGCACCCCACACAGAACCCTTTATCAAACACCATTTTTGCCTGGGGCCTTTGCACTGTGCAATGTTCCTGCCCCAGCCTGGTACCTTATCTTCTGGATAAGGAGCTCGTTGTCTTTTAATCAATTTATTACTTGAAGTTATGATATAGCCTGTCTGTGTGCTCTGTCAAGGCCATGATATATTTTCCTAGTGGTTTGGTTTTACAATAAATACAATAAATAGTATCATTCTCCCCCCCTCCCAAAAAAACTCCGTACCAAGCTTTCTAAGGCTCTTCTGTTGGTTCCCAGTGGCTGTTTCTAGGCGCCCTACATGGATTTCCTTATGTGGTGAGGAAGTCAGCATCCTGCACCATGGAGCAGGTGTTGGTTTTCTGCTTTGCATTTCATTGGGTAGCAGATTTCTTCACTCAGCATCTTCTCCCTGCAGCCCTTGAGTTTGTTCACTGTTGTCTGTGTAATAATCTCACACGGGCCTCAGCCTTCTTTGCTTCACCCCCAGGGATGCTCCAGCTTATCAATACTTTCCAAAGACTAGTCCCTGGAGTGGCTGTGTTTTTATGTGGCCTGGCAACACTGAGAGTAGGGGGTATTATATCTAGGAAATAATAACTTTTTTTTTTTGCATGACTGGTTCCTATTAGTTTTAGCTTAACCAAACACTCCAGGTCATTTTCTACTGAAATCACCCTCTTTAGAATGCCTCCCATCTACTTCTCTAATATTTAATTTTGGGAAACACTATCACTAAAGAATTTTCAAAATAATCATCCCTATGGTGTTAGTTCAGTGTTTAAGCTAGTCTAGATTATTTTGTTTCTTGTTTTTAGTATGTCTCACTGCAAATATTATTAATAATTTTTTTCTGGATAATTAAGGAGAACATATCAAATCCATAACTAATGGCATGATTTTAATAGATCTTTTGATACTGTTTCCCAACATTTTTAAAAGAAACCTTATATTTGTTTGGAATATATCATGGTGATGCTGGAAGAACAATTAAACAATAGAGATAAAATTCTCTAAAAATGTAAATTGTACAAGCAGAAAAGTTGAAGAGGTCCAGCCGATGACCTTGCTGACATTCACTAAACCGGCTTCTGCCAAGTGGTTCTTTGTGGATTCCGAACCCCAGAGGAGCAATCCAGTTTGGAAACATTAACATAATAAACATATTTTTAGGAACCTGTCCTTTCTTGGGGGCCAGCACTGTAGACTCTCCCCTGGCTCTGTGCTGAGAAGCCCACATTTTCCCCGAGTGCAGGAACAGCCCTGGGAGAGCTGTGTGGAGCGCCCAGCTTATCTTTTCCACTAAGACTCACAAGTGCCCTTTTCTCATCCTGGCTCCCCAAGGGGAAGGGGGGAACCAGGCAGCCGGTTAGCTCAGCTCACCTGAGCTCCTCTGTGAGCAGGCAGGTGGCACAGGAAGGGGGAGGAGCTTGGCCTGAGGTGGAGCTCTCAGTCAGGAAGCCCTGGGCATCCAGGACCTGAGGGGGGTGAAGGTGAGCGTCCTGGGGGATGGCCATGAGCACAAGGGGACTCAGGTGACGTGTTCCAGGGATGGGTGCTGAGCAGACGGCCTGCGAGGACTGGGGTGGATGCAGTGGGGGTAGCCAGAAAATGAGAGTCCCTGCTTGGGAGCAGTGCTCCTCCCAGACTGCTCTTGCCCTCTGTCTGTGACTCGTGTCTCCTGAAGGAAGCTGAGGATCCTGTGCCAAGCGTAGAAACAACCCCATCAGCACGTTGCTCCCTCCACCGTCAGCAGGAAACCTGGCCTTTCTTCTCAGGGACAGGATGGGCCTGTCCTCCATCCCTTCCCGTCTCACCCCATTTTCTCTCACTCTTCGGGGTACACGGCCTGTGTTTAGCTCTGGCAAGTGTTGACAAGAAATGATCTCAGTCTGGTTGGAAGGACGAGACTTACCTTGTGACCTAAATGAGAGATAGAATGAGTCAGGACCGGCTTTTAGAGCCCACAATGAATGGGACAGAAATCAGGGCCAAGGGGGTTGTGGGAGGAACCAGGTAGGGGGCCCTGTTACAGTGGAGGAGGGAGGGGGAGGGGTGGGAGGTCCCGAGGGGTGGGGGGCGTTGTTACTATCGCTCACCTTGCCTCCCCTCAATCTGAGGTGCTCACTCTCACACTCTTGTCCCTTCTCAATATCCGGGCAACTCTTCCCATGGCATTGTTCTGGGACTTGTGAGCCCCAAAGGAAAACCAGTCTCTGTGTCTTATGGCACACTTATAATTTATCAGTTTACCTAACCACCAAATTGGGGCTCTACAGAGAAATAAAATTGGATGTCAGAGCAAAGTGTGATCCTTGAAAACAATAAAAATTTTTGACACAGACATCCCCTTAATGCTTCCTTCCGATCCGAGGCCAGCTGATGCCTGTGGCTGGCCTTGGGTTGAGAGTGGCAGCAGGTCAGCTCTGCAGGCCCAGTTGCAGAATCAGGACCATGGGGTGGGGCCCTGGGCAGGAGTGGAGGACACGCCAACTGACCTCCTGCAGGTGGTGTCCAGGCTCCCGCCTTGGGGTGTCAGCATTGAAAGCAGTCTCCCCTTCCATTGCCTGGATGCTTCCGGCAGGTCTTGGTAACAGTGTGGGTGGCAATTTTGGAAACAAGTTTATTTCCTCCAAGGACAGTGCTTACTGTGGCCCTTCACCCACTTCCAGTGTTCCCCCCTGAATGATCCTCAGATCATGGGCAGTTTTCTTGGCACCGTCACATCAGAAATTTCCAAGGGAGGTGACCCACTGTCCAGGAGAGTTCAAAGCAATGATTCATTCACCGCTCCCCACACTCTCTCACTCTAAGAAGTTACCTACCTACCTTTTTTTAAAAAATAAAAAATGTTAAATCCCCTTGATGTCTCCACCAATCCACACTCAGGATTTATTCTACCTTCCCTATTTCCTCATGTGTAACTTGTTTGTCCAGTGTTATTTGTGATATATTTACACATTTGCTCAATTCTTATACATATTATTAACCCGTATACACATGAGAAACACATTTGCCAAACAGAGCACAATATTTGTACAGTTTGTTCTACAGCTTTTGAAAACACATTATGTCTTTGCTTCTAATCTCTTTTTGTTGTTGTTGTTACCTGTATTGATAAATTTCTCAAATGCCCTTAGTAAGTGACGTGGAGATATTAGGATTTTAGTAGAAAACTGTTTCCCCATTACATAAGTTGCTGGCTTTGGTGCCTAGTAGATGAAAGAAAGAGAGAGACAAAGAGACAGAGAGAGGGAGAAGGAGGAGGAAATACATGGAAAAACATGTTTCATTTCATATTTTATAGAATGTTCCTCGCCTGGGCAGTTGTTGATGGATTATATTAATAATTTTTCTCTTGGTGAACCTCCTACCTTACTCTAGTTTTCTAAAATAAATCCCATTTGGTCATGATGTATCATTTTAAAAAAAGTTGTAGGATCCACTTTAATATAATTTCATATCAAACTTGGCACTGGTATCATACATGAGATTCATCTGTAGTTTTCTTCTTTTTTGCCTTCTATTTTTAATTAAAAATCACATTTACTTAGAAACACTCAGAATAGCAATAAGATGATTGTAACTTGTTTTTTGTTTTGCTTTTGTTTCTTTGCAATTAGAATTGTATTCGTTTAATAAAATAATTTTATATAAGCTACATCTGAGACAACTGAAGATGAAAACCTACAAACCTCATATGTAGCCAATTTGTGCTGGGCCCCAATATAAGCCTGCTTTAAATTTCCATGCCTGTTTTGACCTTCATGCTATACCAGTCCAGGTTAGTGGCTACCAAGACTGGACTGTTTAAAAAGACATGTTATGTTGCATTGACCATACAAAAAAAAAAAAAAAA
>NW_026000164.1:3211657-3269670 GCF_001458135.2 Marmota marmota marmota | reverse complement strand
ACAATCCCGCCCACAGTGTAACAGTGTTCTTTTTCCTCCACATCCTCTCCAGCATTTATTATTGTTGGTATTCTGATGACTGCCATTCTCACTGGTGTGAGATGATATCTCAGTGTAGTTTTGATTTGCATTTCCCTAATTGCTAATGATGTTGAACATTTTTTCATGTATTTGTCAGCCATTTGTATTTCTTCTTTTGAGAAATATCTGTTTAGTTCATTTGCCCACTTATTAATCAGGTTATGTGGTTTTTAGGTGTTAAGTTTTTTTAATTCTATATATATACTAGATATTAATTCTCTGTCAGGAGAGTAGCTAGCAAAGATCTTCTCCCATTCTGGAGGTTCTCATTTTATATTCTTCTTTCCTTTGTTGTGCAGAAGCTTTTTAATTTTTTGTCACTCATTTATTAACTCCTGGCATTACTTCTGAGCTTTAGCGTCCTATTGAGAGCGACGTTGCCTGTGTCTACATAAAGGATTGTTGATCTTCTGTTTTCTTCTGCAAGTTGCATAGGTTCTGGTCTAATTCTGAGGTCTTTGGACCATTCTGAATTGATCTTTGTGTAGCATGAGCAATAAGGTTCGAGTCTCATTCTTCTACATGTGCATAACAAGTTGTCCCAGCACCGTTTGTCTCCAATGTATGTTTCTGGCACCTTTGTCAAGGATCAGATGACTGTAGATGTGTGAGTTTGTCTGTCTTCTGTTCGATACCTTTTGTCTGTGTATCTTTTTATGCCAGTACCATGCAATTTTTGTTACAATAACTCTGGGGTATAATTTGAAATCAGGTATTGGGATGCCTCCAGCATTGCTCTTTTGGTTTACAATTGCTTTGGCTATTCCTGCGTTTTAAATTTTTTTGTTATTATTATTATTATTATTATTATTATTCCAGGATTGAACCCAGGGGTGCTTAACCACTGATCCATAGCCCCAGCCCTTTTTTATATTTTAATTTAGAGACAGGGTCTTTCTGAGTTGTTAGGGCCTTGCTAATTTGCAGATCATGGCTTTGAACTCATGATCCTCCCACCTCAGCCTCCTTAGCTGCTGGGATTCAGGCATGCACCACTGAGCCCAGTTGGTCTTTTAGTATTCAAATGAATTTTAGGACTGTTTTTCCTAGTTCTGTGAAGAATGTCATTGGTATTTTGATGGGGACTGCATTGAATCTGTATATTGTGTTTGGTGGTATGGCCACTGTAACAATATTAATTCTGCCCATCTGTGAACATAGGAGGTCTTTTCATCTTCTTGTGTCTTCTTCCATTTCTCTCTTTCAGAGTTTTAATGAGGGCCTGAGAGCAGATGCCATCACAGTGAAGGGAGTGCAGGGGAGGGAGAGATGGGGTGACAAGATAAGGCTACATGAGGATTCAGTCCTACTCCTTATAACAAGTCAATTTGGGAGACCCATCTCAGGGTTGCAGGTGACCCACCTTAGTCTCTTCTGAGGACATGTCCCCCCCTTAGCTTAGGAACCCCCACTAGACCCCACCTCTTACCTGTCCCACATCTCTTAACATCATCATGGGGAGGAGCAATTTTCCATATAGGAAAGTGATGTCTACTGCATGAACCCTGGGGGACACATTTAAACTAAGCTGTGGCAGTTCCAAGCAGATGTTCAAGCTGAGCTCCTTTTGGATATATTATCACCATGAATTGTATTTATAAATGTCCTAATATCCAACTATCTTTCAATTTTACTTAGCAATGCAGGGTTAGTCTTTTAAATGACTGTTTTTTGATATTTGTTTATCATTTTTATAAATATTCATAAGTGAACCCACCTTTGCTAGTTAACAGCACTTCAAAAATTGGATTGTTTGCCCTAGCCTCTGCTGACCCATGTTCTCAGAGTCCCATCTTCATGAAAAATGATAGACATGGCAGTAAACTGTATTTTGACATATCATACAGACATGGAGTTTAACTTGCCATTCTTGTGGTTGTACATGGCATGGAGTTACTGGTTGTGTATTCATATATGAACTTAGGAAAGTGATGTCTGATTCATTTTACTGTCTTTCCCATTCCCATCCCTCCTTCATTCCCCCCATTACCTGTTCCAATCTTCTAATGTCTTCTTCTTTCTTTAGCCTTCTGTAGTTTTCATTGTAGAGGTCTTCACCTCTTGTTAGTTTGATTCTCAAGATTTTTTTTTTTGAGGTGGTTGTGAATNTTGATCTTTGTGTAGCATGAGCAATAAAGGTCGAGTCTCATTCTTCTACATGTGCATAACAAGTTGTCCCAGCACCATTTGTCTCCAATGTATGATTTTGGCACCTTTGTCAAGGATCAGATGACTGTAGATGTGTGAGTTTGTCTGTCTTCTGTTCGATACCTTTTGTCTGTGTATCTTTTTATGCCAGTACCATTCAATTTTTGTTACTATAATTCTGGAGTATAATTTGAAATCAGGCATTGTGATGCCTCCAGCATTGCTCTTTTAGCTTAGAATTGCTTTGGCTATTCTGCGTTTTTTATTTGTATTCTCCTTCTCCTTCTTCTTCTCCTTCTCCTTCTCCTTCTCCTTCTTCTTCTTCTTCCAGGGATTGAACCCAGGGGTCCTTAACCACTGATCCATAGTCCCAGCCCTTTTTTATATTTTATTTTAGAGACAGGGTCTTTCTGAGTTGTTAGGGCCTTGCTAAGTTGCAGATCATGGCTTTGAACTCATGATCCTCCCACCTCAGCCTCCTTAGCTGCTAGGATTCAGGCATGCACCACTGAGCCCAGTTGGTCTTTTAGTATTCAAATGAATTTTAGGACTGTTTTTCCTAGTTCTGTGAAGAATGTCATTGGTATTTTGATGGCGACTGCATTGAATCTGTATATTGCGTTTGGTGGTATGGCCACTGTAACAATATTAATTCTGCCCATCTGTGAACATAGGAGGTCTTTTCGTCTTCTTGTGTCTTTTTCCATTTCTTTCTTTCAGAGTTTTAATGAGGGCCTGAGAGCAGATGCCATCACAGTGAAGGGAGTGCAGGGGAGGGAGAGATGGGGTGGCAAGATAAGACTACATGAGGATTCAGTCCTACTCCTTATAACAAGTCCATTTGGGAGACCCATCTCAGGGTTGCAGGTGACCCACCTTAGTCTCTTCTGAGGACATGTCCCCTCTTAGCTGAGGAACCCCCACTAGACCCCACCTCTTACCTGTCCCACATCTCTTAACATCATCATGGGGAGGACCAATTTTCCATATAGGAAAGTGATGTCTACTGCATGAACCTTGGGGGGACACATTTAAACTAAGCCGTGGCAGTTCCAAGCAGATGTTCAAGCTGTGCTCCTTTTGGATATATTATCACCATGAATTGTATTTATAAATGTCCTAATATCCAACTATCTTTCAATTTTACTTAGTAGTGCAGGGTTAGTCTTTTAGATGAGTGTTCTTTGATATTTGTTTATCATTTTTATAAATATTCATAAGTGAACCCACCTTTGCTAGTTAACAGCACTTCAAAAATTGGTTTGTTTGCCCTAGCCTCTGCTGACCCATGTTCTCAGAGTCCCATCTTCATGAAAAATGATAGACATGGCAGTAGACTGTATTTTGACATATCATACAGACATGGAGTATAACTTGCCATTCTTGTGGTTGTACATGGCATGGAGTTACTGGTTGTGTATTCATGTATGAACTTAGGAAAGTGATGTCTGATTCATTCTACTGCCTTTCCCATTCCCATCCCTCCTTCATTCCCCCCATTACCTGTTCCAATCTTCTAATGTCTTCTTCAGTTTCTTTCTTTAGCCTTCTGTAGTTTTCATTGTAGAGGTCTTCACCTCTTGTTAGATTGATTCTCAAGATTTTTTTTTTGAGGTGGTTGTGATTGGGATAGCTTTCTTAGCTTCTCTTTCAGCTCATTTATCATTGGTATAGAGGAACATGGTTATTTATGTGTGTTAATTTTATATCCTGCTACTTTCCTGAATTCATTTATGAGTTCCAGAAGTTTTCTGGTAGAGTGTTTTGGGTCTTCTAAATATAGAGTCATGGCATTGGCAAATAGGTATAGCTTGGGTTCTTCTTTTCCTATTCGTATCCTTTTAATTTCTTTCTTTTGCCTAATGCTCTGGATAGAGTTTCAAGGACTATATTTAGTAGGACTAATGAAAGAGGGCCCCTGTATTGTTCTAATTTTTAGAGGGAATGCTTTCCATTTTTCTCCATTTAGAATGATGCTGGCCTTGAGTCTAGCATACATTACTTTTCAGTGTTGAGGTTTACTGCTACTGTCCCTGATTTTTCTAGTGTTTCCAACATGAATGCATGCTGTATTTTGTCTAGTGCTTTTCCTGCATCAGTGGAGATGATCATGTGATCCTTGATTTTAAGTGTGTTGAGTGGTGAATTATATTTATTTATTTCCATATGTTGAACCAACTTTGCATCCCTGGGATGAGCCCCACTTGATCATGGTGAACTATCTTTTTAATATGTTTTTGGATATGATTTGCCAGCATTTTATTAAGAATTTTTACATCTATGTTCATCAGGGATATCGGTCTGAAATTTTCATTCCTTGATGTGTCTTTGTCTGCTTTTGGTATCAGGGTCGTACTAAATTCACAGAATGTTTGGAAGAGTTCTGAGGAAGGTTTTTGGGAGATAGTTAGTATTAGTTGAGGTCAGGAGGATGGGTCTCCACCATGGTATAAGTGACCTACTTTGGGGGCCATATCAGATCCAAATCATAACAATATTTAAGTACAATCCATTTTTATCATGGATATTTATTAACTTCCATGAGTGTGTTTGATGGGCATGAATGACTCAGGCTTTCTGATGAGTTTTGAAGCTACTGAGGGAGTCTGTGCCTGTAAAACCCCACATTGGCACACGTGACCACTGCTGTTGTATGAATAATGAACTATTTTTTGTCTCTGATCCAGAAGTCTGATGTCTTCTACCAGAATCCGTGGAACTGTCAGCAGGCCAACTTGTTGGCTTACAAGTGGCATAAGTCATACCCTTCACTGTTCCTGACAGTCCCTTAGTCTGATACAATGTAGATGGATGTCTCAGCAGTGGGTCCATGACACTGTGATCCCTCAAGATAGTATATTGCTGAGACTCTACAGGGAGAAGAGGCAGGTGAGAGAGTAAAACCTTATTACATTTCTAAATCTATTTGGTATGTGGCCAATAGACTATAGCAGTGGTTAACTGCACAGATAGTCCCCCAAGTGTGGGTATGCTACTTCTAATTTTTAAGATGCAGGTCACTGTCTTCTGTATAGGTTATAACTTTGACACATAAACTAGATAACTATTGCACACACACATACACACAAAAGAAAATGCAGCTGGGTAGGGTGGTGTACATCTGTAATCCCAGCAGCTTGGGAGGCTGAGGCAGGAGGATCACAAGTTCAAAACCAGCCTCAGCAACTTAGCAAGACCCTAAGCAACTCCCGAGACCCTGTCTTTAATAAAATCTAAAAAGGACTGGGGGTGTAAGTCAGTGGTATGGCACCCCTGAATTCAATCCCTGGTACCAAAAAAAGAAAGAAAAAGAAAATGCATCTGATTTCACTTCTAAGTATGAACGGAAAATGAACAAATATCAGAAATGAAATTCAACAATGTAATAAAAAGTGATATATCAGGACCAATAAAGTTTCTTGTAATGAAAACATGGATTACTACTGGGGAACCTATACAGTTCATTGTATTAATAAATATAAGGACAAAATCATTTGATTATCTTTCATTGATGAAAGACATCAAGCAAAATTCAGTGTTTTATGTGAAGATAATTAAATAGGGGTTAGTGGCATATTTATTATCTTTAGCCACAATAATGCTTTCAAACCAATGACTGGCTCCCTGTCTGTCACTTGCATGTTTGTGTTTGGTTGGGTTTCAGTGGACTGAAGCTGGCCCAGCTCAGCAGCTCTGGACCTCTCTGTGGCTCTCTGGGTATTAGTCAGAGATAGAGAAACAGAATCAATTGCATCCATCTATATTTTCTCTGTATCTGTGTCTACATTTAGATACATACAGCCTTCCCTCTGTGTCCGCAGGTTCCACAGCCACGGATTCAGACCAGAAACGCAATAGGCACACATCGTTGCCTCTGAGCCTTTTCCTTGTGCTTATTCTCTACAAAGCAACAATGGACACAGCAGTTACAATTGTATTGGGTATCATAAGTAATGCAAAGATTTCTTAAAGTGAAGGGATCATGTGTGCAGGTTACACTGAAATGCAATGCCATTTTATATAAAGGGCTGAACACATACAGAAAATTTTCAGCAGATACCAAGGAACAATTTTTTTCTCGTTTATTTATTTTTATTCTTATCTGTATTGAAAGAGAGAGAGAGAGAGAGGAAGATGAAGAGAAAGAAGGGAGAGAAAGAGAGACACTTATTTAAAGGAATTAGCTCACACAATGGTGGGGACTGGCAAGTACAAAGTCCAACCGACAAGCTGTCAAGTGTCAGGCTGGAAAGCAGCTCAGAGTTAAGGTCTTCAGTCCACAGTCCACAGGGCAAGCCAGCAGTCTTAATCTCAGGCAAGGCTTCTACTTTGCAGTCTTGAGGCTGAATTCCTTGTTCTTTGGGAAACTTCAGTCTCTGATCTTAAGACTTTCAACGGATTGGATGATGCCCACCCACATCATGGAGGGTGACCTGCTTTACCCAAAGCCTCCTGGCTTCTTGTCGATTGCAGCTAACAGTACCTTCATACGAGCATCTGGGGAGTATTTGACCCAATACCTGAGTACAGCAGCCTAGGCAAGTTGGCACACTAAGCCAACCATCACATCACATGTGGGCTGTCTGGGGTCCCTCTGCCCTGTGTCATTTGTCCTTTTCCTGAACCAGCAGACTGCTCCCACTCCCACAGAAGTAACACGCATGTGAAAAAAGAACAAAGAATCTTGTCCAGTAAGCAAGGGCCTGTAGGAAATGTCTGGGTGAAGGGTTTTTATAGCATCGCAAATTAAAAACTGCCCCTTGCTGCTGCTCAGCTCTTACTATTGCTTTGGACAGAGAGTAGGTAACATCGGGTGCTGTGAACTTGGGGTCATTCTTTCTGAACCACAGGGTGCTCCTGGTGGGGCCCGTGCACTGTGTTCAGCACTTCAGACTGTTCAGATTTGGGCTGTGGGTTCAAATCCCAGGAGGACGGCCCGCAGCTCTGCCTTGGCTAAGAAGTGTCCTTGCCTCCAGTCTTCAACTTCAAAAACCAAGGATAGGGTACGCTCCCCTTCCCAGGACGCCTACGAGGTTTAAATGAGTTAACTTATGTAAAGTTCTTAAAGCAGTGCCTGGTACACAGAAAGTGCTCTTTGCATATTAGTCATTATTGATCATCATTCTTTCTGTAAACCACATTTTTGTTTTTCTGTAGCTATTTCTCTGTAACTGGGACTGACCTTTTCTTGCAAAAACCCCAGGTTGGATGGTGAATCCAAAGCTGTGGGTGTTCACCAAAAACCATGTGTTCCTCCAGTCCTCACTGCTCTTGCAGTTAGTTGGGCCAGGTATCCGGGTTCTGGTCAAGAGACGTGGTTTAAGAAACAGGCAACGAGAAAGACCACAGCTCAGGTTCTGTGTAGATGTGTTCTGTTTAAGAGCTTAGCACACAGTGGTGCTTCCTCAACAAAACAACGTGACTTGGATGGCAGGAAATGAGGGCCAAATACAAAACGTAATCAATAACACAACAGAACGTAAAGTGAAATGGGAACTGTGAGCCATAAACTCGAAGTGAAGGCTAGTTGCAAATCAAGATGTCTGCCGTGCCCTCTGGGACCTAAGTTGCAGTTGGAGCCAGAGATCCCAGGATGGGGCTAATGTGGCCTCGCTACAATAGCACCAGCACCCGCCTCTTACTTATGCAAACCCTCCCCGGAGTAAAGTCATTTGATTTCAGTCCCTGGAATTTCCATATTGAATTTACAATAACTTCTTCCAGAAAAGAAATCATCAAAAGTGAGAGTCTGAGCTGGGCCTGGTGGTTCACTCCTGTATCTGGGGGGTTGAGGCAGGAGGATCGTGAGTTCAAAGCCAGCCTCAGCAACTTAGAAAGGCCCTAAACAACTCAGTGAGACCCTGTCTTTAAATAAAATACCCCCCAAAACAGCTGGGTATGTGCCTTAGTGGTTGAGTGCCCCTGGGTTCAATCCCCGGTGCCAAAGAAAAGAAAGAAAAATAAGTGACAAGCTGGAAAAACATTCAACATTAGATTTACATTCTGCATCAGTCAGGTTAGGTCCAATTATGCTGCAGTAATAAACACTTCCGAAATCTCAGTGTCTGAATGCTAGCCTAATCTTTGCCCGGCTCTGCTGCAGGTCTGGGTAACTCCAAGTTCAGCTTGCAGAAAATGCCAAATATTGGAATTAAAATTAGATGACTGTTTCAATTATGGGCTAAGCAACAACATTTTCATTACTTAGGCAATGGAAGACATGGTAAATAGCTACATAATTCCTTTAAGAATTGACCAAGTGAAGGCATTTGCAGAATAATTTAAATTAGATGATTAGAAGATTTATATACTGTGTAATGATTGTGGCAAATGCTTTGTTCAATCAGAAGAGAACAAGAAAATTAGAACCACTGTCTTAGACTAACATTTTGGGGAGAATCTTCACAACCTAAATTACATGGTAACTATATCATTACCTATGCTCAGAGGGTCTCAGGTCTTTCCTGCAATGGCCTCCTTTTAATTACTGTGGTCAGATCTGTGGGGAATGTCTTAGAAAACATATTTTTGATTATTTCTTTTGCGGAGAAGAAACTTTTTAGTTTGAATCCATCCCATTTATTGATTCTTGATTTTATTTCCTGTGCTTTAGGAGTCTTGTTAAGGAAGTCAGAGCCTAATCCAACATGATGAAGATTTGGGCCTACTTTTTCTTCAATTGGGCATAGGGTCTCTGGTCTAATTCCTAGGTCCTTGAGCCACTTTGAGTTCCAGTTTTTCCGGCACCATTTGTTGAAGAGGCTATCTTTTCTCCATGTATGGCTTTGGCGCCTTTGTCTAGTATGAGATAACTATTTGTTAACTATATTTGTCTCTGTGTCCTCTATTCTGTACCATTGGTCTACATGCCTATTTTGGTGCTGATATCATGCTGTTTTTGTTACTGTTTCTCTGTAGTATAGTTTAAGGTCTGGTATTGTGACACCTCCTGGTTCACTCTTCTTGCTAAGGATTGCTTTGGCTATTCTGGGTCTCTTATTTTTTCAAATGAATTTTGGGACTGCTTTTTCTACTTCTATAAGGAATGAATTTGGAATCTCATTGGATCTGTATAACACTTTGGTTAATATGGCCATTTTTTACAATACTAATTCTTCTCAGCAAAAGAAGCAATGATTGAGGTGAAGAGAGCCTACATTCTGGGAGCACATTTTTGCCACATGCACATCAAATAGAGAACTAATCTCCAGGATATATAAAGAACTCAAAAAAATAACACCAAAAAACCCCACAAACAACCCAGTCAACAAATGGGTTAAGAAGCTGAACAGATACTTCTCAGAAGAAGATATACAATCAGTCAATAAATGTATGAAAAAATGTTCAACTTCTCTAGTAATTAGAGAAATACAAATCAAAACTACTCCAAGATTGCATCTCAATCCAGTCAGAATGGCAACTACTAAGGATACAAACAACAATAAGTGTTGGCGAGGATGTGGGAGAAAAGGTACACTTATACATTGCTGGTGGGAGTGCAAATGGGTGCAACCAATCTGGAAAGCAATATGGAGAATCCTTGGGAAACTGCAAATGGAACTACCATTGGACCCAGCTATCCCACTCCTAGGTTTATTCCCAAAGGACTTAAACATGGCATACTGCAGGGACACAGCCACATCAATGTTTATAGCAGCACAATTCACAATAGCTAAACTGTGGAACTAACCTAGATAGATGAACCAGCCCTTCAATAGATGAATGGATAAAGAAACTGTGGTGTATTTATGCACAATGGAATATTGTTCAGCATTAAAAGAGAGTAGAATTATGGTATTTTCAGGAGAATGGATGGAATTGGAGAATATCATGCTAAGTGAAATAAGCCAATCCAAAAACCAGGGTCCGAATGTTTTCACTAATCCATAATGGGGGGGGCATAGAATGAGTGGAGAAACTTTGGATGGGGCAAGGGGAGGGGGGTAGGAAAGACGGTGGAATGAGATGGACAACATTGCCCTAGGTACATGTATGATTGCACAAATGATGTGACTCTACTTCCTAAACAACCAGAGAAGTGAAAAATTCTGCTCCATCTTTACAAAGAGCTTTCTATTGTCATGTATAACTGATTAAAACTAATAAAAATAAATGAAACAAATCATACAAAAACATATCTTTGAAGTTCCTAGGTTTTTTCTTCCTTAGTTTGTCTCTAAAGTACTGTCCTTCCTCATAACATTGTTCTCCACAGCCTACTGCAGTTTTCCTCTTGTCAGAGCAACATAAAAATTCTTCCCAGACACTTAAGCCTTAGAAAGAATGAGAACCGGGTCTTTCCTGCAAGAAGGTATCTAAGGAAGAAGCGACTAGGGAAAGAAAAGAAACAGGGAACATTTGCCCAGGCCTGAATGCAGGAGCCCTGGACGTGGACAAGCCTCCAGAAGGAGAGGCCAGTCATTGTGTCTCTGGCACAGACTTTTCTGAGCGACCCACTGCTCCTCCAGCCTCTGTGCTCCTTATCCCAGGTCAGGGTTCAATGGCTCCAGCAGGGGAATTCTGGTTTGTTCTATTTCTGAGGTTACAAGTACAAGCGCGTGGTTTCCTGCCGTGGGCTCCTGCCCACTTCCTGCTCTGGGCCTCACAGCTGATGCAGTCCTTTCGAGGGTGTCCTGGAGCTTGGCTAGCATTTTGCTGAGAAGTGAACAGCAGATGTTCTCCATGAATTCCCTCATCTTTGCACTTTCCCGCTTCCTTAATTTACTCTCCCAAGGAGATGAGCATGTGTGGACCCCAGCAGAAGAGATAGAGAGGAGTGCACAGGGCTGTGTGGCCACAGAAGACCAGAAAGGAGGCCATTCCTCTTGTCTGTTGGCCGGCCTGGCGGTGAGTCTGCGTGTGTGTACATTCTTGTGTATGCCTGTATTTTGTTTGTGTGTATGTGTGTGTTATGGGCGGGTGTGTGTATCCATTTCCATATTTGTGTATGTTGTGTGTGAGAGCTGTTTGTGTATGTGTGTTAGGAATCTTTGTGTGTTTGTGGTTGCGTGTACCCTTCTCTGTGTGCATGTGTGCAGGTGTGTGGGAGTGGTTCGTGTGTTGTGTGTGTGCCTTTGTGTTTCTGTGTGTGCTCTGTGTGTGTTTGAGGTATTATAGGAAGAACTGTGACTCAGAAGTTAGGAGCACTGTGTGCCCTGTGCCCGGCTCCCTGCTTAGTGTGTGTCAAGCTGCTTCTGTGTGTTTCTCTTTCTTCCAGAGCAGCACAACAAGCTGGTGACATCTGCTCCATCTTCTGGAGACAATAAACACAGTGGGACCAGCAGGGTGGGTGCTGCTCAGAGCGGGGCCCTGGGGAGGCTGCCGGGTTCAGAGGGTGCAGACCTGTCCTTGGGCTGTGCTGGACACGGTGCAAACCACAAGTCCTGCTCGCAGTGCCTCAGGTGCTCCTCACCCTCTCCGCCCTGTCCTGCTGGCCACAGGCCTCTGCTAAGCCGCCTGTTGTCCTTAAAGTGGAATGAGGTTGCATTGGCACAGAGCTGCTTCAGTTTCCACTGGACGTAGGGAAGCTGGGGACAAAGAGCCTGGCAGGGTCTACAGTTAGCCGGCCATGTTCTCAGGGGGAGGACGCAGTGGCCTGCTTGTCCCCTGGGGCCCGCTGACGGGTGGAGGACTGTGTTCTTGCCAGCGTGGGGCTGGCCATGACGGAGTGTGGCTGTCCACCTGTCCAGCTTCCTCTCTCCCTTGAAGTCACCAAATCTTCCTGGGCCACCTCCATCCCAGCCTAGCCTGCGAGAGCTGGCGTTGACTAAATGAAGTCACTGCTACAAAGCCATGTCCACAGTGGTCCTCCCCTGGCCAGCCCTTGGGATTTGCCGGAGGACTAAATAATCTGCCAGGTGAACAGAGCAGGAGAGACAGCCCGCAGTGCTGTGTGGAGACAAAGCTGTGTCGGTCACAGCTGTAACTGGGCTTCCACGGTTCCCCTAGATTAACGGGGCTGTGCCTATCCTCCCATGTTCTGGAAAAGCAGTCATGAGCCTTGTAATCTCCTCAATCCAGAGAAAATGACCCAGACACAGCACATGGGCTCTTGTCACACAGGACCACATTAAGCCCTGCAGAAGTGCACAGCGCTCTCCTCGTGTGGCTGATGGAAGTCCTGGTTGAGACAATGTGACTCTAATTTTCAAAGAGGTCTAGGAGTTAAAAGGTTATAAATATGTGGGGACCATGTGGGGAGGGGCCTTCATGGTGTCTTCCGTGTCAGGCCCAACCTGACATTGAGGCACAGGCTGTGAACTGATGGCCACATCCCTGACACTGAGGTGTCTGGCTCACAGCAGGGCATTGTGAAGGTCCCAGGGCTGTCTTCTGGACCAGCTCTCAGCCCTCCAACCTTCACTGTTGCGCTTTCTCCAAAGATCAAGCCTGGGTGGCTCTGCCTGTCCCCAAGAGTCAGCCCTCCCCACAGCTTCCTGCCCAAGTCCTGCAGGCCACTCAGCCATAGGAACCTCCCTGTCACTCCAGGACACACAGGGTTAGGGTCACGCCTGCCTCTGTGTCTCTCCCCCTCCTCTCTCCCTGCACAACAGCTCCTGGACTCTGTCCACCCACCCACTTCGGGCTCCAGGCCAGCAGCCCTTTTCTCTGGGAAATCTCTTCAACTCATGATGGAGACCACCATGAGTCGGGCAGGGCAGGGGGCTAGGCCCTCTTCTCATGCAGTCCTCCCCATCCCTAAACCAACGCAGACATCTTCTGTCTGGCAAAGGAAGGCAAAAGGCAGCGTCCCTTAAAATGCAATGGAGAAATCAGTCCAATGGATCATTGCTTTCTCTAGGTGGAGGAAGACTGTGTCCAGATTCCCCGCGAGAATTCTCCAAAAGAGCTGTGCCAGGAACCTACAGCAGAGCTGTCAGGAGGTAAAGCCACTTTCCCAGCAGAGGGGAGGCGTGTGGTGTGCAGGTGGGACATGCTCACCTTCCTAACCTTGGCTAAGGCCAGGAAGCCCTCGGTCCTCATGTCAGTGCTTATCTGCTCTGATGACTGCTGCCAGGGCCATCAGGTGACCCTGGGAACAAGCAGAATGGACTCCGTGGCTGCTGCCCGTAACAGGGTTCAACCCTCTCCCAGCTCAGCTTGTCACCTCACCTGGGAGGGCGGAACTTAGGAATGCTGAACACTCCAGAGGAAATCCCTCATGGTGTTTTAATGTAATGTACCAAAATGATTTTTTTTTACTTTATGAACTTGAAGAGCCTGGGCCATCAAGAAAAAGTCTATCACATAGGAAAATTCGTATTCGGCCTTTTTTACCTCTTCTTACATCAGCCAGGGTTCCATGTTACCTCAAAACTCCTCCCAGATCCCAGGCGATGTATCTGGCTCTGAGTCCCGTGATGGGGGCCAGCTCCACTGCTCAGCAGGGAATCCCTCGCTTTCCCTGCCCTGTGTTGGCCAGAGGCCAGAATGAGTACCCCACACCCACTTCCTGGAACCTGCTCACTTGCTCAAATGCCTGTCCTGCCCTCTTGAGAAGCTGGAGGGAGCCAGAATTGGTCAGGGTGGGTCATCCCAGGGTGCAGAGGCAGGAGCAAAGCCCATGGGTGCTGAGGAGATTCAGGAGAAGACAGTGTCCGGCTGCTTTGGGGAGTCTTGGTGCTCTATGATCTGAATCCATCAATGTCTTTCATGGGGACCAGACTTGGAAACCGACCAATATTCGCCACTTCTTTATGTGCATTTGGCCTTGGTGCCTTGCAAAGTCAGGAGAGGAGAATTCCCACCTGGCCTCCAGCCCCAGCCATACTAAACATCTAGGTACCAAATTCCCAGGGTTAGGTGCACATCTCCAAGTCTCCTCTCTTGACCAATGGACCTGATATTATACTGGATGACAATGTTCAGCCCCACCTTCAAGGACACGGGTTAAGCATGAGAGTCCAGGACACGTCGCAGAGAGAGATCTCAGCCCGTGTCTCTCCCACCCCAACCTGGGACCTCCTGCCCTCTGGGATGGAGTGCACCTACAGGCCTAGCTCCTGATAAGTGGAGAGGATGGACCCTAACCCTGTTTCCTGTGTTTTTATGAATTTGTTTAATGCTTCTAGGTCTGAGGGATAAAGAACCTCCTCCAAGGAAACTGGGGCTCATCCTGGTGGGGAAATCAGGAAGTGGGAAGAGTGCGACAGGAAACAGCATCCTTGGCAGGAAAGAATTTGAGTCTAAACTCAGCAGCAGACCAGTGACCACAACCTTCCAGAGAGGCTGCCGAGAATGGGCAGGGATGGAACTGGAGGTGATCGACACCCCCGACATTTTGTCTCCAGGGGTCCAGCCAGGAGCGGCGGCTGCAGAGGTCTGTCAGGCCTGCACCTTCTCCTCCCTGAGGCCTCACGCGGTGCTCCTCGTGACACAGCTGGGCCGGTTCACCAGGGAGGATCAGCAGGCCGTCAGGCGCCTCCAGGAGGTCTTCGGAGCGGGGGTCCTGGCTTACACCGTCCTGGTGTTCACCCGGAAGGAAGACCTGGCAGGGGGCTCCTTGAAAGAATATGTGCGAGAGACCGACAACCAGAGCCTGGCCACGCTGGGTGTGCTGTGTGAGCAGCGCCACTGCGGCTTCAACAACAGGGCAGAGGGGCCGGAGCAGGAGGCCCAGCTGCAGGAGCTCATGCAGCAAGTGGAAGGCATCCAGTGGGAAAACGACGGCTGTCCTTACAGCAACAGGCTTCCCAATACCACCAGCAGAGCGCTGCTCAGAGAAGCACAGAAGGACAAATGACCCCAGAGCAGGGTTCTGCGGAGGCGATCAGTGAGGGGTCCTGGCTGGAAGTGCTTCCCAAGTGCAGAAAACATTGAGAAGACTGACAGGTGCCTCCTGAGGAGCAGGCCCATTCTGCCCTGCTGGACGGGAGCAGGAGATTTGCTCAGCCCTCCGTGCCCCTGTGTCCAGCAGGGCTACTTGCTCTATTCATGGAGCACTATCTGGTCCCCAGGTCACAGCATCTGGTTGTTCACAGCATCTGGTGGAGCCTTGTTCCAGGGTAGCTGCTCAGAGCCCTCCCTCCTCTCCATCCCAAAGCCCGCTGTCCTCATATGGAACCTTCCATCCCATTAGTGTTTCCTGGGGGCCCTTGTCTGCACCCCAATACAGCCAAAGCATTTTGAGGGCAGGCTTGTTGCTCTTTGCCTTCCCAGGGCTTCCTGGCCATTGGAGTCAGTTAGCATGGCCACAACCCAGTGTAGCTGTTGTCCTGGTGACTTCCCATCTCTTGGGCTTTGCTCTTGTGTCCAGCAGGGGTGGGTAGAATGGCTGTTAAGTCACCTGCTGTGTGGAGGGAGGAAGGGACAGTGGCTCTGACACATGGGGAGGGATGGGCCTGGGTCCAGGGAGGAGAGTGAGCAGGAGCAGAGAGGGAGAAAGTTTCTCTTGAACTCTAACAAGTGAAGTCAGGGTCAGAGTATTTGAGAAGCTGGCCTTGGGCAAGTGTGTGGGCCCTAGCCCTGGCTGCAGGGTGTGGTGGCCCTCGAAGTGCCAGGTGGGTAGAGTGGGCCAGCCCGACTCCCCCAAGGTGGACTTAGACTGGGGGTTACAGGTTTCTTCCCTTCTTCCCTTGGGTTCCATGCCCTTCATTAGCTCTGCCCTGTGTACTGGAGGGTGAAGGCAGTTTTCAGCCCTGTGCCCAGCCTCTCCCTTGACAGTGGGGAGGGTCTGCATGTGAACGGGCTCCCCAGCAAGGTATCTGTGGTGGGTTGACTGGAGGGAGGCAGGAAAGAAAGGGAACCTGCAAAGGAAGGTGAAGGGTGCCCTAAACATCTTGGGAGCACCGTCTGGTTTATAGGAGAACTCCCAATGCACGGGTGTCTTCCTGGGTGAGTCCCCTTGAGGCTGTCCTGCACACAGGCTGTCAGGAGTGAGGTAGGCATGCTGAGAAGGGAGGAGGATGTTAGCCTGCCTCTGGCTTCTGATAGGAAGCCGTTCAACCACCTAAGCAAGCAGAGGTGTCTCAGAGGCACCTCAAATTCTTTGAGGCTCAAGATATTCCTGGGGGGTTTAACCAACTGATGGGAAGCCACAGGGAAAAGATCTCCCAATACAGTCCCCTTCTCCATTCTTCAAGCCATGGGGCAGAGGAAGGGCAGGAAGTGGAGGTGCTGGTGACCCTGCTGAGGACCGTGGGAGATCAGCAGACACAGCCTTATCTGCCTGGTGGCTCCTCTGCTGGTGGAGGTCCTCACAGACCCCAGGACCTGCACCTACCACTCAGGCCTGCCTCACCAGGCTCTCCCAGAGGGGCAGCCTCCAAGAAAGTGTAAATATGTCCTTGGTTCTTTCAGAGCAGAACAGAGTCATTTTGGTGTACAGTTGAGAGAGTCTTTGTGCAGAGCATTTATTGACTTGGCCATCCACTTCCTGCTGGACTGACTGTGCAGCATTTATCACCGATTCAATTCTCACAGTTCCTAAGACTTATGTCAAAGTTTTTATTTCTGTTCACATCTTCTACTTTTCCTATTTGAATAAAATATCGATTTGATGAAAGTAACTTTGATTTATTATGGTGAGCCAATTTCCTCCTCAGACTACATTGTTGTTTTTTTGTGTGTGGGGGGAGTGGTACCAGGCTACCAGGGATTGATCTCAGGGGCACCTGACCACTGAGCCACATCCCCAGCCCTGTTTTTGTATTTTATTTAGAGACAGGGTCTCACTGAGTTACTTAATGCCTCACCATTGCTGAGGTGGCTTTGAATTTGTGATCTTCCTGTCTCAGCCCCGTGAGCTGCTGGGATTATAGGTGTGCACCAGACTACAATTTTAGGTATTTTTTTTAAATTCTCAGGCATTTATTCTTCTACATGGAAGTTAAAATCACTTGTCTAATTTAAAAAGAAAAAGAAGAAAAGTCCTACTGGAATTCTAGTTGGAATCATCTTCCATTTACCTATTAAGTCTGAGAGAATGGGCAAATACCTCAAGCTCAGAAACTGTAAACACAAAAGAGCTTCATTCAGCATCTGAGACCTGCAGTTTGGGAAAACAAAGATTCAGACATTTAGAGTCAGTGCTAAGTGCTGCCGGGTCGCTGAGATTGTCTGACTGGGAAAGGGAAGGAAAAGCCGAGAAGCATGGTAACTGGTGCGGAGAAGCGGTCCTGACCCTAAGGTGCCTCACCGGACCCCACGGGGTCGACTCTTAGGGCTGCGTCTGGAGGAACGGCTGTTTCTCCTTGTGACAGGCACTCAGCTGAACCTCCAGCGAAAGAGGTTCATGGCTTTGCAGCCTTTGGCCCAGTTCAGAGGTCAGCATGCCCATGGCACTGTCTCGTGCCCAGGTAGAGTTCCCTTTCCCGGGAAGCCCTTGTCATGTGTGCAGAGCCCAATCCCTTAATGGCCTCCCAACTCCATTTTAAAATGAGCTCTGAAAGCATTTTTATTGTCATATTTTTTGGGGGGGATTTCACAAAAAACAAGAGACTCAAAACCATCTTGTTTCCGAGTCAACGGGCTCTCCACCCATGGCAGCTTCACAGTGAAAGCCAACACCGTGTGCATTTGCATTAGGATAGGAGGTGCATTCCTTTAATTTAGATGATGAACTGAAAACTCCAAACCTGGGAGCCAGGAAAAGCTGTCCCTCTTTATAGGTGGATGCCTAGTTATTTTGTTATAGTAACAGAAGATGCCTAACACGGTAACTAAATCACAAATCACTCAAAATATGACATTCATTAAAAATTTTTTAATTACCTCAAATATATATTTTTTTCTCTTTGTTTACTAAATAGTAAGGAAGACACTGCCCACATTTCAGAAAGAAAGATAAAATGTTACTCATTGCTATCAGTTCTTCCGCCTCAAAGAAACCTGGGGAAGGTCTATGTATGTTCTAGAAAATCCACAGTCTGTCTCAGAAGAAAGGGGAGGTGTGTTGAGAAAGGGTGGACTGGGCTAAGGGTGTGGTCATAGCAACCTTTAAAAGATGTTATTTCTCTAAGGGGAGTGAAAGAGGAAAAGCAGGGATTCTGCTTGTGGGTCCAGTCAGCTCAGCCACAAGGGAAGTCTCCAGGCCTCCTGTGATAATGTCTGTAGACTATATAGAAAACGCAAAAGAACAACTCAAAAAATAACTCTGGAGTCTCTGGGGAGGGACCAAAGGCATGCAGACACACTTAGGGACTGGGCGCCTCAGGTGAGGGGACCACACAGGTCAGCACTGAGGCAGCTTTTCCTGAGGGCACTGCCCAGTCCTGAGCACAGGCAGCACTCAGGCCAAAGTTCAGGGCCCTGGAGAGCAAGAAGACGGAGTTTGGGGGTGACCAGAGGAGGTGGGAAATGGTGCAGAAGCCCCCCTTCCCCCAAATGTCCAAAGGTGGAGATGGGGAAAGGTGACTGAAGATTCTGTATCTGAAGTAGGTTCAAATCCTTGGCTGGGCCCGGACAAGCACAGGGCAACCTCAGAGCATCCAGAGGAAATCCAGGTGGAGAGAGAAAGAGCTGATCCCAGGCGGCAGCAGCGGCCCCCGGCAACGGGAATTTGAAGTTCCAGTTCCCCAAGTGAGAGGTCTCAGGAAACGTGGAGATCTCCACTGGACACCTAAGGGGTCCTACCTCGCAAGGAAGAGGTCCGCACCAGGGAAGAGCACAATGAAAGCAGGCCCTTGCTAAAGACAAGGAAACCAGGTCCTCCCGGTCAAGGGGATGCAGGAGTTTAGGTGCTAGGACAATCTCAGAAGAAAGCAGTATCCAGAGTCCACAATATGTCACCAACAACATCTTCAACACTACTAAAAATTCTTCTTTTATAACACAAAGATATAAAGCTGTAAATTTCCCCTCCATGCATAACTCACAAATTTTTGTATATTCTGTTTTCATTATCATTCTCTTCTCTCCCGCCCCCCCCCCATACTCCCTATGATATCTTTTTTTCACTCCTGGATTATTTAGAAGTGTGTATGTTTAAGTTCTAAATGTTTGTTTTCTGGAAACTACAGCATTCAACACAGTGGCCATGATCCACCTGGTTACTGAGCACCTGCAGAGCTGGTGCACCTGAGAAGCTGCAGTACTATGCAGAAGTTACGTAGTTATAATTAATTTAAAATTTAAAAGGCAACTTCACTGGGTTGGTGGAAACATATCTCACTCTAGCTGTTGTGTCACTAAAGAGAGAGCTATTCAGCACTGCAGATATGTTACCCCATGGATGGAGTCTGGTCTCACCTGCAAAAAATGTAAGCAATTCACTGAACAACTCAGTGTCAATGGATTACTTCATTCTGAATGATCCTTAAAGCACTAAATAATGTCTTTGAATATTTGAATATTTGTAAATTTCTAAATATTTTATCTAGATAGCAAAAGTTACATTATACCTAGCTACATGGAAATTGAAAATTAAATTTAAATACTAATTATAATTTTATTTATAATATAATACAATTAATATTAGTTTAAAAATAAGTGTGAAAACATTTTAAATTTAAAAATGAAAACATATTACAAATACAGAAAGTAGCTAGTATTTATGATGGAATAGAGAAAGACATACAGGCTGGAAGACCTGTTTCAAATTTCACCATGAATAACAATTGCAATATTGTGGTGTAGAGAAAAAAACCCCTATCTATAGTGATTTTTTTTTGTTTGGTTTTGGGGTTTTTTGGGGGGGGGGATACTGGGGATTGAACTTAGGGGCATTTGACCACTGAGCCACATCCACAGTCCTATTTTGTATTTTATTTAGAGACAGGGTCTCACTGAGTTGCTTAGGCCTTGCTAAATTGCTGAGGCTGGCTTTGAACTCATGATCCTCCCATCTCAGCCACCCTCCCACACTAGTGGCTGGGATTAGAGGAATGTGCCACTGTGCCCAGCCCTATCTATAGTTTTAATAAATGGAAAGGTAGTCAAGTATACCATAGCAAGAGATTTTTGTGTGTGCGCATTGTACTGGAGATTGAACCCAGGCTGTGGTCTTTGGTCAGTAGAAAGGTTGAGGATATAGCGCAAATCTTTCAGGGAAAAGGAGAAACAGAGCTCTTACCCTCTCCTCTCTTACTCTCTCTTACTCTCTTACTCTTACTCTCTCTTACTCTCCCCCTCTTCTTTCTTTCTCTCTCTCTCTCTCTCTCTATCTCTCTCTCTCTCTCTCTCTCCCCTCTTCTCTTCTGTGAATGGCCACTACGGCCCTGCTAATAAAATCTCAGACAGGTAAACGGTTGTTTTGGCTTGTTGAGTTTACGGAGCTTTTCCATCATCCTTTACATTGGTGCCGAAACCCGGACGGGGATCCCGGTCGCTCAAGGAGGAACCCCATTCCCAAACTCCGAGCCCAACCATTCCTGTTGTAGACCACTCCTATGATCGCCTGCCTGACATCCACCACCGCCCTGCAGATTGGTGAGTTCCCCCATCCCATGAGCGCCTGAACCTAACTCACCAGAAAGAGGGAATTGGCCGTTGAGTGTCTGACAATCCCTCTGGGTGTTTTAGGGGAGAAATGCACCCCACCCAGACCCATCAGGTTTGCGGTGGACCCTGGGCGCTCTGCTAGGGCACCCCTGGGAATCGACCGCCTGGGACGTAGGGTTAATTCTCTCTTTCTAACTCCTGCGTCTCCTTCACTCTTATCTCCCTTGGACGGGTTAGCGTAATTGCTTGGAGGGGATATACTATCTATCTTGAAGGCCTCCATAACCTTACTCTTATTGTCCTCCCCTACTTATATCTTCATCATGGCTTTACTCTCCAATGAAGAAGAGACATTACCCCTTTGTGTCTGGTGTGGAGACCCCAGCGGCCACCAGAACACACACTTTCCCCTCCCCTGTAAAATGGTAGATCCAATTGTATGGGACACTGAAACCCCGTCCTCTGCAAATTGCTCTCCCGTGGAAGTGCATCTTAAAGACCCTAACCACTTCCCAAACCAGGTTCAATATCCGCTGCCAACTGCCAGTCTTAAGGGCCTAAAGCCAATCATTCAGAGCTTACTAAGAAAGGGGTTCCTCCATCCCACACACTCTCCATTCAACACCTCAATTTTAGCAGTAAAAAAGCCTAATGGAACATACCCTTTGGTGCAGGACTTAAGGTTAATAAATTCTTCAACCAGGCCCATACAGCCCCTGGTTCCAAACCCTTATACTATCCTTTCCTCCATTCCTGCAAACTCCACCTCGTTTCCAGTTATTGATCTTAAAGATGCCTTCCTTTCGATTCCACTATCTGTCTCTTCCCAAGACATATTTGCCTTCACCTGGACTGATCCAGAAACTAGACATTCCCGACAGTTAACCTGGACTCTCCTGCCCCAGGGGTTTTGAGACAGCCCACATATTTTTGGACAAGTCCTCGCTGGAGATCTTGAGGATTTTTGCCCTCTATGCCCCACATCAACCCTCCTACAATATGTTGATGACCTCCTCCTCTGTAGTCCCTCATTAGAAACCTCAAAGTCTGACACAGCCACCCTTCTGAATTTTCTTGCTCACCGAGGATATAGGGTTTCTCCGCAAAAGGTGGAGCTCTCTCTCTCTGAAGTTGTTTACTTAGGGTTCCACATTTCCCCATGAGAAGAAAGCTATCACAACCAATAGAAAAGGCCTTATTGAAAGCCTTCCAGTACCAAAAACTAAGGTGGAGATTCTCTGGTTCCTGGGTCTGGCAGGCTATTTTAGGGCATGGGTACCAAATGACTCGTTACTTGCCAGACCATTATAGGATCTAGTAAAGGGGAACAAGCATGAGCCCTTGTTACTTTCAGCTGCACCACATTGCAGAACCTTCCAGAAGGCCCTCTTACAAGCACCAGCTCTACACCTGCCAGATGTTAATAGGCCTTTTGCTCTCTATGTTCATGAACTCAAAGGGCACCTCTATAAGCAACTCCACATACATCACCCAGCTACTACAAGCCCCCCTCCCCGCTTCCTAAAAACCTTGGAGTTGTCCATTGAGGATCACACCAGGATGACTCCTCCCCCGTCACACAGGGGAATTCAAAAGCAGATCAGGCAGCCAGGTCAGCCTCCCTTTCAGAACCCACTGGATCTCTCATTGCCACGTGCTCTCCATCATTACCCAATAACAGAGACGCACCTAAACATGCCCTCTTTACTTACCTCCACTCCGTTTTCCACACCAGTCCACAGACTCTCAAAGCCTTTCTCCACTCTTTCTTTACTCTGACTCCCCAGGATAAAGAAGAGATATAGCAAATCACAGCCTCATGCCAGATATGCAAAAGAGTGAATTCCTATACATCTTTAAAACCCGGAACCTTCCCTTCTCATCAGGCTAGGGGCCATATTCCCGGGGCAGATTGGCAAATCGACTTTACCAAATGCCCAGAGTAAAAATCTTCAAATACATACTAGTTTGAATAGACACATTCTCGGGTTGGGAGAGGCCTTCCCCACTTCAAATAAGCGGGCTACCACAGTTGCTAACATCCTCCTAACTGAAGTAATCCCTCAGTTTGGGATGCCCGCTTCAATCCAATCTGACAACGGGCCTGAGTTTGTCTCTCAAGTAACCCAGACTGTGGCAAAGACATTGTCCATCCCATGGCACTTTCATTGTCCCTATCGCCCCCAAGCCTCAGGTAAGGTTGAGTGAGCCAACCGCACAATGAAAGACATCATAACAAAACTATCTTTAGAGACTCATTTACATTGGGTTAAACTCCTCCTTCTTGCCCTACTACGCATGAGGGCTTTACCATAAAAGCCATCCCTTGCCTCCCCCTTTGAGATAATGTATTGTTGTCCCCTTCTCCCCCCGGGAATCTCACCAGAGCCTTGGCCCCTCCCCGACCAATATGCTCTTCCCCTCCTCTTCCTTATTCACTCTGAGCTATGGAAGCAACAAGATTTGTTGATTCCAGATCCAGAGAACTCAGCTGCCTCCTTTCTGCTCAAACCAGGAAAATGGGTCTACTTTTCTTCCCCAGGGGAAAGATCCCCCCAACCCCAAAATGGGAAGGGCCATTACAGGTAGTCCTGTGTACACCCAATGCTGCAAAACTCCAACAGGAAGGAAAGAAACTAACCCCCTGGATTCATATTTCTAGGTTAAAACCAGTGGCAAGCCCTCCAGAGGGTAATCCCACCACAGCTCCCAACCTTGCAGGACCCCCACAATTGCCCAGACTTACCTGTGAGATATCCCCAGATAACCCTCTCAAGCTCCGTTTTTCAGTCATGCACCACCCTACATCCCATTCTGGAGAAGAACATATATAAGAATGGGCCTCCTGATAGGATCTAGGAACACAGGGCAACACAGTACACCCACACCCTTTTTAGAAATCAGCAACTGGCACAACAATCCTATTGGGACCTCTTCATAAACCCCATCAGCTGCTGGATTCTCCCGATTCTGGGACCTCTAGTTGGAGTCTCTTTATTCTGTGCCTTCCTTCCTTGCATTTTAAAATTCCTTCAAGGACAAATTAACAAAATCTCTAACTAAACTTTCAATCAGCTCCTCCTCAGGGATTACCAGCTACTTGCCATCAAGCCGAACGACATCTACATCCAGTCATCCCAAGAAACCTCCACAAAGTGCTGAAAGATGAAGATACCGAATGACAACTGCACCAAAGGGCAATCTCTACCCACCATGCCAAAGAAATAAGCCCTTGGTTTTCAGCTTTATGTTCTAATCTGCCTTCTCCTGGGCATAGGCTTTTTCTACCAGCCCCACAGACTGGACGACATTAATGCTGTTTCTTCTCATAGCCGCAGGGCACATTCATGGACTTCTCCCGGAGGAAATCCATGCCTTCAGTGCATGGATATGGGGCATATTGGCCCTTCTTCTCCAACCAACTGACCTCCCTCCGTCCCTCTAATCAATGCCCCTACTCAGCAGGAAGTAGCCAGATCGAGTACGATGCCCCCAAACCAAAACAAAAAAGGGAGGAATGTTGGTAAAGATGGCGCCCGGAGCGCTTCTCTTCCGGGAGCTCAGGTCCATGACACACTGAATGGTGCACGAACCATCACCTCCAATCCCTGTGAATGGTGAGAACTGAAGAAGTAACAGCCCACTCGCCCTGCTCCTCCTCATCCTGCGGTTAAGCCCATAAACATCAATACCCTGTTCATGTTCGCTCTCTTACTCTCTCCTCTCTTACTCTCTCTTACTCTCCCTCTCCATCTTACTCTCCCTCTCTCTATTACTCTCCCTTTCCCTCTTCTCTCCCCCACATCTCTCTCTCTCTCTCTCTCTCCCCCTCCCACCCCCTCCATTCAACTGGCCGCTACAGTCCTGCTCATAAAATCTCAGACAGGTAACAAAAAAAAAAAAAAAAGAAAAGAAAAGAAAAGGAGAAACAGAGGTGCCATGAGGGTAGACCAAGTCTAGCTCCAAAATCATCTTGAACTATTAGCAAAAAACTGAAAATCACCTGTTTTATTAGAAGTAGCAGTGGTATCTTCTAAGACAAAACATAGTCCAATGCTGTACAAACAGGTGAGAACTGAGAAGTTTTATTAGAAGTACAGATAACCTGCCAAGCGTTAAGTTCTCAAGGTGTGATGTGAAGGTGTGGGGTGGCAACAGTTCTTTTCTCAAGAAAAGGACATATCTGGTTATTCATCAAGTTGGTTAAGAAGAGATGGACAGAGATTCTAGAGATACACCTGAGCATATCAAACATTGTGCACTTATTTGTTGAAATGCTGTCTTTCACTCTTTCTGGCTTTTGGGGGTCACTACTTAGTTGAGTTCTGAGAGAACTGTTTTCTAAACAACTCCTTGTTCCTCAAAGAGCAGATGATAAGGAACAATTCGAGTCCTTTTATGAATCATAATTAAATAATTTGATGTTCACTGAGAAAGAATCATCTCCATCTATAAGATTGCCTAATGCAAACAAAGAATTAAGCTTTCTAACAAACTATGCAGGTAGGATATTGTTAGCACCCTAAAGGCAAAGATAAGTGTGTAGGAGCTATGGACAGAGAATATCTACCAATCTAAAAGAATTTGGGGGAGAAAGTTTTACTAGAAACTACTGGATACAGCTTGGGGTCATGTTCTTTGGTCTCCTGCATCCCTCTCTCCGTGTCTCTAAGGAAGAATTCCCTGGCAGCAAGCATCATTACTTTTTGCTTTTGAGCTTCACAACTTGAGGATTTGCCCCTCTCCTGCTAGGTCAAACATCTGCCTGTGGCCAAGGGTGAACTCTCCTGCACTCCCTGGTCCTGAGAGCCTGAGAGACAGAAACTAGAGCACTCAGACTGCGTGCGGTGAACAAGTCACATGGGGAGGGTCATCAGGTAATATGCAGAAAATATAAATGCATTTTTCTTTTTTTTAACATTTTTTTATTTTTATTTTTTAGTTGTGGTTGGACACAATACCTTTATTTATTTATTTATTTATTTTTATGTGGTGCTGAGGATTGAACCCAGCGCCTCGCACGTGCTAGTTGAGCGCTCTATCGCTAAGTCACAACCCCAGCCCCAAATGCATTTTTCTTTAAGTCTAGTCATCCATAAACAGATGGAAGAACAAGGAAGCAACATTCAAGGCTTTCACGATTAATTCAATTATCCAACTCTGGTTCTCGACCTCCACTCTGGCACTCTGCTGCCTCAAGGCATAGACAGACTCCGTTTCCTCTAGTGTCCTCTCCATTTGGGCCTTTCTCCTTTCCCGCTCCAACTCACTTTCCAGGTGTCTGATTTTCCTTTCGTACTCCTCTCTTATCTGTGCTTTCTCTCTCTCCAACGCTGCTCTGTACCGTTCTTGGACTGCTAGGACTTGATGCTGAATTTCCTCCTCAGCCCTCCGGTACATCTTATTGGTGAAGTATCTTCCCCCGTTCTCCCTCACCACCTGCTGGACCAGGGTCATCAGCTCCACCCTCTGTGCCTCCTGCTCGGCTCCTGTCGCCTTGTTGTTGAATGCACAGTAGCGATGATGGAACTTGGCCACCAGCTCTTGAATGCCTTCTGGAGCTTCCTTTAAGTAATCCTGGAAATCGATGCTGTCCAAGTCATCTTTCCTAGTGAACAAGAGAATCATGAAACTTCTAGCACTGTCTCCAAACATTTGCAGGACCTTCCTTGTGGCCTTTTGTTCTTCCACAGTATAACGGCCTAATGGGACCACCAGGACCAGAACATGAGGCCCTGGGGAGGTCAGGAGTACACAGCGAGCAATCTCCTTTTGTGTGTCAGCATCCTGCACCTCGGTGTCAAAAATGCCAGGAGTATCAACAACGACGAGTTCACTTCCGTTCCACACACTGCACTTTTTCTCACAGGACTTAGTAACGGATTTTGATGAAATGCCAGATTTAAATGCTTTCTCTCCAAGGATGCTGTTCCCTGTGGCACTTTTTCCTCCTCCAGTTTTACCAATTAATACAATTCTCAATTGGGAAATTCTGTGATCTTGGTGTCCGGGCCCTGGGCGTTCAAGGAAATAGACACAGAGTTAGAATCTACCTCCGACAGCTTCCCATGCTCTCTCTGTTGAGGCCAGCCTGTACTCACAGGGTCTATAGATAGCCTTCTGGGCCATTTCCATCCTGGACAACTGGCACATCCCTTGATCTCCCATTTTCACTCTCTTTTCAGGATTCCCTTGAGCTCCTTACTGTGCCCATATGTGGCTTCCCAGCCCATAGAGGAAGACATAAATGGTTTCAGAAGAGAACTATGAACTGCTGCTGAGAGCTATCCCAGCAAAGTAATTTAGGAAAGAACACAAAACTTGGCTTTGGAGCTTCTGCAGTGGGAGATTGATTTCCCAATTTATATTCCAAATGGAGCTCCCAGTATGGAGCCAGTAGCAGGTTACACAACTCATCACTATTTTTATGGCAAAGTTTCCTATGTTTGAGATCCAGAATCGGGAGATGAAAGAAATATATTTCCAACAGTTGTATGTCTGAGAACACAGGATAAAGGAAGGCAAAAGTTATCTAAGGAAAAACGTGGGTGGACATTCACATTGTTATTTAGTTAGCATCAGGGAGGAAGTCACCCTCCTTGGAACCTCCTGGGAGCACTGGCCTGCTGGCCATGGGCAAGGGGAGCAGGAAAATCATGGCAGGTGGAATGGAAGGGCACCAGAGCCCAGCTCCCACACACCCCCAGTCTGCCAGTGTTGACAGTGTATGAATGGCAAGCCATGGGCTGATTGCCCCACGTCATTCCCATCCCTGGGTGCACGCCTGTTTGGGATATGGATTTGCAGCTCCTCCCACTAAAAAGCAACTGATGAATCAAGATGGTCCAAGTGACATGCTTTGGACAATGCCACAGTGGAATGCATAATTCAAGCAGAGACTCCAAAAGTGCTCCTGTACTATGGTTCACCTTCTCTCTGCTCTTCCTGCAACTGCTGTGTGAAGACGCTTGGACCGGCCTACTTGAAGACACCTTGGCCTGCCCAAGAGCTTGTTAACCACACACAGGTCCATGAAGCTATCAAGGCCGAGACCCAGAAGCTGGCTCAGACCCAAGAACTGTCCGCCTGACCTTAAGAACCAACTAAATAGTTGATGTTTTAAGCTACTAAATTGTGGGCTAGGTTGATAAATCAGTTCAACTGACATATTCAATTTCTATGGGTAAAAGAGTAAAGGGGGGTTTTGTGATGTGCTGAGTCAGCCTGTTGACTTTGTTGGTCGTAGGGGACCCCAGCAACAGGCAAATCAGGGACCTGGAGGAAGGATCCATTACTCCCACATTTCTCCTTCTCAATCCCCCTCCAGGATGAAGAAAGGAGCAGAAGAGCAACAGAGAGGCCTCGCCCGCTGTTGTGCGGTGTCAGTGCTGTGGGAAGCAGGGAGTAAGAAGTGGTGCTGAGCCCTGGATCTATGGGGGGCCCTTTCCGTTTCTCCCCGAAGTAGCTGTTATGGCCATCTCGGGAGGAAATGGAGAGGGTGGAGGGAAGGAAAAGATCTGGGTCAATGGAGAGAAATGAGGAGCAAGGCTGGGGACGTTTCTCTCCTGTTGAAGTGGGGACTGGCCGTCAGAACCAGAGGGGAGGGTCCCCACTGCCCAGCCCTCTTCCCAGCGGCCAGGCCTGGGCCCTGCGCACGTCTCACCGTAGCTGGTCCCTGGTGCGCTGTGGTAGAAATCCACATCATGGTGCTGGGCTGCCATTATGGTTTGGATTCCTGTAGATAAAAGAAGAAAATCGCACAGTGTGGGGAAGGCAGAGTGACTGCAGCGTCTGATCTGGCTGTCAGTGTTTTCTCCTGCTGTGAACCTCTCCTCTGACGGCTCCTGCCTCATTTCCCAAAACCTCACCTCAACCCTCTGCTCTCAGTTTCACTTCTAGGTCTTTCCATCACCCCCCCCCCCAACACACACAATCCTCAGCGCTTCCTGGGTGCCGGCTCCAGTCCGGCCCCTCTCTCCCTGGGGGCTGCCTGTGGGCCTCTCACCAGCCTTTGCAGGCTACAGACCCCCTGCTCCATGTTCCAAACCTCCGCCCTGCACTTTGGCCTCATTTGGCTGTTCCATGGGCTTCTCAGACAGAAGCTGGCCAAAAGGGAGCCCAGGTCCTCCACCTCCCACAGGATTCCTCTTCAGCCAGGGGCTCCCGCCAGACCCAGGGTCATGTCCTACTCTTCTTTCCTCACCCACATCCTCCCGCCCCGAATCCTGTTGATTCTGGCCCCCCAAATCTCAGAACTATTCGTGTCTCTCTGTCTCCCTGCTCCTCCTCTGCCACTGGTTTGCACTTATCACTTTCCTAACTGATCACCTTGTCTTCCTTCCCTTTCCAATTCCACCAGTTTTAAAACTAAAATTTTACTTTTTTCTTTTCTTGCTTAAATCCCCTAGTTGCTGCCTACTGCCTTTAGAAAGTAGTTTAGATCCTCAGAATGACCCGGAAAGCCCTGTGTGATAACTTCCTTCTCTCATAGCTTTAGCCACAGCGGCTCCTTCAACATTCCCAGAACCCTCTAGATTCCTTCCAACTTTTAGCCCTTTGCAGACTTTTTTTCTCCCAATTCAGACCAGTGCCCAGCTCATGCCCAGGCAGCCCTCAGGCCTCAGAGGTCTTCCACACCTCACCCAGCGCCATGCTGACCACAGGCCAGCGCTGGTGTGCTCCCTGGCTGTTGGCTCTAACTGGACTCCAGGGCCTTTTCATGTCAGAAGAGGAAGCTATTTGTAGGATGTTCTACTGCCCCCCCATAAGCTTTGTGATGGGAAGACCATATGTCACCCCTCTTTTCTCTGGGGACAAGCATAATACTGGACAAAGGGTGGTTCTCAATAAATGTTTGCTAAGTAAATGAATTGATCAATGATCCCTCAGTTTCTGGCCCCTCTCTGTTTGATCATTATATCCAAGCCATGTCTACTCTGTAAAAATGACAATTCCTTCCTTGATGGTCAACTCTTGGTGGCATAGAAGCATGGTGTTCTTTTTAAAATGTTATCCTTCACTACTACCTCTGAACATTTTGAAAAACTGTCACAGGTGCAGACTTGAGCCAGGACAGTTTGAAAATGCTCTTGTTAAGGACAAGGTCACCAGGCAGGGAGCCATAAATTATAGATTTGAAACAGAAAGTCAAGCACTTCTTTTTCAAAAAGGAAAAAGGGGGTAAGTATTTCTTTATTCTTTAGGAATAGAGAGGAAACAGCTTCCTGTAAACCTGGAAGAGAAATCATAGAACTTTTAAAAATAAGCTGAAACCACAGAGTCGATTTTGGTGATTGGTATTAGGAGTGGATATAGGAGGCCAGCATTAGGAAAACAGGCTGTTTGTGTTTTGTTTGGGGTACAGGGGTTGAACTCAGGGCCTAGAGGCACTTAACCACTAAGCCACAACCTCACCCTTTTAAAAAAAAAAATTTTGTATTTTATTTCAAGACTCATCTCACTGAGTTGCCAAGGCTAGCTTTGAACTCCTGATCTTCCTGTCTCAAGCCTCCCAATTGGCTTCTCCACATTTGGGATTATAGGTGTGTGCCACCACATCTGGCCTGGGTGTTTCTTAAGGTCCTGCTTTCCACACATGGGCTCTCTAATGCTGCTCTACTGACCCTAATCTAAATGCAAAACTAGGGGAAAGTGCTTTTGTGAGTGCTGATCTTGGGTAGCTAAGTTCTCCTACTCTGCCTAAAGAATTAAACACCCATCATTCCCAGCTTCTCCTGAACTGCGAGTCACACAGGAAAGCATACCCCTTCTCCCCGCTCCTAGGGAGAGCTCATTTCTGGCTGAACCCAGGAAGGGACTGTCTCCGAGGCAGCAGGTCCCTAGCAGGCAGCTCTGAGCAGACAGTTAGTGGGGTCACAAGGCCTCCCACTACACAGCCTCTGATCCTGACCTACGGGTCAGTTCTGGGGAGCTGCACACCAAGCTGTGCCCTTTACAGGTATCAGTGTTCTTCCCACCAGCCCCTCAGGGCTAATTGGGTCCACTCACCCGACTCTAACCCTGGAACAGCCAAGTTTATTCATAAATTCTACAACCAGGGCAGGAATAATTTATTTGTAAGACAAGTATCCTCTAAACAGTAACCCCTGAAAAAGACATCAATTTGTAAGGCTCAGCCTTCAAAACAGATTACAACCTCAAATCAGCAAAGACAGGAAACAGGAGCCAACAAGAAATATATTCTGAAAACAAGTTTGCCAAAAAGTTGAGGACATAGAGCCAATAGAGAGGTCCCCTCCCCACCAAATTTAACATTTTCCTCCCCAAAACAGACCCGCATTCCCTTACCTGGAAAATCTGGGTCTTGTACCCTTTTCTGATTTTGCAGGCAATGCTAAGCCAGAATATTGAGGAGGAGGAGGAGGAGGAGCAGAAAGGAAGTGAGGGGAGGAGCTATCTAAACTTGCTTGTGCAAGGGACCTGCACACCTTACTCCTCAATTGCACCAACAGAATTTTCTGTAATGATGGGATTGTCCTGTGTTGTCCAGTCCAGAAACCATGAGCCACATCTAGGTACTGAGTACTTAAAATGTGAAAAGTTGTGATTGCAGGGCTGAACTTGAAATTTTGTTTCACTTTCATTCATTAATTTCAATAGTCACATATGCCTGGTGGCTATATGCTGTACCTCACAAAGACTCTGCATGGGTCATGTTGTACAATTCTGGAAAAATCTAGATCAAAACCAGAGAGTTGCTAGTTATTCTGAAGGACCCCTGGGTCCCTGGATCTGCTGCTCAGAACAGCAGGCCTCTGAGCCAGCGTTTGCTCCTAGTACCTCAGTCCTAACCACTGATGTGAGAGAAGGAACAAAATCCTGTTTTCAGCCAGGCATGATGGTGCACGCCTGTAATCCTAGCTACTCAGGAGGCTGAGGCAGGAGGGTTGCAAGTTCAAGGCCAGCTTCCAAAACTTAGCAAAGCCCTAAGCAACTTAGTAAGACCCTGTCTCAAAATATAAAAGAGCTGGGGATGTGGCTAAGTGGTTAAGCACCCCTTGGTTCAATCCGAGTACCAAAAAATTTTATATATATCTATATCTTTTTCCATCCTTTTATTTTTCTTTTATGTTGTCTTTATATTTAGAGTGGGTTCCTTGTAGGCAGCACATAGTTGAGTCTTCTTTTAACTTGGGCAATTAGATCTTTTTTTTTTTTCACACCAGGGATTGAACCTAGGGGTGCTGAATCACTGAGCACATCCCCAGCCCTTTTTATATTTTACTTAGAGACAGGGTCTTGCTAAGTTGCTCAGGGCCTCACTAAGTTGTTGAGGCTGGCTTTGAACTTATGATGCTCTTGCCTCAGCCTCCCGAGCCGCTGGGATTACAGGCGTGTGCCACCACACCTGGCATAATTATCACATACTTTATGTGATTCGTGATAAATCTGTCATTTTACTATTTATTTTCTATTTGTCCAATGTAGTCTTTGTTCCCTTTTTCCTATTTTCTTCCTTATTTTGGATTGAATTTGTATGATTTCATTTTGATTTCTTTTTGCTGGCTTGTTAGCTACAAGTCTTTGTTTTGTTCTCTTCTCGGCGGGGGCTTTGGGGTTTAACTACCCAAGTCCACCTTTGAGCACTCTCAAACCTCTTCATGTACGTAGTAGCAAAGGAGAGCCCATTTCTTCAGTGACTTTGATTGTCTAGTTTCTCTGGAGAAGTGCTGAACTGGAGACCTCTGTGGGTAATTTTGGCAGTCTTATTCATCAGCTGGCGCAGAATAATCGAGAAACCACACGTGTTGGGACACAGGCACTGCTTGCCATAGCCATCCACAGTCCCTCAGCTGTGGGTCTCCCAGACCCTCCTCTCCCCTCTTGTCACCAGGCCCCAGGGTGTGGCCCTTCAGGGATTCAGACAATGAAAACAGAATCTTCTATTTCCCTGGAATCTGGCAGGTATTTTAAAAACTCCCTGTTGAGGAACACCACCCCCCCTTCAAAGGAGTTCCAGTTTGTTTTTCAACAATTTCTTCACAATTTGATGTCTTTCTTTGGAACCCATACTTTCCTTCTTCACACATATATGAATATCTGCACCACTTTATGAGAAATTATATGCCAAACAGACCAGAGACGGTTTTCACAGCTCTTCCCCAGAAGGTCAGTGGTTTCAACTGATGTCAGTCCCTTTCTCAGAACCTTCTCACGGTGCAAGGCTGAGGCTGCTGTGCAGGAAAACACCACCGCGTGCTCCACCACAGCCACTTCCTGTCTCATCTCCTTCACACACAGTTGTGGCCACCTCACAGGACAGAAAGTTGGGGTGCAGGGGCCACACCACGTATGCAGCATGGTGCTCAGAACAGACTGGAGAGAAATACTGCGAGAGGGAAATTTAATCCCAGGGAGAACTGGGAATTCTGAACTGGGCTCAGCATCCATCTGGGGTCACCCTTTGGGCTGATCTTAGCCACAGGGAAAAGGTTGTGTCTCCCACAAGAGAGGAGACCTAGTCATGGACACTTGCTGCTCTGTCTTGCACAGAATGGAACGACTGTACAATAAGGGGTGCCAGTTGTATTTTATTTAGAATCCTGAGAATGGAGCTTTTTAAAGCCTCAATTGCTTTTAGAAAATGTAGCAGGTTTATTATCAAACTCATCAAGATAATTTTTGATTATTGCTTATTTTGAAACAACTGCAACTTGAAATGTGCATGAGGATGTGTGAATGGCCACCATGGTTCTGTGTGAATGCGAACACAGGAAAGCATTGTGCACCTTTTCTCTGGCTCTGTCTTACTTTCGCTAAACAAGAGATCAGGGATTGCAGAGGCAAGGCAATGGATGGGCACATGCTGACCAATCTGTAGAATGGGTTAACGTCTATCTTAGACCACAGGCAGCCTCTTTCTGCAACCCTCTTCAGGTGAGAATGGAGTGAAGGTTACAAAGCCATGGTGTTAACGAGGACTTAGGTGTATGAGCATCACTGGTATGAGATTTAACCAAATTTCTAGAAGGCAGAGAGAGGTGAGGATGCGTGGGGCAGAACCTCCACATCAACACGAGCCCAGAGAAGCTGGAGCTGAGGTGGCCACAGAAGCTGAGTGTCCCAGAGAGGTCCAGGGTCTGCCGGCTGGCAGTGGGGACTAGTGGAAGATCTGCACATGAAACAGTGGGCCCATGGTTCTCCCCCTCCCCCTAATTCAGGACCCCACATTCCAAGGTACCTTTTCCCAAGTAAATCATTAGAAGGTTCTTTTCTAAAGACTAAACCCTCCCCGGGAAATCCTCACCTTCTGGGACTCAGGGCTTCCTTCCCATGGCTGCCTGCACCTGTGCTATGGCCTCAGGTAAAGTCTGCAGTGCACCCCTGCCCGCTACGGAGCTTCCAGTTAGCTTCTCCAGTGATCTATTCTAAATATGAAAAGATAACCAACCAGAGCTGACATGTGAAGACCTATTACAGCATGAAAGAGAGAGAAGAGGTGAATTAAAGGGAAAAAATAACCCTGAAGAGAACTTCTAATTCAGGACCCCAAACCAGGAAAAACCAAACATTCAACCTTAACTATGAATCCTCCCCCTGAAGTTAGCTAAAAATATTGCCCTGGTGAGCAGAAAAGAAAATGGGCCCTTACAGGCCTGGAGCTCAGGCAAGGTGGATCCAGCAGGCAGAGGGAGGAAGCAGCTAGCTGTCACTCCCAGATGTTTCAGCAAACCTGGGGAAGTTCAGCTTCGCTTTTCTAAGCCATAATGGCATGAAAATAAGAGCCAAAGGAAAGAGCTCTCAAGGCGAGCATCTAAAAGGGGTGTCCCTACCATAAAACCCAAAGGCTACTCCCTCGGTGAAGGGTGAGCAGAAAACCAGTGACTTACAGTTAATGAAGGATGACTGAGGTTTTACAATGTTCAGAATGCAATTTAAAGACACAAAATATGCTGCTGGGTGCAGTGGCTCATGCCAGTAATCTTAGTAAGAGGATGAGACAGGAGGATCCCAAGTTCAAGGCCAGTTTAGCAATTTAGTGAGCTGCTCAACAACTTAGTGAGAGCTGTCTCAAAATTAAAAGAATAAATAGATCCTGGGGATGCAGCTCAGTGGTAAAGTGCCCCGGGATAAATCCCCAGTGCCTGAATAAATAAATAGGAAAAGAAAATGACGAGTAGAAAACAGAGAACAATAGGAAGGTGAAATCTTTAAAGTGATAACGGTTCTCATTTTTTCTCCCTTAACTGGTAAGATTCACCAATGTACAAATTCTAGAAATCTAACAAACACCAAAGAAGAAAATTAAGGGAACTGCAGAACATCACAGCAGGGAAAACATCTTAAAAGCTGCGAGAAGGAACAAAGTCAGACCTTTGGGGGAGGTGTGGCTTCAACTACTCTGGTTTCTTCACAGTAACAAAGGAAGAGAAAATAACAGTGAACCTGAAAGTAATGGAAGGGGAGGCCACAAGGGGTGGACTGTCCAACGCAGGAGCAGGAGCGAAATAAACACCTTTCAGACAACAAAGATTGAAAGCTACTAACACAACCTCATTAAAGGAACTTCACACTCCAGGCAAGAGGAAAGTAGTCAGAGAGTCACCTGGAGAGAGTGAAGAGAGACAGAGACCAATCTAGACAACATGAACTGTTCCAGGATTAAGAAATAAATAAATAGAATTCAAATACACAACAGCAATATATAGTTTGGGGAGGCAGTGGGAATGGGATCAAAATTCCTAAAGTAATTTACTGGATGAAAAGAGGATAAAAATATAGATTTCTTTTAGATTTTCATTAAAAATGTGCATTCTAATCACAAGGAGACCACTAAATAATTAGGAAGAATGTGTATAACTTCTTAGTAGACAAAAAGTAGCATGTGAAAAAAAAAAAAACTACACAAACAATTCAAATTAAGGCCAAGGAAAAAAAAGAAGGAAGCATTAAATCGTTTGGCTATGTAGAAAGCAAAAAATAAAGTTTCATATGTGCATCAAATAGAGACTATACTGTAAATGCACCAATCCTCCAGTCTAAAAAAATAAATAAATAAAGATTTTCAGAGTATGTAAAAAATTTTGAAACTTAAAAATTGAGAAAATTGGAAGCAAAGTACTGAAAACTAGAGCAACCAAATGCTAACAAACCAAAAAAATCAAGCGAATTAGACTTTTTATTTAATATTGATCGATAGCCTTCTATGAACCAGGCACTGTTCTAGGCAACTGAACACACCAGCAAATAATAGCACATGAGAATCTTGCCCTACTGGATCTTTAGTGTTTAGTGAGGAGACAGAAAATAAACAAAAGAAAATGCTTGTAAATTATTAAATGTATTAGATGTTGACTTACATAAGCAAGAAGATAATAAAGTATGGTAAATAAGATCAAGAGTTAGAGAAGGCAACTTAGACTTTTAGATAGTGTGGACAGGGACTAACCCTCATGACCTATTTATGAAGATAAAACATGATTTTATATTTACAGGTACCACATAAAGAGGTGTCACCTACATAAAGGGAACAACTGAATGACTACAGCAAACTGATCTTCATAAGTGTACATTAGTGATGACAGATTTTAGCACATATCTCTCAGTCATTGCTAGAACAAGCAGATAAATTAATCAAAAACTACCTAGAATAATCAAGAAATACAGTTCATCAACTTGACCTAATGAACATACAACAATCCCCTTCATCTCAGAAGATGCCCCCCAAGACTTCAGATGGGTGCCTGAAATTCCAGAGTACCAAACCTGTATACCCTAGGTTCTTCCTACACACACACACACATACACACACACACACACACCTATGATAAAATTTAATTTACAGATTGGGCGGAGTAAGAGATTAACAACAATAACTAATCATATAATAGAGTAATTTTATCCTTATGCTATAAAAATTACACAAATGTGGTCTCTCTCTAAAATCTGATCCTACCTTTCTCACTCCTCCTCCTCCTCCTCTTCTTCCCTGAGGTGACTACAGGAAACTTAAACCAAGAACAGTGAAACTACGGACGGAGGACTCCACTATGTGTAGAATATTTCATAAAACTTCCATCAGTGGTTTTCAAGAGCACAGGGAACACCTGTGAACAGTGGTCTTATGTTTGTCCATGAGGTAATGCTCTAAAAATGTCATAGGATTAGGAATAAAATATCACCGGTCATATTTCCTGACCACAATGTAATTAAACGACAAACAAATGTTTAGAAATTAGAGAACATAGTTCTAATAATTCATGAATGATATAAAATATGATAGTAGAATTGATAAATATATAGAAGTAAAGGAGAATTAAAACATAGCACATCAAAATATCTGAGATGCAGCCACAGAAGTAAGTACAGATTAAGTCTTAGCTTTAGGTGTATATATTAGAAAACGAATAAAAATAAATCTTTAAAATATATATTTTAAGAAAAGAAGAAAGGAATAATAAAATAAGAGTAAGTCACAAAGTGGGATAAAATGTTGCAAATCATAAATCTAATGAAGAACTTGATGAAAAAGAATGAAATATATAAAGAACCCTTCCAGGGGGATCCAAGATGGTGGGCCACAGTGAGGCTGCATTCTGTGTCACTCCAGGACCTGGGATTCAAGTAGTGGGAATATTGTTTCTCTGAGAGTGATTAGAGGACTCCCGACAGCTGCTTCCACGCAGGACTCCCAGGCACTTGCTCATGCAGGACCTCCGGGTGCACGAGCAGGACCACCAGCATCAACACCCACACAGGACTCCTGGCCCCCCCTCCTGTGCAGTAATCCTGGCTGCTGCTCCCATGCAGGACACCCATCTGCTGCCCATGTGCAGGAACTCTAGCCACCACTCCCTGTGGACCCCCACCCACCAACATGGGGCTCCCCCCCCCATTGCCTCCATCTTGAGACACTGCAATCACTGCAATAGTCCCCTACACATGGCAGCCTGCACCTGGGGACACCACACAGGGCTGAAGACAGCCGCCAGCCATAACATGTCATGCCACAGAGCTGCATCTCTGAACACACCGCTCAAGGCCACCACCCAGCCCCATCCTACCCAAAACCCCATCCCAGAAAGTACCCCCCTCTATCTTGGGACGCCATCTTTAGTTGGGACAACTCCCAGCTGGGGCTTAGAAGCAATTTCAAGGTAAATTTAGTCCCCAACTGAACCCTCTCCTGGCAGCCACTAACCCAGCACAGAGCTTGTGGCTACACGGCCGGTCTATAGCTTGCAAAACCTGGTCCTGAGCTGCCCAATACAAAACTGCTCTCCACAACAATGCGCAGCCCCCAGAGCGCAGCCAAAAAACCTCCAGAGTGAAAGGTTCCTGTTTGGGAAATAGAAAAGGGCGGGGGGCAGTGGATGAGATACAGTTTAGAGACTAACTTAGAGACCAAGAATTGTGAGGTTTACAGGAGATATAAGGAGGTAAGACCGGGGCCTCACATCACACAAGCAGGACTGGCAAGTGCTATACCCCACATACACGAGCTCTACCCCCAAGACCAACCCTCCCACCCTAATAACTTTCACCTTCCTGAGGGTGGAGATGCCAGCAAACAACAGACAACTCCACCTGTTGGATGGGAAGGCAAGCAGGGAAGACACTGATCTCCAACAAAAACAGTCCTGTACCTTCCTTGGAGATTTCTCTCTCTCTCTCTCTCTCTCTCTCTCTTTCTCCGCACATCCCCAACATTTTTAAAACCAAGTACTTTTCATGAATTAGGCTCCTGAGGGCTAGGACGTGAATAGTACATTACAGTTGTGTTGTATATTCTTTTATCTTCTATTTTTAAATTTTATATTTTCTTAACATTTCTATTTGTTTGTTTTTTGTATTCTATTGTCTTCCCACTTATTGTCTCTCCAAAATCACTTTCTCTCTCTTCTCCTGCTACTAATCAAACTCTTTAGATTCCTCTTTCATGCTAAAATCTAATGACACTTTATCCTCACCTCTACCCCCTCAACATCTCATTCTACACCTCAAAAGGGATAAAAAAGGACATTTCATACATCAACAAGACACAACAATTATAAATATACATGTTCCAAACAATAGAGCACCTAAATTCATTAAACAAACTCTTCTCAAGTTTAAGAGTCAAATAGACTACAACACAATAATTCTGGGTGACTTTAACACACCTTTTATACTACTAGATAAATCTTCCAAACAAAAGCTGAACAAAGAAACTATAGAACTCTATTGAGTTCAATACAATCAATAACTTGGACTTAACTGACATATATAGAACATTTCATCCTTCAACAAGTGAATATACTTTCTTCTCAGCAGCACATGGATCCTTTTCTAAAATAGACCATATATTTGGCCACAAAGCAACTCTTAGCAAATACAAAAAAATAGAGATACTACCCTGCATTCTACCAGATCATAATGGAACAAAATTAGGTATTAATGATAAAATTAAAAAATGGAAGCTACTCCAACACCTGGAGACTACATAACATGCTATTGAATGAACAATAGGTTGCAAAAGACATCAAGGAGGAGATTAAAAATCCTTAGAGGTCAATGAGAACACTGATACAACATATCAAAATCTCTGGGACACTATGAGGCAGTGCTAAGAGGAAAGTTCATTGCATGGAGTTCATTTCTTAAAAGAAGAAAAAGTCAACAAATAAATGACTTAACATTACATCTCAAAGCCCTAGAAAGAGAAGAACAAATCAACACCAAAAGCAGTAGAAGACAGGAAAAAATTGAAATCAGAGCTGAAATTAATGAAATTGAAATAAAAGAAACAACTGAAAAAGTTGACAAAACAAAAAGCTGATTCTTTGAAAAAGTGAATAAAAATTATAAACCTTTAGCCATGCTAATGAAGAGAAGGAGAGAGAAACCTCAAATCACTAACACCTATGATGACAAAGGAAATATCACGATGGACACAACAGAAATACAGAATATAATTAGAAATTATTTTGAAAATTTATACTCCAATAAAATAGAAAATATCAAAGTCATTGACAATTTTCTAGAGTCATATGATTTGCCAAACTGAATCAGGGTGATATACACAATTTAAAAGATCGATTTCAAGCAATGAAATAGAAGACGCCATCAGAAGCCTACCAACCAAGAAGAGCCCAGGACAGATGTATCCACAGCTGAGTTCTACAAGACCTTCAAAGAAGAACTAATACCAATTCTCCTCAAGTTATTCCATGAAATAGAAAAAGAAGGAACACTTCCAAACTCACTCTATGATCCTGATTCCAAAATCAGACAAAGACACAACAAAGAAAGAAAATTTCAGACCAATATCTCTAATGAACATAGATGCAAAAATTCTCAGTAAAATTCTGGCAAATTGAATTAAAAAGCATAAAAAAGATAGTGCTCCAATGATCGAGTCAGATTCATCTCAGGGATGTAAGGTTGGTTCAGCATATGGAAATCAATAAATGTAATTCATCACATCAGTAGACTTAAAGATAAGAATCATCGGCCTGGGGTTTCAGCTCAGTGATAGAGTGCTCGCCTAGCACATGCGGGGTGCTGGGTTTGATTCTCAGCACCACATAAAAATAAAATAAAGGTATTGTGTCCAACTACAACTAAAACAAAATATAAAAATGACAAGAATCATATGATCATCTCAATACAGAAGAAGCATTTGACAAAATACAGCACCCCTTCATGTTCAAAACTCTAGAAAAACTAGGGATATAAGGAATATATCTCAACATTGTAAAAGCTATGTATGCTAAGCCCCAGGCCAATATAATTCTAAACGGAGAAAAATTGAAAGCATTCCCTCTAAAAACTGGAACAAGACAGGAATGCCCTCTTTTACCACTTCTATTTAAAATAGTTCTTGAAACTCTAGCCAGAGCAATTAGACGAAAGAAATTAAAGTGATATGAATAGGAAAAAAAGAATTCAAACTAACAATATTTGCCGATGACATGATTCCATACCTGGAAGACCCAAAAAATTCTACTGGAAAACTTCTAGAACTAATAAATGAATTCAGCAAAGTAGCAGGATATAAAATCAACACTCATAAATCAAAGGCATTTCTGTATATCAGTGACAAATTCTCTGAAAGGGAAATGAGGAAAACTACCCCATTTACAATAGCCTCAAAAAAAAAAATCTTGGGAATCAACTTAACAAAAAGGTGAAAGACCTCAACAATGAAAACTACAGAACACTAAAGAAAGAAATTACAGAAGACCTTAGAAGATGGAAAGATCTCCCTTGTTCTTGGATAGGCAGAATTAATATTGTCAAAATGACCCTACTACCAAAATCACTATACAGATTTATTGCAATTCCAATCAAAATCCCAATGACTTTACTCATAGAAATAGAAAAAGCAGTTATGAGACACTCAGAATAGTTAAAGCAATCCTTAGCAAGAAGAGTGAAGCAGGTGGCATTACTATACCAGACCTTAAGTTATATTACAGAGCCACAGTAAAAAAAAAAAAAAACAAAAAACAAAAAACAAAAAACAGCATAGTATTGGCACCAAAATAGACTGGTAGACCAATGGTACAGAATAGATGACACAGAGACTAACCTACATAATTACAGTTAGCTCATTAGACAAAGGCACCAAAAACATATATCAGAGAAAAGATAGCTTCTTCAACAAATGGTACTAGAAAAACTAGAAATCCATATGCAGCAAAATGAAGTTAAACCCCTGTCTCTCACCATGCACAAAATTGAACTCAAAGTGGGTCAAGGATCTAGGAATTAAACCAGAGACTCTGCACCTAATCCATCCAACTTCTTTATCAAGACTCCTATAGCCCAAAAAATAGAATCTAGAATCAATAAATGGGAGGAATCAAACTAAAAAGCTTCTACACAGCAAAAGAAACAATCAGTGAGGTGAATAGAGAGCCTACAGAATGGGGGAAATTTCTACCACACGCACATCAGATAGAGAACTAATCTTTAGGATATATAAAGAACTCAAAAACCTTAACATCAAAAAAACAAATAATCCAATCAATAAATAAACCAAGGAACTGAACAGACCTTTCTCAGAAGATGATATACAATCAATCAATAAATATATAAAAAATTTCAACATCTCTAGCAATTAGAGAAATGCAAAACAATACTCTTCTAACATATCATCTCACTTCAGTCAGAGTGGTAGCTATTAAGAATACAAACAAATGTTGGCAAGGATATGGAGAAATCGGCACACTCATACATTGCTGGTGGGACTGCAAATTGGTACAACCAATATGAAAAGTGATATGGAGATTCCTTGGAAAACTTGGAATGGAACCACCATATGACCCAGCTATCCCACTCCTCAGTTTATACCCAAATGACTTAAAAACAGCATACTATAGTGATGCAGCCCTATCAATGTTTATAGCAGCACAATTCACATTTGCTAAATTGTGGAACCAACCTAGATGCCCTTCAGTAGATGAATGGATAAAGAAACTGTGGCATATATACACAATGAAATATTGCTCAGCATTAGAAGAGAATAAAATCATGGCGTTTGCAGATAAATGGATAGCATTGGAGAATATTATGTTAAGTGAAGTAAGCCAATCTTAAAAACCAAATGCCAAATGTTTTCTCTGATATGTGGATGCTGACCATAATGAGGATGGGGGTAGCATGGGAAGAATGGAGGAACTCTAGATAGGGCAAGGGGAGGGAGGAGAAGAGAGGGGGTATGGGGGTAGGAAAGACGGTGGAATGAGATGGACACCATTACCCTAAGTACATGTATGAAGACATGAATGGTGTGAAAATAGTTTGTGTACAACCAGAGAAATGGAAAGATGTATTCTATATGTGTATTATGAATTGAAATACATTCTGCTGTCATGTATAACAAATTAGAATAAATAAATAAATTTAAAAAATAAATCATCATTACACATTAAAGAAGAACCCTTACAACTTAATAAGAAAGGCAAATAATTTCATTGTAAAATAAGAAAACTGAATAAGTGTTTCTGACATTCAGTAAACTACAGGATGGTGCAATGGATAAGTTTTAACAGATGTATGTCAGAGTGAAATGGCAGCATGGTCAAGATGACAAACACGCCTGTCCGTCCCCACAGCTTCCTCATGCCCTCTGTGACCCATCTCTACTCACCCCAGCAGCCACCGACAGCCATGCACTGACGTCCCTAATGACGGTTCCTTGCTGTGGACATGGGAATGGCTTAGGCCCGCTGCAAACCTGAGACCTCAGATCTGTCACGGAGGAGGAGGCGATTTTTATCACCATCGTCAACACATTCACAACAGGGCATTTTGTTGGTTCCAAATTCAGAGAATGGAAGCCAATTTAGAAGGAATTTTGGCTTGTCAAGACACTACTTTAGCAGGAACAAAGAAAATCACATTTGGGGCTAAGCAAGGTGTCTCTCAAGACCTGGGACTGGGTGAAAAGCTCACTCTCCCCAGGTTGGCAGGCAGGACCAGCCCTAGAGGAATTATCTGGGATGTGAGGTTTAGCATCTCCAACCCCTGCCGCGCCCTTCTCGCCGGCCAGGGAGTCTTCCTCACAGGACACCCCATCCTGCCTCATCCACTCTGCGTTCCTCCCCAGGCCACTACTGTGTGTTTGCCAGAGAAGCTCTTGGTTGGGTTGGAAGCGTGAAATTTGCCAACCTGACACAGGCAGAAACAGGTGGAGGATGATACAGCGAGAGACAGAATTAAAGGCCTGTGCACAGCAAGGTGCTCAGCAGGGTCCCTTGGCCTGCATCCACCAGATGCCAGAAGCAGCACCCCAGCTGTGCCAACAAAATGTGCCTCTAGAGTTTGTTCAATGTCCTCTGGTGGCCAAAATTGCCCCCACTGGAGAACCACTGCCTTCGATATTTCATATGAAATGTGGTTTCCATACACAATGGAGCTTCACTCAGCCGCAGAGAGAGTGAGATCACGGCATTTCAGGAGTGGAGAACATGATGGCAGTGAAGTAAGCCAGGCTCAGAAGGTCAAGGATGGAATGTTTTCTCCCACATGCGCAAGCTAGAGCAAAGTAAGAGGATCAAGGGGAAATGGAAGAGAGAGCAGGGGAGCAGTGGAAGGGGATTGGGGAGGAGGGAAGACGGCAGGAAGAGAGAGCAATGGTGGGATGAAGTTGACCAATATACACCTATGGTGGGATTCACTGGTGTGTGTGTGTGTGTGTGTGTGTGTGTGTGTGTTTATATCAGATATATATGTATGATATAAAAATCTGCAAGTAAATAGAGAAGACCAGTAGGGTACAGCAAAGGGGGAGGAGGATGGAGGGTAGGGAAAAGGAAAGTACATGAACTGAAGTGAAGCAAATTATATTCCATAGATTCCATTTTTGTTTCATAGAATTATGTCAAAATGAACCCCATATTGTGAATAATGATCATGTACTACTAAAATAATTTTTTAAAACAACACAGACCTATGTGTTGATGAGACCATTTTTATAAAAAGCATTTGCCTTTAGAAATAATAATCAGCGAATCTTTACCCATAAGAACTCCTGGTTGTTATTCATGGACTATATACTCAGCATTTTGGCAAATGACCACTTCCTCTAGAAGTCAGTCCTGCAATCTTGGGAGGCTCGATATTCCCAGTTTTTCTGGTACTCCTCTGGTGGAGTTGTCTTCAGGGTTATCAGCACAATGGAAGACAAGTCTCCAGAACAATAGTTGCAGTTTATTTTTAACCATCTGCACACTTTCAAGTTTGGTGATATGCTACCGACCAGATGGAAATTCTGTCTAAAAAGGAAGTGCATTCTCAAGAGGTCACACTGTGGTCTGTAGGAATGGGGAAGGTTCCACGCCCCTTTACGGCAGATCCCTTCACTGCCCGTCCCCTCTTCTCTGCCTATGAGGACATGGAGGACTCCTCGGCATGGGGTATTAGCTCATCAGGGCACATCCCTGACTGGCCTTAAGAAACTAGGATTCAAGTTTCATAAGGGACACTTTTCCCACATCAGATATTGCAGACCACCACGTAAGCAGAGCACTGCTCTGAGAACCTGCCCCTCACAGGGACTCCTGCTAACCCCACTCACTTGAAACTTCTCAATTACAGGAACGATGACCCTTAAGACTGGCACGTTCTCAGGTCCTCCCTGGAATAATCTCCAAAGGGAAAAAAACCTGTATGGAATTGATATATAATAATGCAATTAAGTAAGAGGGCTCTGCAGTCAAGGGGAGACGAAATTTATTATTTTCCTCTCGTCCCTTCAAACTTGCTCCCTAGAGCTAGCTGTTCCCTGCCTCATGAAGGAAATCTTGGACAGATTCTTCTCAGAAAAAAATATCCAGTCACTGCTAGTCACCTTTGTATAATCAAAACATCCAGGGGTCCAACTCTGACCTTCACTTGAGGGCAAACCTTCCCCAGTTGTGCCTGCTCAGGTTCAGGGACTGCAGTGTGTCCAGGTCTCCTTAACCCTCTCCCAACGCTGGATTCTCCTCCTTATCCAGCCACTAGAGTCAATGTGAGGGGTGCAGTCTGGCCCTGTGGGGGACAGAGGCACATTTAGTGGCTTTTCTTGGGGGGCATTGTTGATGACTCTTCAGCAAGTCTCCCTGAAATCCGCAAGCTTAATTGCAACTAGGACCCCATCCTCTTCTCCAGTTGGTGACTTCAACCCTAATTCCCAGCACCTGACTTTCAGACCTCTGTTGCACATGGCACTGCTGGGACCCCATCACTCCATGGATGGCCTCTTGGGCCAAGTCCCCTTTCAGCCGGCTCCCTCCTGGGTGGCCTGCATTGCTGGGCAGGAAACACGTTATTTTTTGCTCCTCAGTCAGTGGATGTCCTGGTTGCTTCCACAAGCCTCTGCCTCCACTCTGTACTTCTGTCTCTGGGCAGCATCCTCTCAGGTTCTATTAAGCACCAAGGCCAAACTCCAGAAGACCCAGACGGTGTCCTCCCAGGAGTCTCTTAACATATTCCACCCATAGCCTTGGAGATATCAAACTCCAAGAGCCACTTGGCTGGTACTGAGAGGGACCACACCCTGTTGAGTATGAGACACAAAATGGCCCTACTTAACCACACAGTTACATATAGAGAACTGCTGAAGAGTCATCAACAATGTCCCCCAAGAAAAGCCACTAAATGTGCCTCTGTCCCCCACAGGGCCAGACTGCACCCCTCACATTGACTCTAGTGGCTGGATAAGGAGGAGAATCCAGCGTTGGGAGAGGGTTAAGGAGACCTGGACACACTGCAGTCCTTGAACCTGAGCAGGCACAACTGAGGAAGGTTTGCCCTCAAGTGAAGGTCAGAGTTGGACCCCTGGATGTTTTGATTATACAAAGGTGACTAGTGGTGACTGGATATTTTTTTTCTGAGAAGAATCTGTCCAAGATTTCCTTCATGAGGCAGGGAACAGCTAGCTCTTCCTTTTAACGAGGAAGGAATTAGAGATGAACCTCTCAAACTAACCAAACCTGAGGACTATTGTCCCTGCTCCTAATGACGCACATGGTCCCTGGAGCTGATCAGGCTGGTTAAGGCGGAGGTCAGGCACACACACCAAGGTTTTAATATCTAACAAGTTATGAGTTGAGAAAGGAGAACAGAGGGAGGGGAAAATAACTTAACTATGCTTTATCGCTGCCAGGCCACAAGTTAAGGCCCAGGAGTACATTTGTCCTTTGTCCCTGTGGTGGTCTCTGATGGTCTCAGTGGGACTGGTAACCAGAAAAACAAAGGGATTAGAAATTTCCACCTTACCCACCAAACTCTGGGAAGGAGGTTGGAGCTGTAGAGTACAGAAACCCTTGATTGATATTAAACTTCAGGGTAGGAGTAGAAATCCAGATGCAGGGTGTGAGGGGGACATGGATAAGGTGTGGAAGCCTGCCCGACACACCTTCTCCATCCGGCTATTCCTGTTGGTATATCTTTTGTGATAAACCAGTAAACAAAGAGTTTCTCTGAATTCTGAGCCATTCTAGAAAATATGGAACCCCAGGAGGGGACTGTAGAATCCCACAATCTATAGCCAGTCAGTAAAAAATACAGGAGGCCTGTACTTGAAACTGGCACCTGAAATGGGAGCAGTCTTGCAGGACTGAGCCCTTCAACCTCTGGGATCTGACACTAACTCCAGATGGATAGTTTAAGAATTGGAGTGAATTGTAGGACGCCCCACTGGTGCTGAGGAATCCGTCAGGTTGGGGTAACCCACGTTATGGTTTGGATGTGAGGTGTCCCTCAAAAGCTCATATGTGAAACAATGCAAGAAGGTTGGGAGGAGAAATGATTGGGTTATAACCTTAAACGAATCAGCCAATTAATCCCTGATGTGATTAACTGAGTCATCAACAATGTCATCAACAACTGGAGGCAGGTGGAGTGTGGCCCCAGGAAGTGGTTCACTGGGGGCTTGGCTTTGGGGAATAGACTTCATATCTGGAGAGTGAAGTCTCTGCTTCCTGATGACAATGCAAGCTGTGTCCCTCTTCCACACTCTTCCACCATTATGCCCTGCCTCACTTCAAGTCCTGAGAAATGGAGCCAGCCTTCTGTGGACTAAGAACTCTGAAATGCCCATAAGCCTTTAAATAAGCTTTTCCTCCTCTATATTTGTTCGGGTCGGGTCATTTAGTCACAGCAGCGAAGAATCTGACCAAAATACCACACATCTGGTGTCAGGGGTGTTCAGCATGTGTGTGTAGAGAACTTCCTTGCAACATGGTGGTCAAGTTCCAAGGCCCAGCACCCTGGGACAGCAAGGTGGCAGTCCATGATATTCTTCCATCCTAAGCTTGAAGACACATGGTGTCCCTGCAACCATCCTGTGTTTTTCAGGACACTCACAGAAGCCCACCCAGTTTCGAAGGAGGAGACACAGACACCATAACTCAATGAAAATAGGGACAGGGTCAAATATTAAGAAGATTGTCATAGATGAGACTTTCAAGATGACTAAATAGAGAGGTCGCTTTCCTGGCTGCTCTATGAAACCAAGAGAGCACACAGGCAGCTTCTAACAAGGTGAGTGAACAAAAAAATGGGCTGGGGGCTTTAGTGGAATCTAAAAGTGGACACTCAGAGCAGATCAGGACTCAGGCGGTTGGATATAATAAAATAAGGAAGAAATAAGGGAATTAAAGGAAACTGCATTTTTTAGGTCTGAGGCATGTCTGTGTATAGAGTTTAGAGATGAAAGACACTGCCGGACTAAACTGAAAGGCCACTGCACAGTCTCCTTGTGCAGGGAAGAGGCTCCATCTCTTCAGGCAGTGTAAGAAAGACAAAGGGAGGAACCGTTTTGCGGCTGTGGCCCAGGGCTGGCCGTGGAGGGAGCTGATTCCTGGCAAACCAGAGTTGGCCCAAAATACAGGCCTGGCAAACCCACACCGCATGACCTAGAGTGAGCCTAAAAGGCCAGGAGAAAATCAAACACCGAGAGACGTTTACACAGGGAAAAGCTGGCTGTGGAAACCCACCTGGCTCTCCCCCTCCCCCTCTAATCTGGCTGCTTGGAGGACTGGCTGGGAGATGTGTCTGGCTGAGTCTGACCCCAGGGATCTGTGAAAAGAGCTGGAGAGAGCATGCGCTGACCCCTTTTATTGAGGAGAAGCCACTCAAATGGGGCAAGGGGGCAGGTTTCAGGGGGCTGAGTCTAGCTTCAAGATGTCTGCTGTCAGCAGGTTGACTGACATCTAGGAAGGCCACACCCAAGGGCAGAGCAAGAGAAGGGGACAAACAAAGGGCTTTTCCATGGAACATTCTATCCCAAACAGGGCAGAGTGATAGGATTAAAAAAGAATAGGTGAGTGCAGCTCAACCCCAGGGTGTGTCTGCTCAGAAGACAGGCCTTGCTATCTGAGCTGGGGTGGGGGATACCGAGTCATGAGTCACGGCACTGCCGCGCCAGACTACAGTGATCTTCCAGATCCCCGTGGTGCATCAGGACTGGAAGGCGTGGTGACTCAATGTGGCTCCCCGCAGCTGGGAGTTCAAAAGGGGAGGGGTTGGAGATTGAATCCGAGACCAGGGAATGTAAGGTTCGCAGAGTTCCCTAGTGGACAAAGTATGGGCTCCTCCACCATGAGTGGAACCCAGGGGAGGCCTCTGGGGTACAGTCTTCCAGCAGTGACTGGCAATTTCTGGGCCCGGAGGGGGTGCTGATCTAGAATCCCCAGGTGAACTGGCATTCAGCAAAGAGCCTGGAGCCCACTGAAGCCCGAACCCTGCCCCAGGAATTCCATCTTCGGAATTGCCTCTGTCCCTCCAGCAATCCAGAGAGTGGAGCATGAATCTCCAGATGACCCTACCTAAACTGCTGGGAAGCTGTTTTAACTTTTAACTCCAATGGAAACAATTCTTTAACTTTTTATCCAGATATTCATTCTCTCTCTTTCTCCCTCTCTCTTTCCCTCTCTCACTCTCTCTTTTTCTTTTCTGTGTTTAATCATGACCTTAATGTTTCAAGGACATTTATACATACTCATTTAGCCCACGGCCAGCACAGGCTTCATAAATGAAGGTTCAGCCATGTGAGAAATCCTCAGGGAGTTTGAATTAAAGAGACAGGCTCTAATTACCTTTAAACCAGCCCCAGGTTTAGACAGGCTCTAATTACCTTTAAACCTAGCTCCAACCTCCAGCTACCTATTATGGTATCGAGGTTTACTGAAGAGGAGAGAGAGAGAGAGAGAGAGAGAGAGAGAGAGAGAGAAACACGCCAGGGAGTGGACTTTTATTGAACAAAAAATTCTGGAGAAAAAACCCTGCAATGGGGATTAAGGGGGGCAGTGTCCCAAGGACAGGTGCGAGGATTGGGTCTTTGGGCAGTGGCCAGACACGCCTACACATGGACAAGCCCTCAGACCTGAGAAGGGTGGGGAAAGCTCTGGACACAAAGATGTTCTAAGCACCTCTCGCCCAGCCAGGGAGGTAACTCAAATCACGTGCGAGGATGGCCTCCCACATACTCATTTATTTTTTCTCCCAATTTGTAGCATTTTTGAAGCCAGTTATTTTTCATGGATCAGTTTTTTGATGACTAGGATGTTTGATTAACATATTTCAGTTTTGTTTTATACTCTTTGATTTTTACTCTTTAAAAATTTTACTTTATATATATATATTTTTCCTCTCACTGGTTTCCCTCAATTCTCTTTCTCTCTTCTCTTCTGCTAATGATTAATCACTTTTGTTCTTTCACTCTTCCTTTAATTTTTTACTTCTAACATCTCTTTTCCCCTATTATCCTCACATCCTATATCACTTCCGTTCTCTTTTTGTTCACTCTTCAGAATTGTAAACTCTTCTCTAACCTACTGTTTTTATTGTAGGCAATAACCAATCATATCATTTCTGTTTATTGTGACAATTAACATTGTAGACATCATAGCAGGAAATATTTAATTTTATGCTTTACATTGTTTGAACTGGGTTTTGTTATTATTTGTCTTCCCCTAAATGATAAGGCACTGAAAACCTTCAGAGATGCTATAAGTCCACAGGGTAGAAACTCTACAACCTCAGATCCACAGTATTAAAAGGGTAAACACACAAAGGGAACAAATTTCTCCCAAATGAACCAAGATACTCCAATAACAGAATCCATTGACAACACAGTGGAAGAAATGTCAGAGAAGGAGCTTAGAATGTATGTAGTTAAACTGATCTGTGAGATAAAGAACAATATAAGAAGTGAAATCAGAGAGAAAATACAGAAAATGAAAGATCACTTCAACCAAGAGATAGAAAGTGAAAAATAAATCAAGCAGAAATCCTTGAAATGAAGGAATCCATAAACCAAATTAAAAATTCAATTGAAAGCATAATCAACAGACTAGATCACTTGGAAGACAGAGTTTCAGGCAATGAAGACAAAAATATATAATCCTGAAAACAGCTGACCATGGAGAAAAGATGTTAAGAAACCATAAATAGAGCTTCCAAGAAATATAGAATAACCTGAAAAGACGAAATTTAAGATTTATTGGGCAGGGGTGGTGCTGGGGCTGTAGCTCAGTGGTAAAGTGCTTGCCTCACATGTGTGAGGTGCTGGGTTCAATCCTCAGTACCACATAAAAAAAATAAAGATACTGTGTGTTCATCTACAACTCAATAAATATTTTTTTAAAAGATTTATTGGGATAAATGAAGCCTTGGGGATACAAATGAAAGGAATTCACAGTCATTTCAATGAAATAATATCAGAAAATTTTCCAAACCTGAAGAATGAAGTGAAAAATCAATTATAGGAGGTTTATAGAACCCCAAATATACAAAAGCACAACAGACCCACACCAAGGCATATTATTTTTTAAAAATGCCTAACATACAGAATAAGGATAGAATCTTAAAGACTGCTCACTTGAAGAAAAACAACAGGTAACAATTAGAGGGAAACCAATCCAGATCTCAGCTGATTTCTTACCATATCCCCAAACCTAGAAGGTTTTGGAATAATATATATCAAGCTCTGAAAGAAAATGGATGGCAGTCAAGAATATTATACTCAGCAAAAGTAAGCTATAGAATTGATGATGAAATGAAAACACTCCATGATAAACAAAATTTTTTTTAAAAAAATCACAACTAGAAAGCCAGTATTACAAAACATACTCAATAAGATATTCCATGAAAAATTACACTGAAAACCAGCAAAAGGAGGAACTACACTAGAAATATAGTCAATCAAAGGAGAAACTAATTCAAAACCAAAACCAGAATTAAATCAAAATGACAGGGAATAAAAACCATATCTCAATAATAACATTGAATGTAAATGGCCTAAACTCATCAATCAAAAGACATAGACCTGCAGATTGAATTAAAATCCAAGACCAGGGGCTGGGGATGTGGCTCAAGCAGTAGCGCGCTTGTCTGGCATATGTGTGGCCCGGGTTCGATCTTCAGCACCACAATATAAACAAAGATGTTGTGTCCGCCAGAAAACATGCCAAAAAAAAAAAAAAAAAAAAAAATTTAAATAAAAAAAATCCAAGACCAAAATATGCTATCTCCAAAAGACTTACCTCATAGGCAAAGATATCCATAGACTTAAGTTAAAAGGATGGGAAAAAACATTTCATTCACATGGATCTCATAAATAAGCAGGGGTTTCTATCCTCATATCAGATAAAGTGGACTTCAAGCCAAAGTTAATCAGAAGGGACAAAGAAGGACATTTCATACTGCTTAAGGGAATTATAAATCAACAAGACATAACAATTATAAATATTTATGCACCAAACAGTGGACCATCTAAATACATCAAACAAATCTTCTCAATTTCTAGAATCAAATAGACCACAACACAATAATACTGAGTGGCTTTAGCACACCTCTCTACCTCTCTCACCACTGGATAGATCCTCCAAACAAAAACTAAATAAAGAAACTATAGAAATAAAAAAAATAATTAATAATTTAGACTTAACAATATATAGAGAATATTTCATCCATCAACAAGTGAATATACTTTCTTCACAGCAGCACATGGATCCTTCTCTAAAATAGACCGTATCTTGGGCAACTCTTAGCAAATACGAAAAAACAGAGATAATAACTTGCATTCCAACAGATCATGATGGAATTAAATTAGAAATCAACAATAAAATAAAAAATAGAAGCTACTCTACCACCTAGAGAATAAATAATATGTTATTGAATGATGAATGGATAGCAGAAGAAATTAGGGATGAAAAAAATATTTACGGGTAAATGAGAATAGTGATACAACACATCAAAATCTCTGGGACACTATGAAGGCAGTGCTAAGATAAAAGTTCATTGCATTAATCTCATTCCTTAAAAGAACAGAAAGTCAACAAATAAATAACCTAGCGTTACATCTTAAAGCCCTAGAAAAAGAAGAAAAATTAACACCTAAAGAAATAGAAAACAGGAAATAATTACATCAGAGCTGAAATTAAAACAAAAGAAATAATCCAAAATATTGACAAAACATAAAGTTCTTTGAAAAAAAATAAATAAAATAGATAAACCCTTAGCCAAGCTAACAAAGATTAAGAGAAAACTCAAATTACTAAAATCCATGATGAAAAAGGAAATATCTCATAGGACACAAAGGAAATATAGATGATAGTCAGGAACTATTTTGAAAATTTATGCTCTAATAAAATAGAAAGAAGACATCAATAAATTTCTGGAGACATACGATCTACTCAGAATGAATCAGGAGGACATCGAAAATTTAAATGAATAAATTTCAAGCAGTGAAATTGAAGATGTCATCAAAAGCACAGGACCAGATGAATTCTCAGTGGACTTCTACTAGACCTTCAAAGAAGATCTAGTAGAACTTCCAAACTTCCTCAAATTATTCCATGAAGTAGTAAAGGAGGGAGCACTTCCAAACTCATTCTATGAAGCTAATATCACCCTGATACCAAAACCAGACAAAGACACATCAAAGAAAGAAAACTTCAGACCAATATCTCTGATGAACATAGATGCAAAAATTCTTAATAAAATATTGGCAAATCGTGTACAAAAACATATTTAAAAGATAGTGCACAGTGACCATGTAGGATTAATTCCAAGGATGCAAGGTTGGTCAACATATGGAGGTCAATAAACATTATTCTTCACATCAACAGACTTAAAGACAAGAATCATATGATTATCTACATAGATGCAGAAAAAGCATTTGACAAAATACAATATCAATTCATGTTCAAAATACTAGAAAAACTAGGGATAGTAGGAACATACCTCAACATTGCAAAAACTATCTATGCTAGACTCAGGGCCAACATCATTCTAAATGGAGAAAAATTGAAAGAATTTTTTCTAAAAACTGGAACATGACTGGGATACCCTCATTCACCACTTCTATTCAACATAGTCTTGGAAACCCTAGCCTGAACAACTAGACAGAAGAAAAAAATTAAAGGGATGCAAATAGAAAAATAAGAACTCAAACTATCCCTATTTGCCAGTGACATGATTCTATATTTAGAAGACCCCCCAAAAACAAAATTTCCACCAAAAACTCTAGAACCCATAAATAAATTCAGCAAGGAAACAGGATATAAAGTTAACCCATAGTTCAATTGCATTCCTACATATCTGTAATGAATCAACTGAAATAAAAATTAGAAAAACTATTCCATTCACAATAGCCTCAAAAAAAATAAAATGTTTGGGAATCAATCTAACAAAAGAGGTGAAAGTCCTCTACCATGACAACTATAGAACTCTAAAGGAAGAACTTGAAGAAGACATTAGAAGATGGAAAGATCTACCATGTTCTTGGATAGGCAGAATTAATATTGTCAAAATGGCCATATTACCAAAAGCACTATACAGATTTAATGCAATTCCTATTAACTTTCTGATGAAATTTTTCATAGAAATAGAAAAAGCAGACATGAAATTCATTTGGAAGAATAAGAGTCCCAGAATAGCCAAAGCAGTACTCAGTGAAAAAAATCGAAGCAGGTGGCATCACAATACCAGACCTTTAATACTACTCCAGAGCTATAGTAACAGAAATGGCATGGTATTGGCAACAAAACAGATATAAGACCAATGGTACAGAATAGAAGACACAGAGACAAACCCACATAAATACAGCTATGTCATACTAGACAAAGGCACCATAAACAGACATTGAAAAAAAAGCCTCTTCAACAAATGGTGCTGGGAAAACTGGAAATCCATAACAAAATGAAATCAGATCTCTATTTCTCATCCTCTGCAAAACTCAACTCAAAGTGAATCAAGGATGTGGGCATTAGACAAGAGACCCTATGCCTACTGGAAGAAAAAGTAGGCCCAAATCTCCATCATGTTGGCTTAAGGAATGAATCCCTCAATATGACTCCTAAAGTACAAGAAGTAAAACTAGGAGTCAATAAATGGGATGGGATCAAACTAAAAAGCTTCTTCCAGCAAAGGAAGCAATCAAGAACTTGAAGAGAGAGCCTACAGAATAGGAGAAAATATTTGCCACATATGCCTCAGATAGAGCATTAATCTCCAGAATAAATAAAGAAATTTTTAAAAACTTAACACCAAGAAAAAAAAACAAAAAGAAAAACAAATAGTCCAATCAATAAATGGGCAAAGAAACTAACAGACACTTCACAGAAGAAATATGGTCAGTCAACAAACATAAAAAATGGTTCAACATCTCTAGTAATTAGAGAAATGAAAATTAAAACTACACTGAGATTTCTTCTCACTCCAGTCAGAATACAAGTAACAATCACATTGGTGAGGATGTGGGGGAAAAGGTACACTCATACATTGCTAGTGGGACTGCAAATTGATGCAACCACTCTGTAAAGTGATATGGAGATTCCTTAGAAAACTTGAAATGGAACCACCATTTGACCCAGTTATCCCACTCCTCAGGATGTACCCAAAGGACTTAAAATCAGCATACTACAGTGATGCAGCCACATCAATGTTTATAGCAGCTCAATTCGCAATAGCTAGGCTACAGAACCAACCTAGGTGCCCTTCAACAGATGATTGGAGAAAGAAAATGTGGTACATATACACAGTGGAATATTACTTAGCCAAAAGTAGGAATGAAATTATCACATTTACTGGTAAATGGATGGAACTGGAGACTATCAATAAACCAATCCCCAAACCAAAGGCCAAATGACCTCTGATATGTGGATGCTAACTCACAATAGGCATTGGGAGGGAGGAGTGGAGGTTCACTGGGTTGGACAGTGGGGACCAGGGGAAGAGGAAGAGAGGATGGGAATAGGAAAGACAGTAGAATGAATTGGAATTTAACTTTCCTATGTTCATATAGGAGTAGAAGACCAGTGTGACTCCACATCATCTGCAACCACAAAAATGAGAAGTTATACTCCGTGTATGTATGTCAAAATACATTCTACTCTCATGCATAAGTAAAAAGAACAAACAAAAAAATTTAGACTATTATTACAGTTAAAAATTTGTCACTTTGACTGTTTTCCTGGCCTCTATGTAATGTATTTCTCCTCTGATCTTTATTAACTTCCTCCTTCTGCTAACTTTGAACTTTGTATTTTCTAGCTCTTTGAGATATAAAGTTAAGTTAGTTGAAATCTTTTGTCTTAATGCACGTGTTTATTTATTCTGCTATGTGGGCATTATCTGAAACATTATTTTGCTGCTTCATAGGTTGTATTATATTTCCATTTTCATTCGTCTCAAGATATTTTATCTTTCCCTTTTGATCTCTGCTTTGATCCATTGGTTTTTCAGGAGTTTGTTGTTTAATTTCCAAATCTCTGTGAATTTTCCATTTTCCCTTGTTGAGAGCCACAGCCGAAGGGGCCCCAGCAAACTTCCAGCTGCCAGCTGATGATTGGCTCACAGTGGCCCCAGCAACTTCTAGCTGCCAACTGATTGGCTCCTCTGCGGTGATGCTCATTGGGCTGTTTCCCTGCCCTTTCAGACCACGGAGCTGCTCATTGGGGGACTTTTTTGGCTCCGCCCACACGACCCAGCCAATCGGCCTCAAGAGCAGGAGGAGTGGGGGAGGTGGAGAGGCTTGTGGGAAGCTGGTGGTGGCAGTTGGGCTCTGAAGGTTTTTCCTGAGGAGCTGTTTTGTTTGGCATGTGTGGTTCTAAAAATAAAGTTCGTTTCTTTTGACAAGTGGCTCCTGAATTGTGCCCAGCCAGACTGCGGCATTCCCTCATGTTATTGATCCCAGTTTTTTGTTGTTGGGGTTGGAAAAGATGTTGGATATGGCTTCTGTCTACTCAAGTTTGTTAAGATGTGTGCTGTGGCCTAGCTGTGATCTATCCTAGACACTTTTCCTGAGCACATGAAAGAATGTGTCTTCTGATGTCATAGGGAAGAGTGTTCCGTGGTGTCTGGTAAGTCCATTTGGTTATAGTGATGTTTACGTTCACTATTGATTCTGTCTGGATGAGCTACCCATTGTAGAAGATGGGGTATAAGAATCCCCTACTCTTGGTGTATTTCTACATATTTCTCCCTTCAACTCTGTTCAAATTTGACTCTCTCAGTACTTAGGTGCTCAATATTGAGTGCATGTGTCTGTATAATTGTTATATCCTCTTAATTAACACCTCATCATTATATGATGATCTTGTCTCTTGTGACAGTTTTTGTCTAGGTATATATCCCTTACCGTTTGAATCATGATGTCCCCACCAAATCTATATGTTGAAATCTGCTGAGAGCCACAGCCTAGTCGGAATGGCCCCTGGCATTTTGCCAGAAGTAATGGTTGAGAGGTGAGCCATTAAGATAATGTTGGATTGATTCAATTGTATATTAGACCTTTACTGTCTGGTATAGGGCAGCTCTTGCTGCCTCTGGTGCCCACTACTTTGGAGTTCCCGTTGAGTTCTTGTGGGATTCGGAGAGTGGGTGCGCGCACAGCCTGGTGGGGGGAGTTCCAGTTGGTGTGTGGTGTGTTCCTGGAGGAGCTGCGTGGGTGGCGTTCGGGAGAGTTCCCGGGGAGCATGTGTGGAGTGTGCTGGTGGAGTTCGGAAATAAAGTTTGTTCCTGCTTGAGTGGCTCGTGATTTATGCCCAGCCAGACTGCGGCATTTGGTGGCCCATATGGGGAACGCCTGAAGCTCGGAGGTAAGTGAAATTGCTTGCCCTTGAGGGAAGGCGAGAAAATAGGTGAACATTTCAAAAAACAATGTGTTCTTGTTTTGATTTGTTTTGTTTTTGTTTCAAGCTGCCTATCCCTAGAACTTTCTCAGGTAAACTGGGAAAAATGGTTGGCTCAAGGTTTGAAGTTGTTCGGCCCTGAGGAAGAGATAGAGATAGACCACGAAAATACATTTCAAGAAAATAGGAAAATTGATACAATGATTTTTTGTTCTGTTATTGTTTCATTCTGTTTCGGTTTTGTTTTGTGTTAACTTGTTGGGTTGCGTTATCTTTATAGTGGATTATAAATTAGTAAAAAACAAACCGAAAGAGTGTTAAGTAAATTGTTAGAGGTTCAGACCATGGAGAAAGACATTTTAGATCAAGTAAAAGAGAAGGTCTCTTGAGCTAGCCAGAAAAAGGAAGAAAATTTAAAGGAGGAAGAACTATCAGGGAAAAAGTTACAACAGGAGGCTGCTACTAACACCTTTCTATCACCAGAGGGCGTAAGTGTCCAACCAACAGCTCCACCTATAGAGACAACATATGCTATGGGGCCCCCAACCCCCGTAGTTGATAGATGGGATCATGAGACAGGACCTCAAAGATTAGCATGCCCTGTACTTGAGCAGGCAGGAGGGCAGTGAATTTACCGTGCTTTAGATTTCAAAACAGTGAAACAGTTAAAGGAGGCTGTAACAACCTATGGTCCCCAAGCACCCTTCACTGTAAGCATGGTCGAATCCATTACCAACTTGGACATGATGCCAGCAGACTGGGCTAGCATGTGTAAAGCTGTGCTAAATGGAGGGCAATACCTGTTATGGAAGGTTGCCAATGAGGAATTTTGCA
>NW_026000164.1:3181553-3208163 GCF_001458135.2 Marmota marmota marmota | reverse complement strand
AAAAAATGTACATAAGCCTAAGGTACTTTGGAAGGATATTCTAACAGGACAATGGAAAGGTCCTGACCCAGTGATTGTCTGGAGTCGGGGATCTGTTTGTGTGTTTCCACAGGGAGAACAGCAGCCGATTTGGATTCCAGAGAGACTAACTAAAGCGATTTCTACAGACCAAAAAGAAGATAACTTGGCTCAAATCCATAACAGCTGATATCCTTACATCTGCAACAGTGGTTCTCCCACACCTGGAGGCTATGAATAATGAACACCATTAAGGCCTATTTCAAATACAATAAAAACCTTGGGGCTTGCTTGTGGGAATACCTTCAGACCCATATGCAAGTTACAGAAAAAAGGATGAGATATCCAAAGAAGACTCAAACCCAGGTGGTAACCAGGATGCTTTTTTCAATATCTATTTTATTATTGCCTTTTCCCACATCATGAAGTTCTATTTTATTTTTTGAGCTCATACAGACCTAGGTTAATGTTTTTCTGATCAGTTCTATTTTTTGACTGTGGAGTTTTTAAACATTGCAATGGAGATTTCACCTGTGAAAAGCCACAAGGCCTTTACTATTATGCTATGTGTTGTATGTATTGTATTATGTGTGCACACTTGTGTTTTGTGTTGTATGTCTAAATGTGCATATGTCCATATATCATATATGAGAAGAGCTTATAAAAAATAGATCCAAATTTTTTTTTATTATTCACGTGATTTATATGGTTTAATTTAAATTAGGTAAACAGCTGTTGAGGATTGTTTTTAAAGGTGGTTAACAGATCTGTTTGTTTGCTTTCACCTTTCATTATATTTAATAATTCTGTTCAGGATAATGTAAATTTTCAGAAAATTGTTTTCTTAGTGCCTGCTGGAATGTTACATAATCTTTTTTAAGCCATCATTGCCAGAATTCCTATCTTCATCCCAGTGCCGGTGAAGACAAAGATAAAACCAAACTACAGCTTCTACGATAGCTATTACAACAAACTGTATAAACTTATGCATCAATGAATAATAACTCAACAAGTAATGCTCAATCAAGGAGTCGATTTACTTTGGGAGGAAATGGACATATTAATGGATTCCTCTGCTTTGAACTGCTTGAAGAACTTGCCTGAACTATGTATCACTTGTATGCATTGTGAACTATCTGTTGGTGCAGCGAATTGTGGTAGTGCTGGGGTATCTTTGCTGATGGTATCATCGGTGGTACAATTTTTCCAAAAGGAACCGTCATTTGGCTTGGTGTCATGGCATTTTGCATCCTCCTCCCTTCTGCTTGTGATGGTCTAAAATTTGGGGGCCAACTGAGGTGAGGCTAAGAACCTCACCCCCTCACTGGTNGCCAAATTTGGGGGCCAACAGAGGTGAGGCAAAGAACCTCCCCCCCACCACTGGTGCAAAGGCCTATCCACTAGTATGGCTGTATGCTGGACAGGTAGTCAGTGACAGGTATGATCCAATTGCAATGGTACCAACCTAGACAGGAGGCTGACGCCTTGAGGTCAGCTCATTTGATGACGGGTAAGGACCATATGTAGTATTGGACAACCTAAGACAGGCATGGTCCCTAAGCCACATGCTTGGTGTTTAATTAAACAGAAGGGGGGAGATGTTGAGAGCCACAGCCTAATCGGAATGGCCCCTGGCATTTTGCCAGAAGTAATGGTTGAGAGGCGAGCCATTAAGATGATGCTGAATTGATTCAATTGTATATTAGACCTTTACTCTCTGGTATAGGGCGGCTCTTGCTGCCTGGGGCGCCCACTACTTTGGAGTTCCCGTTGAGTTCTCGCGGGATTCGGAGAGTGGGTGCGTGCGCAGCCCAGTGGGGGGAATTCCGGTTGGTGTGTGGTGTCTTCCTGAAGGAGCTGTGTGGGTGGCGTTCGGGAGTTCCCGGGGAGCATGTGTGGAGTGTGCTGGTGGAGTTCGGAAATAAAGTTTGTTCCTGCTTGAGTGGCTCGTGATTTGTGCCCAGCCAGACTGCGGCAGAAATCCCCACTGCTAAGGGGAGGGTATTATGTAGTCAGGATTTGGGGAGATGTACAAGTCAGCTTCTATCACTATGATGAAAATCTGATGCAATTCAATTATCAGAAGAAAAATTTATTTAGCTTATGGTTCTGGGGTCTATTGCTTTGGGCCTCTGGAAAGGACATTAGATGGCAATGGCAAGAAGGACGTGGTAGAGCAAGCTGCTAACAGCATGACCCAGGAAACAGAAAAACTGGGAGACTGGGGTTCTACAGTCCCCATCCAGAGTACCCGAGGACCTCCCTAGTCCCCAGCTCTCATGGTTTCACCACTTGCCAATAGTGTGTTCTTGGGGACCAAGTCTTTAACACATGGACTTTTGGAAGACACTTGTCCAAACCACAGCAGGTGATTAGGTCTTGGGGGTGGGGACCTCATGAAGGGGATTACTGCCCTTATGAAAGTACTGGCAAAATCTCTCACCTCTTCTAGTAGGTGAAGTTAGATTGGGAAGGCCATTCTCTGTATGGAAGTGGGCCCTCATCGGACGGTGGATCTGCTGATGCCTGGACTTCCCTACCTCCAGACCTGAGAGAAGTAAAGTCCTGTGTTTAGGACCCACTCATTTCATCTTGCTACAGCGACCCGAACAGACCAAGACGGGGAAGTGGCTTTGGAACTGGACAGTGAGTAGAGACTGAAAGAGTTTGGTCCATTCATGGAAGTGTAGTGTACAAGCTACACTTCCATGAATGGACCATCAAGGGCGATTCCTGTGAGGGTTCAGAAAGGAAGAGGAGAGGTTTAGAGTAAGTTTCAATTTTTTGAAAGAACACTTAGGTACTCATAAAAAATACATTGGAGAGTCTTCAACAGAAAAGAGGAACGTGTTATTGGACAGTGGGAGAGAGGCCATCCTTACTATACAAGTGGCAAAGAACTCAACTGAATCATGTTTGTGTTCTAGTGCTTTGTGGAAGATAGAATTTGTGAGCAATGAAATTGGGTATTTGGCTAAGGAAAATTTTAAGCAAAGTGTCGGAGCTATGGTTTGACTTCACTTCCTGCAGTAAAATATGAGAAGAGAGAAATGACTTTCAAGATGGAGTTAATAAAAAGGGAATGAAGGTTAAATTCAGAAAATTCTCAGTCTACCTGTACTGAAATAAATAAGATGGTCTGTTCAGGGGAGAACAAGGGTAAAGCTGAGCAATCATTTGATAAAGAGGTTACTCTGAGTTGCCCATCTCTGTGGAGGCCAGGTGCTCTTCATTAAGACAGGCTGATTAGTTAGCCATCTAAACAGAGCCCAGGACTTACTGCACGAGAAAAGGGAAGAGTAACCCCAAAAGACATTTCAGAAATCAGGGCTGCCTGTGCCTTCCAAACCTAGATGCTACAAAACTGGAGACATTAATGCCCAGAGATGCCTCATATTGAAGGCTGTGCTCCTCATAAGCCACAGCTGTGCTCCTGGGCTGCCCCATGTGCAGCTCCATTAGGCTACTGCATGGTGTGTGCTGCCCCAGCGGAAAGTACTGACAAAAATCTATTAGGGGTAAGGCTTTCCAAAGCTGGGCAGCTGGCAAATCTTCAGAGGCAGGGCTGCTGATATTAAGGGTCCAAAAGACAGGACCCTGGGGGGAAGGTGGCTCAGTAGTAAGCACTTGTCTGGCCTGCGTGAGGCCCTGGGTTCCATCCCCGGTACTGCAAAAAAAAACAAAAACGATCAAACAACCCTCCATGTCAGTGGGCTTGAGGGGCAAGGTATCAAATCAGAGGAAATAATTCTTGGGATTTAAGATTTTGTACTTGCTTGAGAATGATTACACTTTTCCTTTTTTTCCAGAATGGGAATGTCTATCCCATGCCTGCCCACCATTATATTTTGGATGTGCGTAACATATATGATTTCACAAGTTCACAACTGGAAAGCAGTTTACCTCAGAATTAATTGTAACTTCTCACACCCAGATCTGATTTACATAAGAATTACCTAATACTTTGCGTTTAGTTTTTAAAATTGATGCTGAAACAAGCTAAAACTTTGGGGTGAGGCTATTGGAATGGAATCGATGTTGTTTTATAAAAGGAGGACATGTATTTGGGATGCCAGGACCTGCACTATGGTTGAATGTTTACATCCCCTCCAAATTCATATGTTGAAATTCTCCCTCCCAAGGAGGTATTATTAGGAGGTTGATTCTCAGGGAGGTGATCAGGTCCTGGAGGCAGAGCACTAATGAATGAGATTGGTTCCCTTAAAAAAGAGTTACAAGGGAGCTGGGGATGTGGCTTAAGCGGTAGTGCGCTCGCCTGGCATGCGCAGGGCGCTGGGTTCGATCCTCAGCACCACATAAAATAAATTAAAGATGTTGTGTCCGCCGAGAACTAAAAAAAATAAAATAAAAATATTAAAAAAAAAAGAGTTACGAGGGACTCTGTGTTCCTTCTTCCGAGTGAGGCTAGTGAGGTGGCTGTCTAGGAGGAAGCGGGACCTCACCTGATCTGAATGTTCCAGTGCCTTGATCTCACACTTCCCACCCTCCACGTTTGTGAGAAATAACTCTGTTGTTTATAAGCTGCATCATTCATGGTATGTTGTCAAAGCAGCCCAAATGGACTGAGACAACAATCAGAAGAAACGTACTAGGCATCGAAGACACATCTGCACTCCCAAGTTCATTGCAGCATTATTTACTGTAAACAAGACATTTAGACCGCCCAAGTGCATGCACTCAGATGAATGGAAAGGGAGATGTGGCATGCATATGTGTCTGTGCACGCTGTACCATACAATATTATCTAGGATTTTAAAAGGATATTTTTTAACTCAGTGTTCCTAAAGGAAGAGAACCAACAGGAGGTATGATCATAAAAAGCGGATTTATTAGATTGGCTTACACAACTAGAAGCTGGATAGTTCACAATGGCCATCTGCAGGCTGGAGAGCTAGAGGAACCAGTAGCTGCGCAATCTAAAGCCTCACAACAAAGGTTTCAACAGTGCTACCCCAGTCCAAGACCGAAGGCTTCTGGAGAATCAGTGGCAGAGTCCACTTTGGAAGAGTGAAGGAGCAAGAGTCTGATATCCTCAGATGATCGCAGCAGCAATCAAGAACCTAGAAGAACATAAGAAGAACAGAGCTTGCATCTGCTGCTGCTTCCATATTCTTCCAACCTTTATTCCATCCAAGTTTCCAGCCTATTGGATGATGCTGCTTGTTAGAGTCTGTAAACAAGTCAAAATAACACCTGGCATTTAGCCAGGGGAATGTTAGAGTTCGTAAACAAGTCTGGATGGTGCCTGGCAAAATGCCAGAGGGAGTGGTTTGAGAAGTAACAAAAGAGAGCCATTAAGTGTAGAGATTCCTTATTGGCTGACTGATGTATCTAGTTTATGCTAATTAGATAAGCTCTGTGGAATGTATAAATACTGCTCCTGTCCTGCAATAAACGGCTCCTACTCCTGCTGTATCAACATACACAAGTTATTCGTCACCCCCCGGTTATTTTGCTGCAGCCGGACTGCGGCAGCTGCCCATCTGAAGGAGGGTCTCCTCTTTAGTTTGCTATGCCACATGCCAATCACTCTTAGACACATCCTCATTTGACACACACAGAAGCCTCTTAATCTTCCACATCTCTTAATCCAATCAAGTTGACAATTCATATCAACTGTTGCAGATATCCTGTCATTTGCAACAATATGGATAAACTAGAGGACATTATGCCAAGTGAATTGAGTTAAACACAAACACTGCATGGTCTCACATATACATGGAATCTGAAAAGTCAAAATCATAGAGGCCAAGAGTACAATGTTAGTTTCCAGGGACTAGAGATTTGTGGAAATGGGGAGATGTTCATCAAAGAGCACACATGTTCAATTATGCAGGAGGAATCAGTTCAGGAGATCTAAAGTACAACACAGTTTCTATAGTTATGATGCCATCTTGTTTTTTTTTGTTTTGTTTTTTGTTTTTTTTTTTTTAATTTGCTAAGAAAATAGACTTTAAATTGTTTTCACTGCACTAAAAAGAAGACCTACATGAGGTGACAGGTGTATTAACTACCTTGAATAAATAATTTCACAAGGTATACATATGTCAAAACATCACACTGTACACAGTAACTATATGCAATTTTTATTTGTCAACTATATCTCCATAAATCAGGAGATGGGAAATATTGTCGTAGTCATCTTTGGAAACATACAGTAATTCACTACAGTAACAAATGGTACTAAATTAAAAGGAAAGAATGAAAATTACATTACTTCCAAAACGTATGCCAGACTCTTGAAATTGTCTTCGAAATCACACTTAACACATCTTTGAATATATTCTTCTCAGCTTCTGCCCTTATATTTCTAATTTTTTCTTCATATCTCATCATTGTTAATTTTATTTGTTCCTCCTTTTCTTCCTCTAGCTTAGTAGCATATTCCTGTTCTATTAGTCGGATTTCATTATCTCGTTCTTCAGCATAAATTTTCTTCAGAATCTCTCCACGCTTTTGCAGCTTTTCCTCTATGTTCTCATATATGCGGTGAGAAAAGTAAGCCCTTCCATTGTTCTCCACCATCTTATCTATCAGCTCCACCAGCATCTGCACTTGAATTTCCTTCTCGACCTTGTCTGCTTTGTTGCTAATGGCAAAATAGCGGTTCCCGCACTCCTTGATGATGCTTCTTAGGTTCACATCCGCACTTTCCAGGAAGCTATCAAGGCTACAGCCCTCCAACTCTTCCTTGCGAGTGAACAAGACTATCATGTTCTTTGTGACTTCCGGCCCAAAGACTGTCTTGATCAATGCAACAGTGTTCTGCTCTTCCTTTGTGTAGCGGCCCAGCTGCATGACCATGATGATGGCGTGAGGTCCTGGGCAGGAGTAAAGGACACACTGACTGATCTCTTCACACGTGGTCTTCAGACTCTGCTTGGTGTCAAAGAGCCCTGGGGTATCAACAACAAGAAGCTGTCCTCCCTTCCATGCTCGGGTTTCTTTTTGACAGGTCTTGGTAACAGCTTGGGCAGAAATCTGAGATTTAAACTTATCTTCCCCAAGGATGGTGTTTGCTGAGGCACTTTTCCCACTTCCAGTTCTCCCGACCAGAACAATTCTCAGAGTGTCATTTTGGTGGTCAGCCATCTTCCTGGAGAGAGGCCCTGGAGCTTGGGCACACACAGACCTGAAAGAGTGAAAGGAAAGAAAAACGCCAGTTTAGCTCTATGGGGATGATTCCCCATCCCCTTTTCTTCTCTTCTTCCCCCACTGAAATTTGGAAATATTCTATCATCCTTATTTATCCCAGTAGATAAAAAGATGAAATGGTCCATTTACTGTGGAAGAAATAAAAGAAAAATAAAGAGTCCCCCACAAGAGAGTACCTGGTCCGGATGATTTCATGGGGAGGCCTGTGAAACGGACAAATCTGATCATCTCAATGCTACTTAAACTGCTCCTGATTATATAAAAAGAAGGGTGCCCCCCCACCAGCCCACATGCCAACATAGGGAGGACTGCTCATGTGCCCCTGCCCTGATGCTGTCCTGCATACAGGTATGTGCACCTGCATCCCTATCCTGCCACTTGCCTCAGTGCCAAAGCCAAGACTGAGGCCAAGCTCCTGCGCTCCAATTTCTACTGCCACTGCCACCAGTTACAGACAAAGAAGCTATGGGGAAGCTATGCTGTGCTGTCCAACTAGAACCAAAGCCAAAGTAGTTATCACACTGACAGCTAAAATACATCTTCAGGTCGATGCTTGTTACTACGAAAGCCATCCTTTAAAAATAATAGAAACAACTGATATACCAGATATGCAAATATGATCCTACAGACAGAAGAAATGGAGAAAAGCAAAGTAACATGATTCCTTCCCAGGAATACAATGACTCTTCAGCCAGAGACCCCAAAGAATGATATTGATGAAATGCCTGATAAAGAATTTGAAAGAGCTGGGTTCGCTTGCGCACATCAGTAATCCCAGCTGCTCGGGAGACTGAGACCAGAGAATTGCGAGTTCAAAGCCAGCCTCGCAATGGCGAGGTGCTAAGCAACTCAGTGAGATCCAGTCTCTAAATAAAATACAAAATAGGGCTAGGGATGTGGCTCAATGGTCCAGAACTCCTGAGTTCAATCCCTGGTACCAAAAAAAAAAAAAAAAGAATATGAAAAGAATGGTTATAATGAAATTCAGTGAGATACAGGAGAATACATACAGTCAGTTCAGTAAATTTAAGGAATTTAGCAAAGAGATGGGAATCTTGAAAAAGAACCAAGCAGAAATATTGGAAATGAAGAGCTCAGCAAGTTGCAAAATACAGCTGAAAGCCTCAGCAACACACTACATCAATCAGGAGAATTTATGTAATCCCAACTACTCAGGAGTCTGAGGCAGGAGGATCACAAGTTCAAGACCAGCTCTGGCAATTTAATGAGACATGTCTCAAAAGAAATCATAAATAAAAAATGTCTAAACTTGAAATCAGGTATTTTGAAATAGCCCAACCAGACAAAAAAGAAAGAAAAATCATAAATAATGAATACATCCTCCAAACCTTGGGACACCATTAAGCAAATAGTCACATGTTGAGAGTACCTAAATGGGAAGAAAAGGAGAAAGGCATAGAAAATCTATTCAATGAAATAATAGTTGTAACTTTCCCTCATCTTGTGAAAGATATGGACATCCATGTACCAAAGACCCACAGGACTCCAAATAGATATGACCAGAAAAGATTCTCAATATGGCACATAGTCATAGTCAACCTGTCAAAAGTACAAGACAAAGAAAGAATTCTAAAAGCTGCAAGAGGAAACAGCAAGTTCACCTTACAGGCCCAGAGGGAAATAAAATGACATATTCCAACTTCTGAAAGAAAATCACTGTCAACCAAAAGCACTATACCCAGAAAATCTAGGTTTGGGAAATGAAGGAGAAACAAAGACTTTTCAAGACAAGCAAAACTGAAGGAATTCATCACCACGAGACCAGTTTTATAAAAGAAGCTGAAGGGAATCCTGTGTCTAGAAGCAAAAGAAAAGGAACTAACAGCATTAGTTAGTTCCTACAGAAGTATTAAAACCACTGAAAGAGCAGATGTCAGAGGGGAAGAGAAAAGAACCAGAAGTTATCAATAAAATAGACCACCAAGCCACCAAGTTGAGTAAGGGGCAAGAACAGAACAAAGTGTATTCAAAACCATTAAGCCCTTTCCTGTCAGTAATGACCTTGAGTGTAAACAGAGTAAACTCCTCAAGTAAAAGACACTAGCTTCATAAAGGGGTACAAAATCACCATCCAGATATATGCTGCCTGTAAGAAACTCTTTTCACCAGTAAAGACACACAGACTAAACGGGATAGATAGAAAAATATATTCCCATGCAAACAAGAACCAAAAATGAATAGTAGAAGCTAATTTTATATCAGGCAAAATAAAGAAGACAACGATAAAGAGGCAACAGAGGTGATTCACCATGATCAAGTGGAATTTATCCCAGGATTCAAGAATTACTCAACATACAGAAATCAATAAATGTAATACAGCACATCAATAAATAAAAAACAATATGTAAGGAACTAAAATAACAAAGGAACAATCTGATTTTAAATGAGCAAATGATCTGACTAGACTTATATAAAAAAAAGAAATACAAATGACGAACAAATATATGAAAAAATGCTCAATATCCTTATTCACCAGGGAAATGCAAACAAAAACCACAATGCAAAATCATTTCCCTCCAGTTAGAGTGACTACTATCAATTAGACAAAAAGAACAAGTGTTGGTAAGGATGTGGAGAAAAGGGAACTCTCACACGCTGTTGGTGGAAATGTAAATTAATACAGCCATTATGGAGAAGAGTAGGAGGGTCCTCATAAAACTAGAATAGTCCACCATATGATCCAGATGTTGTACTTCTGGGTATGTATCTAAATAACATAAAATCAATATACAAAAGAAATACCAGCACTACCATGTTTCTTGCATCACAGGTCACAATATCCAGGATTAAAAACCTAACCTAGCCAGGTGTGGTGGTGCACACCTGTAATCCCAGCAGCTCGGGAGACTGAGGCAAGAGGATCACAAGTTCAAAGTCAGCCTCAGCAATTTAGTGAGGCCCTAAGCAGCTTAGCAAGACCATGTCTAAAAATAAAAAAATAAAAAAGGGCTGGGAATGTGACTCAGTGTTTAAGCAATGCTGGGTTCAACCACTAGTATGAGGAGAGGAAGGAAGGAAGGAAGGAAGGAAGGAAGGATCGAATGAACTAAGAGGGGTGGGGGAGGGAGAGGGAGGAAGGGAGGGAGAAAGAAAGAAAAAAAAGGGAGAAAGACAATAAGGAAAACACGGAGGTCCCTATGAATGGATAAATAAATGAAGAGAATGTGGTATAGATGTACAATGAAATATTATTCAGCCATAAAAGGGGGAAACCTGACATTTGCATGAAAATGGATAGACCTGGAGGACATTGTTAAGTGAAATAATTCAGACCCAGAAAGATAAATGCTGCATGTCCTCTCTCATATGTGAGAAATTAAAAGTCAGCCTGAATGTGGACTAGTGATCCCTAGAGGCTGGGAAGGTTGGGGGCACAGAGCATAAAGAGAGGATACAGAGTAGGGCCACCCGAGATGGACAGCAGGAATGAGTTCTAGTATTCTGCAGCACAGTGGGATGACTGTTGCTCCCAAAACCTATTATATATTTTAAGAGGAAATAGAAGAGAGGAGTTCCAAGGCTCCAAGAAATGACAAGGAAGCCAGGCACAATGGTGCTCAAGCCTGTGATCCAAGCTCCCAGGCAGGCTGAGGCAGGATTACGGGTTCAAGCCCAGTCTGGACAACTTAGGGAGCCCCTGAATTTAAAAACAAAACACTAAAAACTGGTAGGAGGTGGCTGGGGATGAAGCTCGGTGGTAGAAAGCTTACCTAACATGAGGAAGGCCCTGGGTTCTATCTCCACTACCATGAAAAATAAATAATAAAATAAAACAAAAAGGAGTTGGTGATGTAGCTCAGTGGTAGAGCAAAAAGAAATGATAAGGATTTGATAAGTACACATTGTATACATGTGTTACAATATCATGCTGAACCCCAAAATGTATACCATTATTTCATGTTAATCAAAAATACAAAGAAAGAAAAAATTTAATTCCTTCCATGAGGCAAGTATACTATTGATTCTAAGAGCTGGTAAAGATTTTACCAATAAAGAAGGCTACAGTTGTATCTCATTTAATACTGATGTAAAAATCCTAAATGAGTTATCAGATGCCAAAAAATAATATACCATGATTGTGATTCAATGCAAAAATACTAGAATGGTTACTTACAAGACAATTGACTGTTATAATACATCCCATAAATAGATTCAGAAGAAAATCACCTAGATGCAGAAAAGATATTTGACCAAATTTCACATTGATTCATGTTTAAAGCATTTTATCTAATAGTAAATTTGCAATTAATAGACACTTCTTTTAATATGGTTTAACATACATACAAATTTCAAAAATTTTATTATCATTTTTTTCTTCTGGAGGTTAAAAAATTCATTATAAAGTTCATTTGGATGAAGAAAAGTGAGTTATCCTGAACATCAGAAAAGAAAAGTATGTCTATCTGCCAGAAAATGATTCCAGTCTCCGTGACTGCAGCAGGAGGACGCTCGGGCAAGAAGAGTCACAGAGGAGAGAATTGTCCGACTGGTTTTCTTTTATATTGATCTGACCATACTCAGCTACATCTATATTCCATAAGGCAGCATCTCTTTTCAAGATAAACAATTTTATAAGCAACGCTGGGGTAACTATATAATCTTGCAGAAAATGATTAAATTGCATTCATTTTCTCACACCACGGGACTTCCAAATAGGTTGGAAATTTAAATGTAAAAACGTTAACTTGGGTTTTCTCAAAGTGCCTTTTGAGAGATTCAAGATGGCAGAGTAGAGAAAGCCGCATTCCTAGTTGCTCAGTGACTGGGTATTCAAGCAGCAGAGTGCAGCTTCTCAGTGAAGTGGGTGAAGGAGGGATTTCACTAAAATTTAATACTGGACAGTCAGAATGCCTTAGAGACTCAGAAATTCAGGTGTGTTGAACAAAGAAGAAGGTTCACTGGAGCCAGGCTGGTTGTGGCAGTGGCAGGGCAGCTGTGGTGGCACTGGGTCACCAGGGAGGGGAGGGAGAACAGAGAGAGAAACACAGGGATCAGAGTCGGCATGGGAACCCGAGATCAGAAAAGCAGCAGGCACTTAGCTGAACCAGAGGCTGCACCTCAAGCTGGTGTCTGAACACTGCCGAGTTGCTCAGCTGCTGTGGAGAGCCGAGGCTGGGCCGTCCTGAGGTGGCCATGCTGCAGCTGCTGCTGTGGGAACCCTGGAGATCAGAGCAAACAGCCCCACAGTGCCCCACAGTGCCCCAGCAGTGCCCCCCGTGGGACCCAGGGAGTACCTGGCAGAATGAGAGTGAAGCAGGGAGACAGAAGAGTTCATCCAACAACAGCAGAATACACTTTCTTCTCACTCTTCATCCCTCTGGGAATCTTCTCCAAGATATACCATATTTTAGACCACAAGGCAACGCTTAACAAATACAAAATAATTGTTATAATTCCTTGTATCTTATCAGATCAACAAAATTAGAAATTAACACCAAAAACCCTATGGGAAACTATATGAATACATGAAGAATGAACAATACACTTTGGGGTTTTGTTTGCTTGCTTGTTTTGCTTTTCATACTGGAGATTGATTGAACCCGGGGGCATGGCACCACTGAGCAACATCCCCACCCCTTTTTAGTTTTTATTTTGAGGCAGTATCTCATTAAGTTTCTTAGAGCCTCACTAATTTGCTGAGGCTGGTCTCAAATTTGCAGTCCCCCTGTCTCAACCTCCCAAATCACTGGGATTACAGGTGTGCACCAAAACATCTAGTTAGAATAATGCACTTTTGAATGATGAATGGATAATAGAACAAACTGGGAAAATCCAAAAATTCTTAGACTCAAATGAGAATAGTGACACAACATACTAGAACCTCTTGGTCATTCTAAAGGCAGTTCTTTTTAAAAAAAATGTTTATTTTTTAGATATAGGTGGACACAATATTTTTATTTTTATTTTATTTTTATGTGGTGCTGACAATCGAACCTAGTGCCTCGTACATGCTAAGAGCTCTACCTCTGAAGTTCTAAAAGGAAATTTATAGCTATGAACGCCTACATAAGAAAAATCAGAAACATCCCAAATAAACAGCCTAATGATACATCTCAAGGTCCTCAAAAAAGAGAATGAAACAACTTCACAACCAGTAAAAAAAAAAAAAAGGAAATAATTAAAATCATAGCCAAAATCTATGAAATTGAGTAAAAAATTACAAAGGATCAATGAAACAAAGAATTGGTTCTTTGAAAATATAAACAAGATTGATAAAAACCTTAGCTAAAAGAGCAGAAGGAAAAAGAGAGGTGACCCAAACTATTAAAATGAAAGACGTAAAAAAAGAAATCACCACAGACATCCAGTGGGTCATTAGGGACTAAATTGAAAAAACTCCAAGAAATCAGAAAATCTAGAAGAAATGGATACATTTTAGTGCACATTCAATTTGCCAAGATTTAAAATGGAATAACTAGTAATGAGAAGCAGTAATAAAAAAAGTCTTCCAACAAAGAAAAGCCCCGGACCAGATAGATTCTCAGCTGAAGTCTACCAGACCATTAAAGAACTAATGTCAACACTCCTCAAATTATTGTGTGGAATAGAAAGGAATGGAACACACCTGAATTCAGTGTACGAAGCCACATTGACACTCATACCCAAACCAGACAAGAACACATCAAGGTAAGAATACTACAGACCAAAACTTAGACTCTGATGACCTTGAATGCAAAAATACTCAATAAAATATTAGCAAAAAATATTCAACAACATTTAAGAAGGTTTTGCATTCTGACCAACTTGGTTGTATCCCAGAGACACAAGAATGTTTTAACGTATGCAAGTCAGTCAATGCAATTCATCAACTAAATAGAATTAAGAACAAAAAACTCAGTCACCTCAAATGCAGAGAAAACCTTTGACCAAATCCATCAACCATTCATGATAAAAACACTGAAGAAACTGGGATAGAGGTGACCTACCTCAACATCATAAGACAAAACCCAAAGTGGGAGAAAACTGAAAGTATTTCCTTTAAAATCCAGGGCAAGATAAGCATGTCTCCTCTTACCACCCCTATTTAATATAGTGCTAGAAATCAAGTCAGAACAATTAGGCAAAAGAAGGAAATAAAAGGAATAAAAATTGGAAAGGAAGAAGTCAAATTATCACTGTTTGCAAATAATATGATCCTTTAATGGGAAGATCCAAAAAATTCCCCAGAAGATGACTGGAGCTAAAAAACAAATCAGCAATGTAGCCGGTTACAAAAGCAACAATACAAATATCAATAAGCTCTCCTATTTGCCAACTATGAATCTGCTGAGAAAGAAATAAGGAAAACAATCCCATTCACAGTAGCCTTAGGGAAAAAATAAAACTAGGAATAAATCTAATCAAGGAGGTGAGAGAACTCTACAATGAAAACTATAGAATACTGAAGAAATTTAAGAAGACCCAAGAAGATGGAAAGACCTCCCACGTCCATTAATAGGCAAAATTAATGTTTTTAAATGTCTTCATTAAATGTTTTTAATGTTTTTATTACCAAAAGCAGTTTACAAATTCAATGCAGTCCTCACCAAAGTATCAACGACATTCTTTACAGAACTAGAAAAAAGAGTCCTGAACCTCATTTGAAAAAAATAAAAGACCCAGAATAGCCAAAGTAATTCTTGTTTGTTTGGTGCTGGGGATTGAACCCAGGGCCTTGGGCACCAGAGGCAAGCACTCTACCAACTAAGCTATCTCCCTAGCCCAAGCCAAGCTAATTCTAAGCCAAAAAAGCAATCTGGAGACATCACAATACCTTCCTTCAAATCATACTACAGTGTTACAATAACAAAAACTACATGGCACTGGCATAAAAACAGACACCTGGATCAATGGCCCAGAACTGATAATAACACAGAGACGAATGTAACACAGATAGGGTCATCTGATCTTGACAAAGGTGCCAAAAGCATACACTGGAGAAAAGACAGCCCTTTTAACAAATGGTGCTGGGAAAACCCGTGATCCGTGTGCAGAAGAATGAAACTAGAGCCTTATCTCTCCCCCTGCAAAAAGATCAACTCAAAATGCATCAAATGCCCAGGAATTAGACCAGAACCCGTGCAACTCCAAGAAGAAAACACAGATCAACACTCCAAAACGTAGGCACAGGCAATGATTCTCATAGGACCCCTGAAGCTCAGGAGAGGATGCTAAGAGTTAGTAAATGGAAAGGAATCAAATGAAAACCTTCTGCACAGCAAGTAAACAAACAAAAAACGGTTAAGAATGTGAAGAGAGACGCTACAGAATGGGAGAAAATCTTTGCTAGCTACTCTTTTGACAGAGGATTAATAGCTAGAATATATACAGAGCTCAAAAAACTTTACCCCCAAAAGTCAAGTAACTCAGTTAATAAATGGGCAAATGAACTAAACAGACACTTCTCAAAAGAAGAAACACAAATGGTCAACAAATACATAAGAAAGTGTTCAACATCAACAGCAATTACGGAAATGCAAATCAAAACCACCCTGAGATTTCATTTCACTCCAATCAGAATGGCAGTCGTCAGAATACAAACAATAATAATTGCTCAAAAGGATGTGAAGAAAAAGGAAGACTCTAACACTGCTGGAGACTGTAAATTATCACAAACACTATGGAATTAGGATGGAGGCTCCTCAAAACACTAGGTATGGAACCACCACATGGCCCAGCTAGGCCACTTCTGGGTATTTACCCTGAAGCATTAAACTCATCTCACCACAGTGATATCATGATATCCATGTTTATGGCAGCACGATTCACAATAGCTGAATTACGGAACCAGCCTAGGTGTCCATCAATGCATGAATGGGTAAGGAAACTGTGGTCTATATGCACGATGGAATTTTATTCAGCCATAAAGAAAAATGAAATTATGTTATTTACAGGAAAATGGATGGAACTAGAGAGCATTATGTTAAGTAAGCCAAACTCAGAAGGTCAATGGCTGTATGTTTTCTCTCATATGTGAAAGCTAGAGAGGAAAAAAAGGAAAGAAGGAGTTGGAGGGGAGGGGTGCAGGGGACCTCATGAAAAAACAAAAGACCCAGCAACTTAATGAGCTCGTTTCTCAAATTAAAAAAAAAATGTTAAAGGCTAGCACAGAGTGGCTCAGAGGTAGAAAATCAAAAGGAAATCAGTTGAGGAAAGGGACCAAGGAGTAGGTGGGAGGGAGTGGGGGAGTGCTGGGAAAGGATATTGACCGAATTACATTGTTACATTGTGTACATATTCTCATATATAAGAGCATATTATCATGTGTAAGTACTATAATGCACCAATTGAAAAAATGTGGAGAAGAAAGTTAACTCAGATTCTTTGCAACCTGGGGATGATGAAAATGTTTGTAATGTAAGACTTAAAACTGTATAAGGAAACACTGATAAATTGATTACATAAAAATAAAAAAAAATAATAATGTAAGACCAAAAAAAGCAAATTAAAATACAAATGTAAAACTACAAAAATATCCTCCTAAATTATATCAAAGAGATTTAATTTTACTAATACACAAAGAATATCTAAAAGCAGAGAAAGAAAACATCAACAACTTGATTTTTAAAAATGGACAAGAAATGTGTAGGGTGGCATACAACTGTAATTCCAGCTACTGGAGAGGCTGAGGCAGGAGTATCACAAGTTAGAGGCCAGCCTCAGCAACTTAATGAGATCCTTTCTCAAAATTAAACAAAATAAAAAATTTAAAGGCTAGGGCAGAGTGGCTCAGAGGTAGGGTACTTGCCTAGATCGTATGAGGCTGTGGGTTCACTCCGTAGTATAAAAGAAAGAAAAAAGCAAACAAGAAAGGAAGGAAGGAGAGAGGAAATAAAAATAAAAATTGAGCAAGAGATATAAGTAAATTTTAAAAGATTCCAAATGCATAGAAAATGCATAAATAGAGCAAAGCGACTCTCCTCGGTCCTGCTATTTCTTCAGAACAGCTAATTCTCCGTCCACAGCAGCCCTCCCCCACCCGCAGGTCACACTGCTAGGACACAGCTTCCATCTGTTGAGTCCTGGGAAAGAGTCTGAATCCCAGCTTCCCTCTGACCTGAGTGACCTGCGGAACCCACAGAGGGTCACCAAACTTGCTGGGATCCTGGTTCTTTTTCAGTAAAAGGAAGGATTTCAACAGACAGTGTCTAAATGGATTTCCAGCCCCCAAATTCTACCTTGAGCGCACAGAACCTCCTAGGGAGAAAACCAAGCAGCGCTGTCTGGAGCGAAACCCCACTGCCCGGAGCCTGCCCTGCCCAGCAAAAGTTCGCCCTGTGAATATCTGGATGAAGGACACCACGCTAATAAATCTCCTTGCGCTCCCCCGACCCGCTGCCAGCCACTACCACCCGGAAGCACACTCCTAGGGTGCTACTGGCGCTCAGTAGGGAGAAACCGTACCTCGCCCCTCTGCAAACCAGAGCCCACCCCGTGCAGACGCCCCTGACTGCCCCCCACAGCTCCTTGGCTCCGGGTCCTCTTCACAGCCAGCCTCACCGTTAGAGTATGTTGGTAAGTTCTCAAGTTTTCTCCAAGAAAGTTGCTTGAGTGGATGCCTCTGCTTCACCTGTGACAGAAATGTTTGCTCCCCCAAACCTCTGAGTCAGGAAACCCAGTTGGGTGGAGTCAGTGAAAACACTCTTGCCTTTAAGGAAACAGAAATACTCTCTAAAATTGAGTGGGAGCTTCTGTTTTGCCAAGTTGAAATATTTTGTGTGTGTGCCTGCTATAACACCAAAATTTTCAAAGTTATATTTTTTGTTTGAGGTCACATTGATTTTGCCCAACTGTAGACAAATGTAAGTGTCCTCAGCAGGTAGGCTAGGCTAGGCTATGACACTCAGAGGCTGTGTGCATTTTCAACTTATGGTGTTTTCAACATGAGATGAGTTTGTCAGACATAACCGTACTGTAAGTTGAGGAGCATCTGTGTGTGTGTGTGTGTGTGTGTGTGTGTGTGTAGACCCACATATCCATATATACACATATATATATTAAAAACTCAGAGCTTTTTCTGATGCTTGTTAGGTGCAGGACAGGCTGAGTAAGCTGTCTGCAGGGCATGCCAAACAAAGTTAGCTGCAGGATGACCTGGGCACTCAAACCCTCTGTCTGGTTCTTTATCGACTATTTGCTTCAAGCCCAAACACCCAAGCCCCGGCTCAAGGCTGAACACTTAACCCCCATTGTGCCAACAGGCAGCTTGTAGACCCAGAGACCTCATTAGATGTGAGCTATAAAAACTCCCTCCTGCCGGGCCCTTCTCTCTTTTCTCCTCTGTTGCACTGCTGCAATAAAGCTCTCTTGGTCACTCTGAGTGTTGTGGTCACTTTTCTTTCAGTGCTATGATGTAAGACAAATTCAAGTTTAACTTATTAAGACATTGCAAAAATAATACCAGGAGATGAAAAGAATAGCATCCTGACTCTTACACAAATGCATTCAACTGTCAGGAAAAACTACTTAGGATATATTAAAAAATAGAAAATGTAAAAAAAAAAAAAACAAGTAAAGTAGTTATTGAGGTCAGCCTCAGGGTCACAGCTTCCTCTTGTGAAGTTCACATATTGTACACTTACATCACGGGTGCCCAAATATGTAAATAGAACCAAATAGCCTTCTAAAGAGGCAAAGGCGGAAAGCCTGTAAAATCTTTACTTCATGTCACCACACACTGCAGACAGCTTTGCCCTCCATCTCTGGAAAGCACTGCATCTTATTAAAACAAATCTGAAAATTCTCGGTTACTGTTGGCTCCTGGTCCAGCATCTCTTCCCCTGTGTGTCTAAAAACACTTCCCCCATAAGTCTGAAAAAAGGCACAAGCCACCAGCTTCTCCCAGGAAACACTCCTCCCTTCAGTCAAGCGTCAGTGTGGGGACACACACTGCCCCTGCCCCTGCCTGTCTTCGCAGGACTGGCAGATCACGGGTGATGAAAGCAGTGGGGGATCAGCGGGGACATCCAACCTGCCACCTAACACAGCGGCCTTAGTTCATTCCATGTTCAGCACAGCTTCCTTCCGGTTTCCTGCTTTGCTTTGGGGTATTGCACAGGTTTCCTGGATTGTCCCTCTCCCTTCTCACCCAAATAGGGTCCGCATGAATAGGAAGATCTGGTGCCTGCACCCCTGGGACTATGACAAGGAATCTAGAGAGTTTGATGAAGTAGTCTTTGGCTTCCCAGGTGCTCAGGAAAACTGTCTTCTGCAGCTGGGGTGGGGCAGACTGTAAGGAAAGAAAACGGTGCTGAGTGTGAAGGCACTCTTGAAGCTGGATCCCCCAAAGAAGCACTGACCCAACTCTCAACAGAGTTAAATGCCATGCCCCAAAGAGACCTTTACTATCCTCCCCTCTGGTTCTTGTTGCTGTAGTAAGACAGCCACAGACATTCAGTCTCATTACAAAACAGGTCTCTGCTTTCTGTTAATGCTTGCCTGAAGACTCCGCTATAAGCTTCCAGACAGGACTGTGTCGTCAATAGAGAAGTACTCTCTTGGAGCTTCATGCAGAGAATTGTACTAGGTCCTGTACTGGTCTTGGGTGGTTTATTAGGTTGGCTTACAGGATCAGAAGGCAGTTCCACATGGCCAACTGCAGGCTGAGCTGCCAAGAAACCCGTGACAGCTCAGTCCGAGAAGCTGGAGCCTCAGAGAAAGAGGGACAATGACGCAGCCCCAGTCTGACTGAAGGCCTGCAGACCCCCTGGAGAATCGCTGATCGGAGTGGGCTTTGGAGTGAAGGGCCTGGAACCTAATGTGACCGCAGCGGCAATCCAAGCACCCTTTCAAGAAGAATCAAGCTTGTGCCTGTGTCAGCTTTCTTCTTCCTCCACCTTTTGTCCCATCCAGGCCCCGAGCCTACTGGACGGTGCCACCCACATTCAGGAAGGGTCTCCTCCCTCAGTTGGCTGTCCCATATGTCAATCATTTCTGAAAACACCCTGCATCTACAGTTCCAGAAGTGTCTCAGTCTTGGGCATCCATTAATCCAATGAAGTCCACAATCCAGATGAAGCCTCACAGTTATCCTCAGCTATTGCTCCTTCACAGATATCCTGAACTATGGATTCTCCAGGGGGTCTGCAGGCCATCATTGGTCCCTCTTTCTCTGAGGCTCCAGCTTCTTGGACTGAGCTGCTGCTGATTCCTTGGCATCTCCAGCCTGCAGTTGGCCATGTGGAACTGCTAGGGACAGGTTTCCAAGACCACAACACTTACCAACTTTCACGCTGTGCCAGTGAACTCAGCCTGGATTTCCAGGATTCTTTCCAGTTGAAAGCAGATGTTCTTGAAATCAGATTACTGACCCAAGATCTGGTAGAATAAGCATTAATTACAAAGTATTGAATGAAACATTTAAGAAATATTCTTGTGGTTAGTTGTTTGGAATACTATTGGTATTATTTCTTGCAGCAGTCTGGCTGGGCACAATCAGGAGCCACTTGTCAAAAGAAACTAACTTTATTTTTAGAACCACACACGCCAAACAAAACAGCCTCTCAGGAAAAACCCTCAGAGCCTCAACTGCCACCACCGGCTTTCCACACCCTCTCTCTCCCCCACCAGCTTCTCTCCACCTCCCACAATCCTCCTGCTCTTGAGGCCGATTGGCTGGGTCACGTGGGCGGAGCCAAAAAAGTCCCCCAATGAGTAGCTCCATGGTCTGAAAGGGCAGGGAAACAGCCCAATGAGCATCACCACAGAGGAGCCAATCAGCAAGATGTTGCTGGGGCCGCTGTGAGCCCATCATCAGCCGGCAGCTGGAAGTTTGCTGGGGCCCCTTCGGCTGTGGCTCTCAACAATTTCTAGCAATCTATATCTCACAATTAAGTAGACTATGTACTTAGAAACATACTTTGTATACAACCAGAGATATGAAAAATTGTGCTGTATATGTGTAAAAAGTTGTAATGCATTCTGCTATCATTTATTTTTGAAAAAAATCAATAAAAAAGAAACTACTTATTATTGTGTGTTTTCCACTAGCTCTCAAAATTCAAAAACAAATACTTGTGCTGAGTCTTCTTATTTTTCAAGGTTATATAATCATATGTTCAGTATCAGATGGGCACAATGGTGCACACCTGTAATCCCAGTTACTCAAGAGGCTGAGGCAGAAACATCACAAATTCAAGGCCAGCTTCAGGGACTTTGTGAGACCCTGTCTCAAGATAAAAAGACCTGTGGATGTAGCTCAGTGGTAAAACATCTCTGGGTTCAACCCCCAGTACCAAAAAAAATCTATACTGTTTTAAGTGAAGATATAACCACACAAAGCAATTTTGCATCAACACTGTATCTAGAGTGTGATATTTGATGGACACTATGCCTATAATCTGAGTGGTTCAGGATGCTGAGGCAGGATAATTGCACGTTCAAAATCTGTCTCAGCAACATAGCAAAGCCCTAAGCAACTCAGTGAGACCCTCTCTCAAAATAAAATATAAAAGTTATGGGGATATAGCTCAGGGGCTAAGTGCCTTTGGGTTCAATCCCTGGTACCAAAAAAAAAAAAAAAATCACTCCTAAGGAACAATGGTGATGTTACTGGTGGAGCTAATGTCTCCAAGCCCCCGTCACAAGAAAATCAATGAGGCACTTGGCTTCCAGGGTCCCAGTCTAACAGGCATAAAGTCCACTCCATGGCAGACCTCAAGAAAAGGGAAATTCATGCAGATTTATCAAAACTGCATGCCAAATTTACTGGGGGAAATTAGTTTCTTTCCTATATTGTGATAGAAGAACAAATAATAGAGTTTTTAAAAGCCTAATTCTAGATTTTGGAAATTTTAGAAAATCTCCAAATAGAAGTTAATTCTTTGTGCTTGGTAGTTACTTAATATTCTTTGTTGGGCCATAGCACCCACACATCTGGCCAGATGCACCTTGAAATCTCAATGATGAGAGAGGCAACTCTGGCTTTCTCAGGAGGTCATTTTAGACCCTGCCAGAGGCTGTGCCTTAGGGACCTTGCCTTTCCCAGGTTTTCTACTCTGTAGTTGCCACCATCCCTCTTGTTTGACTTTGACTTCCTCCTATAAATAAAGCATTCTCGGCTTTCTTACAACTGAAGGATGCTATAGATCAAAACTTAGCAAGGGATAAAGGAACCATTGCAGCATACATCTCAGCATAACACGGCATGAAAACTTTTATTTCCTATAAACCTTCATATCTTCAAGAAATGAACCACAAATGTTTATTGTAAATTCATTTGTGCATAGAAAAACATGTATCTTAGCTCGGCCACAATCATTTCCTGCCTCACCTCCTCCCCATTCTGTCTCCTCTGTCACTCACGTTTGTGGTCAGACCACAGGAAGAAAGGCCAGGTAATAGGGCCCATGTCCCCTTCCTTGTACTGCTAACGCATTCAGCAGAACGGGAGGAGGAGGGTTGGGCCAAGAAGAAATACCACCATGCAGATCACACCAAACCTCATTCTGGACCCTCCACAGGTCCACCTGAGGACAGTGCATGGGTAAAGCAGAAGACCTTTCCTGAGTCCAACCCACACAGTGGCCTCATTCAGAGCAAGCACAACAGTTGAACTTCTGACTCTGACTCAAGTGCTTATAGGTATGGATGCCTTTCTAGGTCCTACCAATTCTGTTCTCAAAACCAAGTAGTTAGTAACCAGCTGAGCAGACTCATAATTTTTTACTACAGTTTATTGTGAAAAAAAAATGACTTGAGGCCAGATGCAGTGGCACTGGCCTGCAATACCAGCAATTTGGGAGGCAGAGGCAGGAGGATCACAAGTTCAAAGCCAGCCTCAGCAAGTTAGCAAGGCCCTAAGCAATTTAGCAAGACTCTGTCTCAAAAATAAAAAGGGCTGGGGATGTGGCCCAGTGCTAAAGTGCCCCTGGCTTAAATTCCTGGTACCAAAATAAATAAATAACTTGAAAATAATATTTAAATGATGCATTTCTAAATGACTGTACTTGGAAATACAGACAGCAGCATTTCTCTTATCCTCTGTTGGTGTAACATATTTGTTCTAGTAAAAGACCAAGGACTTCTAGATCAAGATAGCAGTGGGGCAGAGAGTGGCAGATGATAACTCCATCCCCGTTAGGCAATTCTTCATTCTAACACAAAAAATCACAAGAAGAAAGGCTAAATAAATCTCCATAAAATCCATACATTCAGCAGGAAGAAAGAAGGAAGCTAGCTATTTGGCCAAAGTTTGATCTAAAGTAACCGACAGGGTTTCCGTTCCCACACTGCAGTGGGAGCAACCCTGCAGAGGTGTTACCAGGTGGGACCATAACTGGTGATGATTTGTTTTTAATTTTAAGTCTCTAAAAATTGTCTTAGTGCATTTGGCAAAGAAAACCTATGACATCTTAGTAAGAACAATGAGATTCTGTGACATTGGAGCCATTTCTCCCTCCTCAACCTACTCCCAACTCCACTTTACGGAAGATCCACTCTGGGCAAGTGTGTCCAATACATTGGGACTCCCTCTCCCCTCAGCTACCAATCAGGGGTGCAAGCCTCCTGCTGGGTCAGTATAGCAGCATTTCTCTTCCTCTATGTGTGGTAGAGATTAACCTCCCGTGGACGCATCCAGGGCACTGCTCTTCCAGTCAGAGCAGGCCAAGCACACTGAGTCCCAACTACCCAGATCTGGGCTCCCAGCCCCCAGAGGGTCAAGGTCTACACAAGCCAAGAGGAGCAGAGGTTGACATTGCCTGTCCGGGGCTTGGAGCTGGGGCTCAGAAATTTCACAGGGAGAAAGGCAGCCCATAATAACAGAGAAACCCAAACAACTCCTCAGAGGACACAGAATATGAAAAATTTCAAGCCAACGTTGTTTTTTTTTTAAAATGAAGATTTTGATAATAACTAATTTAAAGAAATCCAATAACCCTGTGAGTGCCAAAAGAGAAAGTATAGGCCAGCAATTTTACCAGAGAGAACTAGAAGAAAGACAAGTAAGAAGAGTCCTCCTAGGGTCAGAGAACACCTGAAAGACCAGCTTCAAAAGCTGCCCCTGCAAAGGGGAAGAAATTGAGTGAGATCAGACTGCAGCACAATAATGCCCCAGGACGCTGTCAAGAACATGAGGGCCATCCACTGGCAGCCAGAGGGCCTCGCAGATGGACGCAAGGGCAACAGAGGCAGGCAGGTAACCAAAAGAGCAGGGAAAGAGGTGGCACAAGAGAGCACTGCTACAGCTGCCGTCCTCCCAGAGTGACCATGGGCATGTACCAGGCTGTACCTTCGAGGGGCAGGATCAGAGGCTTCACGCCACAGGGAAGGGCTTCATGAAAAGAGTGTAGCCGGGTTTTTAGGTAAACAAATAACAACAATAAAACAACCCGAGAAAAGCAGAAGGAGAATTCATATCCTTTAATAGGGCTACACTATATCACCTAAAATGTCCAGTTTTCATTAAAAACTATAACATATGCAAAGAAACAGGAAAGTGTGGCTCGTACACTGGGAAAGGAAGTCAGCAACACAGGCTGCCTGGGAGAAGGTCCAGATGTTGGACAGGATTTCAAAGCAGCTCTCATAAGTATGTTCCAAAAGCTGAAGAGAACCATACTTAAAGAAATAAAGAAAGCTACAATAGTGACGTCTCATCTAATAGAGAATATTAAGAAAGTGGGAAATTATTTTTCTGGAATCCAAAAATACATTAATTGAAATAAAAATGTACTAGAGACCTTCAGTGGTGGATTTGAACTGACAAAAGAAAAAGTCACAATTTGAAGAAATAACTGGTACAAACATATATGAGCCCCCAAAATACATAAAGCAAAAATTAACAGAAGTCAAGGGGAAATACACAATTCAATAATTACAGTTGTAGAGTTCAATACCCTACTTTCCTAATGCCTAGAGTGACTAGAAGGAGGTCGTCAGGAAATCGAAGACGTGACCAACATTGTAAGCAATGGGACCTAACAGACATCTTCAGAACACTACCCAGGAACCAAATACGGTCCTTCCAAGCAAACACACCAAACAGAGCATAAGTGAGGCCCCAAGATAAGCCTCAATCAATACATAAAGTTGAAATAATGCCATTTATGTTCAGAATGAAGTGAAATTAGAAACCAATAGGAGAAAAAGTGAAATTCACCAATAGGTGGATAGTAAACAGCTTACTTTGAAGAACCCATGAGTCAAAGAAGAAATCAAAATAAAATCAACACAAATGGAAGTGAAGAAATAATGCAGCCAAATTGATAAGGAGAAAGCAATACTTAGAGGAAAACTTATACCTGGAAGTGTTTTTATTAAATAAAGACAACAGATCTCAAACCAACAACTTAACATTCCACATTTAACAGAGTGATAAAATAAGAAAAAAGTAAGCCAAAAGCAATCAGAAAGAAGGATAGAGTAAAGTTTAGAGCAGAAATAATGAAGCAGAAAATAGAAAGCAGCAGAGAAAATAAACAAAAGTAAATGTTGCTTCTTTTAAAACATTGACAGATCTTTAGCTAATTTGACAAAATATAAACATAGGCTTAAACTCAAATTTCTAATGTTAGGAATAAAGGACATTACTAGTGATCTTACAGAATAAAACAATTATAAGGAAATACTATGAACAACTTTATGCCCCCACAATTAGATAATTTAGACAAAATGGACAAATGACAAATTACTAAAACTGACTCAAGGACAAATAGAAAGTCTGAACAGACATACAGCACATAAAGAGATTGAATTAGTAGTTTAAACACTGCCTACAAGGGAAAACATAGATGGAGATGCCTTTATTAATGTATTTCACCAAATATTTAATAAGAATTAATACTATTTCCTCACAAATTCATCCAAAACAATAATATAGGAGGAATACATCCCAGGTCATTCTGATACAGCATTATCCTGATACCAAGTCACAAAAATATTACAAGAGGAGGACATTGCCTAGCAACATCTCTCATGACACACAATATCCTCATCACATACCAGCAAAGCAAAGCAAGCAATACATGGAAAGGAGTGTACAATGACAGTGTGGGCTTCCTCCCAGGAAAGCCAGGGTGGTTTAACATCCACACCAATGAACCAAGGCACCACATCAACACAGCAAAGGAGGGGAATCACGCAGGGTCATATCTTCCTGTGAACAGAGCTTTCACCACCTGGGAAAGGATCTCCGTGAATGCCTGACCCTGAGACCATATTTAATGGGGAAAGACCAAGTTTTTCCCTTAAGATCAGGAACAAGACAAGGACTCTGCTCTGTTGCGTGGAGGTTCTTGTAGTTATACTATAGCTCTTTTATTAAATTTTCTTATAGCTGTATTGGACAGAATGCCTTTATTTTATTTGTTTATTTTTATGTGGTGCTTGAAAGGAAAGTGACCACAACACTCGGAGCGACCAAGAGGTCTTTATTGCAGCAGTGCAACAGAGGAGAAAAGAGAGAAAGAGAAGTGG
>NW_026000164.1:3170637-3174469 GCF_001458135.2 Marmota marmota marmota | reverse complement strand
ATTATCTCTATCTCCTGATAAAGATGCTTAACTTCTTCTTTTATCTATTTATGTAATTCATTTTCAATGTGTTCTTTCACTGTTTGAATTTGCTGTCTCGTATCCTCTTTAAGGTTCCATTCCATCTGTGTAAGGTATTCCTTGAGTTCTTTATTTGACCATTTTTCTGATGCCTCTAGGTCCTCCTTTATATTTAGGCTGTCCTGCATTGTTTGTACTCCTTTTCTTCCTTGCTTTTTCATGCTGCTCATGTTACTTCTTGTTCTGTTTGACTGCTGAGTTACTGTTTACTCTTATAAATTTATTTGATGCTTGGGAGGAAAGATATTAGAAGGGAAGGGAAGAGGTCACTAAAGAGAATGAGAGTAAGCAGGTAGAATTCAAGGAAGGGGGAATAAGAAAATTGAAAAGAAAAGACAAAAGAAAAAAAATAGCAAATAGAAAAAGAAAAAAAATTTAAAAATAATAATAATAATAATAATAATAAAAATGAAAATAAAAATTAAAAAAATAATAATAATAAAATAAAAAATTTTTAAAATATTAGAAAAAAAATTTTTAAAAACAACAACAAAAAAATGAAAAGGAAAAGAAAAAAAAATTAATAAATGCAGTCTTAGAGTTTGATTAACTTCTCTTCCAGTAGGTGGCGCTGTGCCCACTGGGCCAAGCTTCTCCTCTCAATAGGTGGGAACCAATCACTGTGCAGCAGCTCTTCCTCCCAGACTGGGCGGGTCTCCAATCCTGAGTGCCTAGTGCCTTCTCTTGTGTCTAGTCACTTCCCCACTTTTCCTCAAGCCAGGCCCCGCTCACCGGTGATGCTTACCACAATACTGGCTACACGCCAGGTCTGCTGTTCCTGGGAGCCCTGTTTTCATGAACGCCTGGGCACACTCTCCCTGTTTGCCATTCCCTCAGACCCTAAGTTTGTAGAACTTGGGGGCTGAGATCCCCCAGTGAATTTGCTTGCCCTCCGGTAGCCACGCCCCCGGTAGCTGGTGCAAGAGCCCTCAGTTATCAGCACTGGTGGGAGCGGTAGCCGGGAGTTCCGCACCGCGGGTCTCGCGCCACTCCTGATTCCCTAGGTCTGGCTATCGCGCTCACGGTGGAGCTGGGAGGGGCCCTTACGGGAGAGCTGGGAGGGACCCTTAAGGTTTCCCCGCTGTGTGGAGAGGATGGCTAGGGGATTACACACCTGTCGCCGCTGGTTTCAATGAAGTTATCTCCTCCGCCGCGTTATCGTGACATCAGTTCTCTGCCATGGTGGTATCCCATGCAAATGGTGACGGTTCGTTCCCTTTGCCGGGTGACCAATGCAATGGGTGGGTCCTGACTGTCTCTCCCAAGCCCCGTTTCAAACCTGTGGCCACTGCCTATGAAGGCTCGGTTGGCTTTTACCTCCATAAGTTCAGAAGGGCCGACCAGTTATTTCAGCGGGGTCGTTAGTGCTGAGTCACGGCAGTTTGGCTGCAAGAAGCAGGCGAACAGGAGCTTGAATGCAGCCAATCCAGGTTCGGTGTGAGTTCTGAGAGGTCCAGACTGTTCGCCCCAGATCCACGTCAGCTCAGCATTGCCTAGTGATCCTGAGCAAGCAGCATTTAGACAGTTTACGACTCCCTATGCCCGCGCAGCTGCAGAGGTCAGAGACTTGATCTCTCCGCGCCCGTCGCCATGTTGGATCGACCCTTAGGGACTTATTAAAAACAAGAAATTAGGGTTATAGCTCAGCGGTAGAGCCCTGCCTCCTATGTGTGAGGCACTGAATTCGATCCTCAGCACCACATAAAATAAATTAATAAAGATACCGTGTTCCGTGTTCGTCTACAGGGAGCTTCTGCAGCCCAGAACACCTCAGGGTTGAACACAGCAAACCCGTTCTCACAGATCCTCAGCCAAAGGCAAGCTGTTCAGCCCTCTCTCTCTGTTCTCCTTTGTGTTGGTGCCCAGGAGACAGAACACATGCCCTGCAGTAACCAGGGTGGCAGGCATAAGGCGGCAGAATTTGAAACAACAGGGAAATGTAGATAGGAACTCTGAAAGAAACATGGGAGAGGATGGCTGGTCATAGGGGTGAGGGCACAGAGGGGGCAAGAAGGGCCCTGAAGTTGGCTCTTTGTGGAGTAGCTGAATGAGCCGGGATTGGCTAGAGAGCTAGACTGAGGGGAGACCATGCATTTGTGCTCAGGTGCGGGGAGCCACTCTGGATGATTCGCCTCTTCCATCCAGGAGTGGAGAGGCTTTTGACCATCACTACATCTCGTAGTGACATGGACATTGCCCTGGTCCTACTGCTTTCAGACATAGGCGTGCCACCCCATAGATTGAACTACACTCACCTATTCCTTTGTGATACTACCCCTTTGCCCTGTTTGGGATAGAATGTTCCATTCAAACGCCCTTTGTGCATCCCCTTCTCTTGCTCTGCCTTTGGGTGTAGCCTTCCTAGATGTCAGTCAACCTGCTGACAGCAGACATCTTGAAGCTAGACTCAGCCCCTTGAAACCTGACCCCTTGCCTCATTTGGATGGCTTCTCCTCAATAAAAGTGTTCATCACGTGCTCTTTCTGCCAACCCTTAATGTCAGAGGAGAAGTCACAGGACTGTAAAGAAAAAGGTACCTCTGCCTCTTGTGTGGTTATTTCGTGCAGCCCAGTACACCTGGAGGGACCCTGAATGTTTTAATGGAAAGGAACACTACACTCAGGGACTTGTGGGATCATGGAAACGTGACCAGAGTGTCCACTGCATGAAATAATGCTAGAATTTGGCATATCCCTTTACTTTAAAAGCTTCACATTTAGTGGTTGAGGGCAGCGTCCCAGGCCCCCCAGGCACAGAGCACAGGTAGATGTGTTTGGACAAGGCAGGGCTTTGGCTGGAAGACAGAAGAGGCTGATTCTGCAGGTAGGCTTGGGAGGTGACTGTCTTCCAGTTTCCAAAAGAAGGCTTCCCATTTTCTTCTTGCTCCTTCTCCAGTCCAACCACCCTAAAGTAGGTCTGTAAGTCCCTTGGTAAACTTCCCAGTCCTCAGGATTTAACTAAGTGTCTTCTGGCTGCTGAATCCCCTGAACTTATGCCATTGACCTTGATTATTATCTGGGAAAATTAATACCTCAGGCTTAGTATAAATTACACAGAGTAAATGTGAAAATTTGCCCTTGGCTGTTTGCATTTGAGTCCCTGAAAAGAAAAACCCACTGAATATTCTCATGGGTCTAAGCCACCCAGGTGCTGGCCCTTCTGTTATTATTCTCCAAAAAGCACTAGCACAATTTACTATAACTCACAAAATGTACCTGCCTCCTCTCTGGACACCTGCCCCTCCCCAAAGCACACACCTGCATGTTCCCACCCTCACCAGCAAGGGCCATGTCTTGTCACTGTGACATCCCCAGCTCTTTGGACTTTGCCTGGCATGAGATAGGTGGTTATACTATTCAGAGGGATAATACGTGAATGAGCCAATCCTGTTTGGGACTTTCAGGGACACCTGAGAGGGTGGAAGATGGCAAGAGATGAAGAAGACCCCTATGGTAAGAACAGATCCCAGCAATGCATCCTGTGGTTCAGCTCAGGGTAAGAGGGGAGTGGGCTCACTCGTGACCAAATGCACGTAATTCCCAGAGGGGTCTCCAGCCTGGGGTGAACTGGCAAGGCCCTTGGCTGGAAAGCAGAGGAGCTGCCCAGTGGAAGTTGGTTAAACTGATGTCGGATTCTAACCCTTGGTCCTCCAGGTTCAGAAGACGACACCGGGTCCCCACAGGAACTTCCTGTCCAGGCTTGGAGCCACGTTGGTGACCAGAGCCTGCACCATGGCCTGAGGGCACTGGGA
>NW_026000164.1:3037944-3165405 GCF_001458135.2 Marmota marmota marmota | reverse complement strand
CGCCATCCTCCCGGTGTTCCTGCAGCTGGGCGGAGGGTTCCGCTCGCCCGGGCTGCTCCCTACCGCGTCTGGCTCAGCGCAGCAGGTGCCCTGGCTCTGCTGTCATTCGCCTTCTGGAGAGGAACCTCGCGCTCGCTGACCGCCGCCCGCGGTAAGGAGGCAGGTTTACGCTCAGGGATGCTCTGGGGGCTGAAGGACCATGGATAAGTTCTAACTTAGAACGCGAATTTGCAAAAGCTCTCGTCCTTCTGGGTCCCCTGGCCAACGAAGCAGTGCAATGGAGTGAGCATCGTGGACAACGGCAGCCGGAGAGCTGCGGGACACCAGCCTAAACCTCCCTGCTTGTCCACAGGCCGCCTTGTTCCGTGGCCTTTGCTCAGGCTCGCTGCCCGTTCCCTAGCCCAATCCTTCTCCTGAAACCCGGGGAACAAGGCTGGGCCCTCCCCTCATCCTGCCTGACAAGTGAGACAGTGGAAGCTCCCAGAGGGCCCAGGCTTCCCGGGCTTCCTTAGGGGTGGAGGTTTAGTTCTGCAGTTCAGCCTCCCACTTCTCAGCCCACCCCGACCTGGCAGGCACCTCCTTCCAGGAGTCAGATGGCTTCTTAGGGCTCCGCTGAGCACACAAGACTCTTCAGTGGACTTGACCTTGCTCTTCTCAAAACCTTGACCTTGATCTTCTCAATACCACTTCATTGCCCTCTCCCATCCCAAGTCCCTACACCTTTGCTATGATACTGTACTGTGTGAATCTAGGACAACGGTCCCAGATTCAGGGCACATGTGAAGAGTCCCTTGGTCAGCTAACCTGTGCGAGAAACGCCTCTTGGAATCACAGTGACAGACCTGTCAACCAGTGATTCTCATAGTGGAAACTTAAGGATCAGGCAAGTTCATACTAATGAAGCAGGAAGAAAATAACAGTTGTTTTGAATCTTTCACAAAATAGCATTATTTGATAAATTATTTGCATTATTTGATAAATGGGTATCATGGTGATAAAATCAGGACCATGCAATTTTCAATTCAGAATGTACATTATGATCATTTGCTTCAACCTCCTCCCTAAGCTGGACCCTCCTGCTGCCCCTTATCAGTTGCTGCTACTATTTTGCCCACATACTACCTGCCAATCTCCATGTGTCCTTGTCCATTGTTAGGGAAAAGTTGTAGGATTTTTATTGGGGGGGAAGAAGTCTCTCTATTCTCAAACCCCCCCACACACACACACACCACACACACACACTCACTTTTGTCTGCTCTGCTGACCAATAGGCTTCACATTCCTTCAGGTCTACCATGTGTCCACAGACTTCTCCTAAACTTGACTCGGTTCCTTTCCTTCTTCTCTATGTCTCCTTTAACATCTCCATCAGTATCCCTCCTGACTCACCTCTGGAAACTTCGTCATTTGTTACTCTGTGCCAAAGACTATTCCCCCATGGGACATACATCTCCTCTAGCAACCTGAACCACTCAAAAGCAGGTACAGGAGAACCACTTTTGCTGCACTTTGAATGATGTAACATTTTATTGGATTTTGTGACAGCCTCAGGACACCATTTGGGTCACACTGAGAAATACATCTAGAAAAAATACCAGATTGTTTCAAACTAAAATGTTTCAACGCAGAACAACTCCTGTCCCTGAATTTTTTTCTTTGAATTATTTTAATTCAAATTACTTTAATTATTATTTTTGATTATTTTAATTATTTTTATTTAGTTAGCTTTGTAAATACATACAATGAACATTCTGCAATACAATTCTGTGTTGGTTGTAGGACAGGCTGGAAGCCTGTATAAAATACAGGAAGTATAAAATACAAAACCAGTATTGTGAGTTCTCGATAGATGCATATGTATACAGAAATGTAAATATACAAATAAGAAAGATTTATAAAGACCTTGGAGAGGTCTGATGGTATGACTCAGTGGTACAGCATTTGCCTAGCATGCCTGAGGCCCTGGGTTTGATTGCCAGCATTGAAAAAAAAAAAATCCCAGAATATTGATTGCCTCTGAAAGACAGAAGGAGGAGGAAAGAATGATTAGAGATTAAAAAAAGAAAAACAAATGGGAAATATATCTATGATGTTTTAATTTCTCAACCAAACAGAATAGCTGCGGTAAAATTTATTCATTGCAAATGGTGAATATTTGTTTTATTATTTTGTGTATTTCCCCACTCAAAAAGTTTGTTTCACAACTCAGCCATCTTTAAAACTGAGAAAATAAAACATAAGGTAAGAGTTGATCCTCCTAGTAGCATCTCACCATCCATCCTTCTAATGTGTGCTTACTTTTCCCTAACATGAAAAATGTCAGTGTTATGCCTCATTTGAATGAAGAATTTATGCCAGTGCTTATGCCAATTTCTGGTTAAGCCTATTGGGTTCCAAAATGGTAATTATTAGGAGACCAATCAGGAAAGACATTTGACTAAAAATTAAGTGGGAAATATTTTGAATTGGTCTCTAATGTTGATTCTTCCCCTTCAGCCACAGCCCCATCATCTCTCCACCTGTCGCTGGGGGGGAGCCCTCATGCTCCCTCCCTTTGAATCCCTCATCTCTCACGGGTCCTTGGAGAAGTGCCCAGTCCCCAGGGCCACCCTCCCACTGGAAAGTGCCTTTCATGTGCCCCTTTCTCATGGGGATATTCATCTAATGGAGTGTTAGGGATTGAAAATCCCCAGTATTCAAACACATCAGTGTTAGTTGCATTGTTTTGTCTGGTCTGCAAGTTTGCCTACATTGGTACCAGTAAAAAAAAAGAAAATGATGCCCCACTCCTCATTCACTGAAGAATGCTTTCTTCATTTTGTGGCTTTCAGTTTTGAGAGCGATAATCAACTGATTTGCTTTTAAAAACATTTCCTGTTTTGCTGCAAGCTAAGGAGAAAAGCCACAGAGCACCGTGTTAGAATAACCCAACATTGGCTCCTGTGTGCAAAGCACTTATAGATGCTTTCGAATAAATATAAGTTAGAAAATTAGCAATGGAAAGCACTATCTAAGGATAATAATTCTTAAGTTAATAATTGTTCAGAATTGAGGTGCTTACCAGCTCATATATGGATACCACCTTTTATTCCTTTCCTGTTTTTGTTCCAGAAAAGAATGGAAGAGTTTCAGAAAAGCAGATATGGGACTATGAATAAAGGTAAGAAAGTCTGGAAGCTCTAAAGAGCATCAGTCTTTGGGAGAGTTGCTCTTGCTTCCCTACCCATAGCCCACCCCCGAAACAGGGATGGAAACCCCATTATTCTAGACTGAAGAAGAAAAGGGCAACTATCCTTTGTTCCCTACCTCTCTAGCCCTCTTGTGCCTGGCCCACCATTGTCACCAATCACACACTACATGGTGTGACGCTGTCCCTGCACAGCCTGTGGAAGAAATGAAATTCAGGCCAGAGGTTAGAGGGTTGGGAATTGAAGAACATGGTTTCTCTTGCCCTGGTTCCTCTCACTGGAAAAAAGTTCCCCATAGAGACTTAGTGATTGATTGATTGAAACACCCCCAGAATACATAACAAAAGGAAGACTCAACATGGCATAGAAAGAATGGAATAATCAATTTTAGGTGCCTAAAAAGGAGGTTGAGTTCATTTGGGTCTAAAGAACTCTAGACATCTCCAGATTCTCACCCCCTCCAATATTGAAGATTTAGCTCTTGGCTCAGAGCCATCATCTCCTACACCACTTTTGTTATAATTTCCTGCACTTCAATGAACCAAATAGATGGTCTTTCTAGCACATGTGCTTCTGATGGTCTTATCTTCTTTAGCCACCCATTCTAGTGTCATCTCCCAGATTTTGCATTAACATTAACTGTGACCCAGGAGGTCGCAATTTGAGATGAGGAATCATATCAAATTCAAGAACCCCACTCCCCCCAACAAAGAGACACAGGGATGTTCATCTGGCAGTGGTGGTGGTCACTACAGCTCAGCCATGTGAGACCTTTTTTATTCTTAAGGTCCAGGCGAGGGCACTGAGCTCATCTACGCTGTATACCTGGGAACTTGTGCATGAGAGAAGTATACTTGGGCTTCTCATCTCTGCATCCTTCTAGACTCACATTTATTTAATAGCCAGTGCTCTCTGGCCTGCCCTAAGCACCATTCAGATAAAAGCATAGGGACCACTTTTTTTTTTTCCCCCAAGAAAAATCATCCAGATGAAGTGCGTGGAGCAGCTCCTTAGTGTGGCACTTCTGGCCCCTGGCTATGGGTCAAGCCAGAGCCCCAGCTGGGCATCTTACAATTCAAGAACCGGTTAACATTGTAGGCACACATTTGGATGCATTTAAATATGCCTATGTGTCTGCGAAGGAGGTCCTTAGCTTGTGAGAGACTCCCGTGAGGGTCCATGGTCTGAAAATCACAACTTGGTAGAGCACAGCTCCCTGTTTTTTTCACAGGTGAAGTAGAAGAGATCTGCTTTGCAACCGCGGCCTCATTGAGGATCCTCCTGGTGGGCAGAACAGGCAGCGGGAAAAGCGCCACAGGAAACAGCATCCTCTGCCGGCCAGCCTTTGAGTCCAGGCTGGCCGCCCAGTCGGTGACCAGGGCCTGCCAGGGGGAGAGGGGCACGTGGAATGGGAGGGACATCCTGGTGGTCGACACGCCCTCCATCTTTGAGGCAAAGGCCCACTCGCAGGAGGTGTACAAGGACATCGCGGACTGCTACCTGCTGTCTGCCCCAGGGCCCCACGTGCTGCTCCTGGTCACCCAGCTGGGGCGCTTCACGGCCCAGGACGCGGTGGCCGTGAGGAGGGTGAAGGAGGTGTTTGGGACCCAGGCCATGAGGCACACGATCGTGCTCTTCACCCACCGGGAAGACTTGGGCGACGAGTCCCTGGACCATTACGTGGTCAACACGGACAACCTCGGCCTGCGCCGGCTGCTGGCGGAGTGCGGCCGGAGGTACTGCGCCTTCAACAACCGCGCGGCGGGCGAGCAGCAGCGCGCGCAGCTGGCCGAGCTCATGGCGGTGGTGGAGCAGCTGGAGCGCGAGCGCTCCTACCAGGGCGACCACCTCTTCCTCCCCGGGCCGCGGCTGCAGCCAGGCGGGGGCGCCGGCGGCCCGGAAGCCTATGCGCACTACGTGGCCGAGGTGAGGGCGCAGGTGGACAGGCAGAAGCAGGCGCTGCGGAAGGAGGAGAGGAACTGCAAGGTCAAGGCGATCCGCAGAGCCGAAAACTGCACGATTCCTCGCTATGTAATATCTGCCCTTTTGATTTTATGCGGTGTGCTTACTCTTGTCATTTTAATGACCTTTTATATTAAGCGCGGGAACTGATTGCCCCCAGAGCCACCATCATGGGGTGGCATTTTCTTGCATATGGTAATTAATGTTGGAGAACAGATAGCTGCAAATGGTGGGAACAGGAAATTAACAGAATAATTCTGTTAAATGGGCCCACTGTGCTGCCCCCGGCCCCCACCACATGCTTTTCCAAGAAGCAATTTACCTGAAGCTCTGCCTGGCCTAAGTAGACAGGCTGTGTCACATTTCTCAGCAAACTACCTGCCATCTGCGGAGAAATGCAGGTGATAAACCTATCCTAATTCCCTCTTAAGATCAGGAGCCATCTTGTCCCAATTTATAAAGGATTTATTTCTGTTTTCTGTAAAACAGAATTTCTGTAAAATAGGATTTCTGCATAGCCTGGCCATAATTTGATGTTGTAAAGCTGCTTGGAATGCCTGCCTGTGCCTTGAACTCACCCATTTAGGAGGCACCACTAAAGTGGTGCCTCCAATCTTGGCCTTCTCTGGCCAGATAATGACCCTCTCTGAGGCTCTAATGACCTTCATAAATTCTGATGGCTGTCGGGCCAGCAAAATATGAAGTAGCTTTTGTGTTACGCTTGTCAAAATTTTGTTATCTGTAAGTTCTCAAACCCCCTTTGTGTAACTTTCTGTGCTATAAAGCTGTACTCTTGGAGAGCTGGAGGGTTGTCTCTGGTTCCACAGTTTTTGTGAGAGAGAACCCGGCTGGTCAAAATAATAAGCTTGCTTTCACTTGATTTTAATTGGAGTTGGTGGTCTTTTCTTTGCATCATGGTCTAACACAGGCCTGAAATAATGTCTATAAGAGGAACACAAGTTAACCTGAAGGGGGAGACTTTTGTGATCTTTTTCACAGACCAGATCCCACAACTTAGGGAGATAGGATAATTTCTCCTAACCATAAAATCTGTGAGAATTTATGGTTAAGAATCCAATTAGAACCCTAAGTACATGTATGAAAACACACATGGTGTAACTGTACTTTGTGTTCAACCAGAGACATGAAAAACTGTGCTGTATTTGTGTAATATCAATACAATTGCATTCTGCTGCCATATCTAGCTAATTAGAATAAATAAAATAAGAATTTTTTTTAAAAAAAGAATCCAATTAGAACCAGTCAGCAGGGCTCTAGCCATGACCTAGAACTGTCATGGATGTGGGGACTTGAAAGTTTGATGTTATCCTGCTGTCTGTCAAAAGTGAAGAGGTGGATCTGGGTGGGACTCTCTGGAAATGTCTCTGGGATCCTCAATAAAACTAGGGTGCAGGAGAGGCATGTTGTCCCTCTCCTCTCTAAGAGGATCCACTCTCTCCCTTGAGAGTGTTCCCTTCCCCTTTTCCTGTCCCTTCTATAAACCCATGCCTGTTTCTTTGAGCAATATGTCTGAAATCTTTCCAACTTGATCGCAAGAATCAGGGTTTCAAAGGTGGGGGGCCTTTGCACTGCCTCAGTTTCCCAGAAGGCCCAGCAGTTTTAGGTAATTGAAACTCAAAGGAGTGTTGTTTTGTTTTGTTTTGTTTTGAGAGAGGAGTTGGTTAAAAATCATGAGGGTAAATGATGGAAGCCACCATGAAATACCTGCGGGATTGAAGGAAGGAAGGTGCCTGGACTGTGAGCCTCTGGGAATGCCTCGTTCCTGGCCTCCAGTTTCTATATTGTGATGTCAGGAGGAGACGCATGTTATTTCTTATTTTATTCACAATCACATCCCGACCACATTACCAGCTGCAAAAGTTGATGACTTGTCACCTCTCTGCACCCCTGAGGGCAGTCTGCAGAACAAACCAGGGGGTTCTGGAGATGTGGAAGGGGCTGGAGAAAGGGGGCAGGAGCAGGGAGTAGAGTGAAGGATCACAGCAGCGGGATGGAGCTCACCAGGGAAAGTAGTTCACAGCAGGAAATACAGGCAGTGGAATATCCCAGAGCAGGGGCTGTGATGGACCAGAGAGATGGTGTCTTGGGCTCAGTGGGCTAGATGGTAGATATTACAACTACTCAACTGTCCTTGTATGCAAAATCCACTGTGAACAAGAGGCTGCATCCCATAAAACCAATGAACACTGAATTTTGAACTTCATGTAATTTTCATGTATGAAGAACAAGCAGTATTCTTCTGATTTCTTCAACCGTTTAAAAATGTAGTTGGATGTGATGTCACACACCTGTAATCCCAGCTACTTGGGAGACTGAGGCAGGAGAATTGTAAGTTCAAGGCCATCCTGGGCAATAGTGATACTCTGTCTCAAAAAAAAGGGGGGGAAGGGGAAGGTTCTGGGGATGTAGCTCAGTGGTAGAGCACTTGCCTAGTATGCTCAAGGGCCTGCGTTAGATCCCCAGCAGATTAAAATGCCAAAGCACTTCTTATATCACAACTGCACAAAGAGGCAGTGGCCCTGGTTTGGCCCAGGGCCTGCCTTGTCATAGAATAAATTTCCCACTGTTGCCTGGGATGCATGGGTACATGGCATCTTTAACTTCAAATCAGTAAATCCTGGACAACTGTGTGACGCCTGTGGGGATTTGGGGAAAGGGTGGATCCACATTTCAGTGGTAGTAAGGAGCAGGAAGACACTGGGGTGCAATACAAGCAGAAGGTGGAATTCAGTGGAAACAGGGAAACCCATGAAACCGTGTGGTCGGATATATAAGATGAGGACAGGGATTATATTTAGAGGAAAGGTTTCCCTAGAGGCAGTCAGGACCTGGGCTGACCACTAGCAACAGGGATAGAGAGCAGGAGGTATGGGAGACACTGAGGGTGGGGTCAATGCAAGATGGTCACTGACAGCATTAGGGGATGAACCAGGATCTGTCTTGGCAACCCCTGAAATGCAGCTCCATCTGCAGCAGTGCCCTTTGGAGTAACAACGGGTTGAGGAGAAGAAGGTGAAGACTTTGGATCTGGATATGCTGACCTTGAAGCCCTCTGAGGGCTTTGGTCCAATCGACAATGGATGGTCTCATCCTCCCTCCAGGGAAGGCAGTCTGGTTCCAAGAAAGTATCAGAGAGTGGGGCTTCAGGAGGTTGGCCCCTCCATGTGTGTGGGTGGCTCATTCCCAGGCTTCCCAGTCAAGACTCCGCCCACCACTTTCCCCTGAGCAGTGTTGCCTGGTCCCCAGCTGACATGCCCCTTGTGAACTTCCAGGGGACCAGACTGAGCATTAACCCAGGGCATCTACAGGAGGAGTGAGGCTGTCCCTCGCCCTTCCTCCCACAGGAATGTTTGCTACACAGATTCCTTGGAGCATGCAGATGTGAGCTCTGTTCTCTCAGATTTCCCTCTGACTGGTGAAGAAGCACAGAGGAGCACTGCCTAGAAATAGTATTTCCTCTGCTCCCATTTGTCAAAATAATCCAACTAGAAGTATTTTGCTAATTTCCTAATTCTAAGAACAAGAAAAAACAAACCTTTTCATTTACTCTGGATGCCACTTCCTCAAAGGAAGCAAGAGAACAGGGAAATTCTGACAGATTTCAAGGATAAAAAAGGAATGTGGAGAACTCTTCATCAGTCCAAATGCTTTTAAGTGCAGGTGAAAAAAGACCTGAAACCCAAATAGCTTGCCCTATTAGGAAATGTGTTGGTTAACATAACTGGAAAAGCAGAGATAGAGTAGGGTTCCAGGGTGGAGGACCCGGGGTCTGGGTTTTATTCCATCTCTCTGTTCTACTTGGAAGCATTGTCTTCAAGTCTGAGTTAGTAGCAAGATGGCTATTGCAGTGCCAGGACCACAACCAGACCCAACTAGGTCAAAAGGAAGAAGAGAGGCTGGTTCTTGCTATAGTTCTCCCCTGGGAAGGAAAAACCTCTTACTCCACCTACCAAGACTTTTACTCACTTCTCATTGGTTGGCATGGTGTCTCATGAGCATTTCTGAACCAATCATTGTCAAAGAGAATGGCACTGTATGTACCTATGCGTATGTATCTATGTATTTAGTTGATGATAGTTTTTAAAAACATTTTCCACATTTTATTGTTATATTATAGTTGTACATATTGAGGGGATTTGTTGTTACATATTCATATTGCACACAATATATCAACACTCAAAAAATAAATATCTGCCTAAATTTTTAAAAAAACAGGACTCATGATGAAAACTACAAAACACTGGTGAAAGAAAGAGAGGAGATATTTCATAGATTGAAAGAATCTACTGGTTAAAGGTGTTGACTCTTGTCAAATTGATATAAAAATTTGGTAAACAATTATTATCAAAATCCTAGCAAAAATTTTATAAATAAGAATTACTTGGGAATTTATATGGAAACCCACACACACAAAAATTATTCCTTAAAATCCCCAGCATTTTCCCCCTTCTTCCCTTCCTCCTATCTCTAGGTCCCTTTCCTCTACTGATCTCCCCTTGATTTTTAGGACATCCATCCCTAACCTTTCTTTTTCTCTTTCCTCTCTAATTTCCACATATGAGAGAAAATAAATGACCCTTGACCTTCTGAGTTTGACCTGTTATAGATGGTTTCTAGTTACATCTATTTTCCTACAAGTGCCATCATTTCGTTTTTCTTTATGGTGGAATAAAACTCTTTTATGTGCATATACCATATTTTATTTACCCACTCATCCATTGATGGATACCTAACTAGGCAGTTTCCATAGTTTTGCTATTGTGACTTGTGCTGCTATAAACATAGGTATGCATGTGTCATTGTAGTAAGATGACTTTAATTCTTCAGGATAAATATCAACGACCTGCAGGATAAACACCATACGACCACCTGGATTGTATTTAGACAAAACATCCCTGGAACTGAGGACGGAGCTCTGAACCCAACCGGAAGTCTGTTAAGAAAGAAGGGGAAACGGAGCTGCCTAGACCTGCAGCCCTCGACAGACCAGGGGGGCCTCTTTCTGATGGAGGATACTTAGAGCAGTGGATGCGGTAATTGATATATTTTGAAATCCCTAAAACACAAAGCATCAGACCTGATAATATATGATCAGCGCAATAACAGTAAGAATTAAGCTGCACCAAATAATAATGGCACAAATTTCAAAAAAAGTGCACTTTTCGGCTCTGCGGGTCGCCTTGACCTTGCAGTTCCTCTCCTCCTTCCGCAGCGCCTGCTTCTGCCTGTCCACCTGCGCCCTCACCTCGGCCACGTAGTGCGCATAGGCTTCCGGGCCGCCGGCGCCCCCGCCTGGCTGCAGCCGCGGCCCGGGGAGGAAGAGGTGGTCGCCCTGGTAGGAGCGCTCGCGCTCCAGCTGCTCCACCACCGCCATGAGCTCGGCCAGCTGCGCGCGCTGCTGCTCGCCCGCCGCGCGGTTGTTGAAGGCGCAGTACCTCCGGCCGCACTCCGCCAGCAGCCGGCGCAGGCCGAGGTTGTCCGTGTTGACCACGTAATGGTCCAGGGACTCGTCGCCCAAGTCTTCCCGGTGGGTGAAGAGCACGATCGTGTGCCTCATGGCCTGGGTCCCAAACACCTCCTTCACCCTCCTCACGGCCACCGCGTCCTGGGCCGTGAAGCGCCCCAGCTGGGTGACCAGGAGCAGCACGTGGGGCCCTGGGGCAGACAGCAGGTAGCAGTCCGCGATGTCCTTGTACATCTCCTGCGAGTGGGCCTTTGCCTCAAAGATGGAGGGCGTGTCGACCACCAGGATGTCCCTCCCATTCCACGTGCCCCTCTCCCCCTGGCAGGCCCTGGTCACCGACTGGGCGGGCAGCCTGGACTCAAAGGCTGGCCGGCAGAGGATGCTGTTTCCTGTGGCGCTTTTCCCGCTGCCTGTTCTGCCCACCAGGAGGATCCTCAGCAGCCGTGCTTCTGGGAGGAAGCCATCACGAAAAGTTAATATGTAAGAAATACTTTGTCAAGAGGAGGAGGAAAACCAGAAGGGCAAGACCCAGAGGAACGCTCACCCTAGGCCAATTAGGGGGCCATCTGCTCCATCACCTCACACCCACGTGTAGTGAAAAAAAGGAGACTGGCACAAAAATCGTGGAATCAGTTAACCGAGCTGGTCGGAGTCCCAGACATTATTTCTTTGGGAACTGCTACATTTTGCCACCCTTTCCAGGGCCTTCCCTGTGCTCAGGCCTGAGGCCCCCAGACTCTCTCAGGAGGCCCTGAGCTATTCATCCTTCACTTCTGCTCCTCCCCTCCCTGCCTGGGCTCTGTTTTACAAGAGGCAGGGGAAGCTTGCCCTTGCTAAGGAGAGTATGCAAGCTAATAGCCTAATAGTTCAATTCCCTGGGAAAGGCCTTTGCTCCTGTTGGGGTGAACACAGTCTTGTGCCTGGGGAGGCTGGCCCCCAGCTCTATTGAGAAAAGCTCCACCCGGAGGTCCTCCTGCTGCCTCCTTACCTGTGGGGGAGGCACCTTCTCTGTCCTTCCAGAGCCCTTCTGCTTTTTCCTAGAGAGGAAAACAGACAAGGACGGCTCATGCTGGAGTTGGATGTAACATCTGACAGAAAACATCACATTTTATTGATGAGGACATGGAGGCAAAAAACAAAATCAAAACTTGCTGAGGTCATACACTATTTAACAGATGCTCTGACACTAAAACCTGCTGGCCCCAACAGGCAAGCACAGGCATGTCCTCTTCCTGTGACCCATCTTTAGTGGGAGTGGCCAAAAAAAAAAACCAAACAGAGGACCAAACAAGTCAGTCAGGCATTTTCTACTGAGCATGCAGCTGTCTGGGATCCTGGTCTGCCTTTAGGGTCTCAGTGCTGCCACCCAAACTGAAGTTTGTCTGGCTGTTGTCCCCACTCAAGAAACTCATAAAAACAATTCTTTTCTGTTTCCATGGTGATGTAGCACTTAGGGTGACTGCTTCCCGGATTTGCCCAGGACTGAGCAGAGTCCTCATCAAAGGTCTCTTTGTGCTGAAACTGGGAAAATTCCAGGCAAACTGGGAGGAGTTGTCCATCCAAGAAGTGGAGACTGTGGGGGTCCAAGTTGGGGGGAGGAATAGGGGGCATGTTTAGCATCTGAGGGAAAAGCTGGTGTATCAGCTCAGATCAGTGCTCCTGCCCTCAGCACAGTCTTGGACCAGCAGCTGCCTCAGAGGTGTCTCTCCTCAAGCCCCCTCGCCTTCTTCACGGTCCCTCAGACCCTTTCTCTTGATGCTTCCTCTCCCACCCCCATCTCCTACTCCTGCACTCAGGAGGTCCATCCAGGCTGCATGGAAGAATGAGTTCTGGGTTCACTGCACAACCTACCAAAGTGCTCTCAGGACCTTGTTGATGCAAAACTTTCAGGTGTTTCCTTGTAACAGGTTTAAGAAGTTATTGCTCAAAATGAGCACCTAATTGCAGAATCTCAGGCTCTGTCGTGGGTCAATTGGGGAAAAAAAAAAAAAAAAGACTTTTGGGAATAAATGAGTTTTCCTGGAGCTCTATGGGATCACACCATAGAAGATCCCATCGAGCCCCTCTACATAAGAAATTATTCAGCGATCACCTTGACAGGAAACAAAAATTAGTAAATCAATTTGGAATCATTTTAACTTAAATACTGAATGTCAAAATTTAGCTTCTATCAGACAATTCCCTCGCAACTTCTTTGTAACTCCTCTGAGGATAGAGAGTAGAGAAATGATAGCAACTTTCTGCCCTTGGCCTCTCTGTTCTTCACTTAATCCCATGGAAACTCCCAGTTGGGATACACAATTCAGGTCTGAGTTACCCAAGCTGAGGAGCCACAGTCTGATCACATGACTCAGGCCTGCTCTGACATCCAAGCATGTGCCAGCCTTTTGCGTGGAGTGTTTTCTGTCCCCTGCAGTCCAGGAGACTTTGAAACTGAGCGTGAAGGTCATTCTGTGTTAGTTTGGCCCAGGCTGTGGCACAGGTGATCTAGTCAGTCATGAATGTAGGTGTTGCTGTGAGGGTGTTGTACAGGTGTGACATTCAGCCTCCAGGACAGGGTAGAAAACTTAGTTGGGAAACTGAGGTTTCCCAGGGAAGGAACTCTGTATCCAGACTGCAGTGCCAGTTCCTGCCTGGGTCCAGCCTGCCAGCCTACCTACAGCCTTAGACTTTGCCAACCCCCACAGTCACAGGAGCCAGTTCCTGGAACTAAATCTCTGAATACATGTATCTTGTTGGTTCTGTTTCCCTGGAGAAGCTGAAGGATCATCAAAGCTAAATCTCTCTGGAAGCCCAGAGACAGAGCAAACCTGAACACAATTCTCAGCTTCCGCTGGTTCTTTTTGAGGACAGGAAAGGGTAATGTATTGTGAAGATGCAACTTCAGTGGGGGAGGGCAAGCAAAGAAAACAGTACTTTATAGGTGTCAGCTCATCTGCAATGCTGATGGTATGAAATCAAGACACCGCCCCACCACCATGCTGCCCCTGGATCCCCTTGAAGATGGTCTCCAGGGGAGCAGTCAGGCAGGCTCCAGAGCATCAGAGGAAAGAGAAGACCATGTGGAGTAGGCTGCAGAGAGGGGGTGGAGGAAGGTTGGGGCTGAGAGTCCTAAACTCAGGAAGTTCTAAGGGACCTTGGTCTTGGGCTCTTCTCCACCCCTAACTGGGAAAACCAAGACTTCCCAGACTGCAGACAACAGGACTCCAAAGAGTGACAGTAGATTCTTCACTGTGGTTCCCAGGCTCAAGGAGGGGTAGCCCTGTGCCCACTGCTCCTGGGTCCCTCTGGGTGTCAAGCAGAGCTACTTACATAATTCACATGACATGTTTGGTCAAGTGACTGGTAGCAGGCCATTTCCTCCAAAGGTGAGAAACTTCTATCACTGCTCTCCCAGAATCCAGCCTGTGCAGAAAGAGAAGTAAAAACAGGTGTAAAGTCGTCCAAGTTTTTCTCCTTTCCTCATTTGTTTGTTTGTTTTTAAGGCTTCCCCCCGCCCATCACAGTGTTGCTTCTGGGGTCGGAACTGCCACACCTCCAGCCAATGTGACTGTCACCATTTCCTCACTGCACCCTTCCCAACTATGTCCCCTACAGAGAATCGTGCCCAGGACACTGCCAGCCTGGATATCCCTATCGCCCACAGCAGCATTCTTGGCCAGGCATCAGCCTGTTCACTCATTTTCTCCTCAGTCCTTTGATTCATTCATTTGAAACTGTTGTTCTTAAACACCGCTCCTGAGCAGACATTTCTTGCCCTGGAAGGATGGTCAGATGGGTTTGAAGGACAGCTCCCACCCCAGTCTGGGATAGAATCCCCTGAGCTAGTTGGGGGGAGGAAGATCCCTGGGCCCCTCAGGAAGCCGCGCCTCCTGCAGCTTCTCCAGTGCCCAGGCCTGGAAGAACCTGGGTGGGGATGGACATGGTGGGGATCGCCTTTGGGGGGAAAGGTGACATGGTCTTAAACTGGTGGATTGGATCTTACTCTTACTTTTCAAAAAGTAATAATAATAATACTCTCCCCCACTTCCCTCACTGGAGTCTCCTGAAGACCAACAGCACCCTGGTTAGGGAAACACAGTGTGCAGACCTGTGCAGGGCTGAGTCAGGGCAACTCTCAGGAACAAAGCCCTTGCTGCTTGCAACTTCATCCTGAAGAGTTGTTTTAACTAATTACCATTTTTATTTATTTATTTTTGGTACCTGGGATTGCACTCAGGGTCACTCAACCACTGAGCTACACCTCTAGCCCAGCCCTATTTTGTATTTTATCTAGAGACAGGGTCTCACTGAGTTGCTTAGCACCTCACTTTTGCTGAGGCTGGCAGGGAATTCACCATCCTCCCGCCTCAGCCTCCAGAAGTGCTGGGATTACAGGCGTGCACCATGGTGCCTGGCAAATTGTATTTTTTATCAGAAAATAAAGCAAATGCTTCATGTGAGCAGGTCACTTGAATCATACTCTTAAAATGTTTCTCCCTCTTTAGAATGGAAATTATTTCTATGTATTTATCAATAACAAGAAAAATAATTAGAAAGAAGTAAGATTACAATCAAAAGATAAATTTCCAGCCTGTTCTTCAAAGACTGAAAAAGATATGTGTGGGCAGGTCGGATGAGGGGTCAATTCTTCCCTCACCCACACATGCACCTAGATAGGGCCTCAGCAGCCACCGTGTGCACACATAAAAATGCTTTTGCACAAGAAGTAAGTTCATTAGTATTAAAATAGCACCACTGTCTGAGCTCACTCCCTTCAAAATTTCAGGTTCTGAAAAACATAACCTCAGTAATATTTGCAGCTTTCACCTATTTGGGATACTGGGGTATATAATTCTTTTTTTTTTCAAGCGTGTATAATTCCTGATCCTTATTTGGAATAAAGAAAAGATTTAGAAAGATCAAGTGCCTTGTCCAGGTTGGCACGTATTGTTACTGGTAGGATGAAGGGAGAGAAAGAGAGGGGACACAGCAGGTGGGGTGGGCACTCAAGGAGATCAAAGCAAGCTCCTTACCTGGCCGATGTGACAAGTGCAGGTAGGGTCTTGCAAGGCCTGCAGAGTTCTTGGAGCAATCCCCTTCCTCTCCTAGGCAGCCTCTCTCATTGTTTTCTTGTCAATTCATAAAAACACAAGATCAGTAAGAGATGAAAACTGGCTCACAAAGTCTTACTACCAGAGAGAGAAGGATCGTGTTAAAAAAAAAAAGTGATATATGGGTGTGACCACTGGAAGACAGCACTTTTTTTAAAAAAATAACAGTTTCATTTCCTTTCTCCACCACATCTCTGCAATGCTTTTCTTCAAAACAGGTTCTCTGCAGAATTAAGCTAGGAGACAATGTGCCTCTCCCAGGATTACCTTTTTTTTTTTTTTTTTAAGTACTGGGGATTGAACTCAAGGCCTTGTGCATGCTAGGCAAGTGCTGTCCCACTGAGCTACATCCCCAGTCCTCAGTATTTTGAGACAGAGTGTCTCTGAGTTGTCCTGGCTGGCCCCAAACTTGCAATGCTTCCACCTTGGCCTGCTGAGTTTGTTTCTTACATGAAATTCTGGTTGGCAGAAAAGTTTCGACCCCAGGCAGCTCTTCAAGTAGCCTACATGAGGGTTAGACACTTAGCTTGAGACATTCTATGGCTCCCTCTTATTTCTCTGCCAAACGTCCTGCCCTCAGTTTACCCCCACTACAAGGCTCAGTGGAGTTCCCTGCCCAGGCAGACTTCATTTCCACAAGCACCAGGGAGATAACCAGTCCCATCCATGATGTGCTAAGCAAAGTGACAGGCACCCAACCAGAGTGGCTGATACCACTGTCTTTGTACACTGTCTGCTGGGAGCTCTGTGTGTGGGCTGAGCTGAGGGACCTCTGGAGACTTTCTCAGGGGATTAGGGCAGAGCTTGACCAGTTAGATACCTGCATGTTTGAGTTCAGATTATTTTTTTCACAAACACACAAAAAAACTATAAGCAGGAAAATGGGATACACTTAACTCTTGGATCCCAGCTCAGTTCAGAGAGGAGGGCAGTCATAATGCAGATAACACACAAAACACATTTTGCAAAGAAAGCCAGGCTGGACTTCCTGGCCTTCCATATCAGATGGTTATTTAAACTTCTCAGACAACAGATATTTCACAGAATGAGCTGGATGCACACCCACCTGAGAGCAAAAAGAAAGTCAGGCATTTAACCTGCAGAAGATGTTATCTTCTTGCTATTTAAAATGCTCTTATATCTCATTTTTGCCAGGTAGTGGGGTGGGGGGAACAGAAGGCCAAAGATGATCTCTGCTAAAACAAAAACAATGATTTTGGTAGACATTTATTAGCTCTAGACAGGCTTGTCATAAATGATTTTATTCCTAAGGCCAACTCATTAGGCCTGCTTAGCATGTATTTTATGAATATTGATATACAAGAAGGGGACGTTGCTCAAAGGTGTCAAAACCACAGTGATTAAGTGATTAAGCCTCCATGGTGGAGGGAAATGTGGAGTTTTACCCACCTTATGAAATGTAGGCTAGTAATCCCGAGTCCAGAAAACAGGGATCTGGATCCACCACTTCCTGTGCCGTAGAGAAAATGCAAATTGACTGTGGAACAAAGAATCTGGATTCCACCTTCAGTCCTCGCCTACAATGCTCTCTGGGCTGAGATGGGATGGCCATCCATTTAGGTCAATTGAGTGCCTTTCTTCTAATCTGCTTTTGATAAGCTTAGTTGATTTTTTATATTTAGTTATTTATATTTTTCTTGTTGATTCGAGAAAGCCTTGTGCATTAAAGATACAAATTATCTATACCATTACACACATGTATACCCCTTCTCTGCATCTTTTCCTTTCCCTTTTCAGAGTTCCATGGCTATTTGGGGTTCTTCTTTTTCATTCGGTGTTAATTGGTGGAATTCTAATTCTGGCCATCAACTGGTCTTACAACAAAGGATTGTGTGATTGCTGGTGAAAGAACTGTCAGCAAAATAACCAAAGGGGTAAATTATCCTTTTCTCCTACAGCTACAGAGAAAAACAGCAAATATTATTCCTACGAGATCTGTGAAATATCTAGCATTCAAAAGTCAAAGCTCTGTCCTGTGAAAATAACTCTGCCTATCTAAAAGTCTATAGATTACGATTGTTTTGCACTTCATGATATGTTTTCTAATAATGAGACACAAATCTAACTCTGGTCATCCTTAGCAGGTCTAAATACTTATAAGATTTCTTGGACTCTTGAGACTTTAATATTATGATCTTATAATACTTACAAGATTTGCAGAGAGATTTGCTGCTATGTGCCTCTTCTACCACAGACATACCTGTAAAAAATAATACAAAATAGTCAAAGGACTTGGTAATCTATTTAAGTTCATAATATACTAAGTAAAATAGAATGGTCAACTATTGTAAAATGTCTTTGCAAATACCGCCCCCTGCTGTTTTGCTCATAAATGTTATGTTTTTGTTTTTTCCCCCTCAGTCTGGAAATTTTAATACATGTTTTCTTTAGTGTTTCTGTTGTTCTTAGAAATCCCTCCTTTTCCACACCTTATTTAAAAAATATATTACTATGTCCAGACAAAAATCTATACATGAATGCTTATAGAAGCTTTATTCATTATTACAAAACCAATTGAAAGACCAAGGTGTCTTTGAATAGGTAAACAGAAAAGCTGTGGTCCATCCACACAATGGAACCATGTTCAATGCTACAAAGAAATGAGCTAATGAATCATGACAAACAGAGAGGAATTTAAATGCATATTGCTAAGTGAAAGACACTAATCCAAAAGGGCTCTGTTCTGTGTGATTCCAGTTTATGACGTTCTAGAGAAGGTGATGCTATGGAAATAGTAAAATAATCAGTGATTGCCAAGGGTTCTGGGAAGGGAAGGAGAAATGAACAGATAGAGCAAAGGTCATTTTTAGGGCAGTGAAATTATTGGGGATGATATTGTAATGGTGGGTACTGTCACTATACATATGTCAGAACCCATAGAATGTACATTACCAACAGTGACCCCCCTAATGTCAACTATGGGCTCTGATTAGTGATAGGTCAATATTGGTTCATCAATTGCAACAATGTACCCTACGAATGCGAGACATTACTAATAGCAGATACTGAGGGGGCAGAGGCAAGGTGTGTATGGAAACTCTCTGAACTTTCCAAAGTTTTCTGTAAACCTAAAACTTAATAAAAATAGGCCTCTTGATTTTTTTTTAAGAGGTGGGTGAAAGGAGGTATGGAGAGTGAAAAGAGGTGGCTAAGGAAAGAGGAGGTGAGAAGAGAAGAGAGGATGAGAGAACTGGGAAAAGGAAAAGAGAAAAATACGAAAGGGAGGGGAAGAACAAGGGTAATTTGCATATGGTAAACTCCCTCCCCTTTAAGAACTCACAATTTGTTAGAGAGACAGCCAGGACAACTAAGGTGTCATCAAATAAAAATGGTATGAGTGCTGTGAAGATGTGAAGTAAGTCTTAGATCATTACAAGAGTCTTATTCTAATACAATGGCCCTTCCCAGGCTACCCTGAGTGACTTTTCTGGATCAGAGTGAAGGCTTCTGCTCCCTCAGGATTTACCTAGCACTGTTCTCCTTATCTGATTGCTTGGGTTTTTGCTCTGTTTTAAACCTGCGTCTGACTTCTCTTCATCTTTCTGTTGATTCATTAATACATACACATATACATAGATATGTATACAGAGAATAGATAAAATACAGATATAATATATGGTAAAATGTAGAGATATTTTACATACAAATATATTATGATTAATATATATACTAGCAGAGAAGTAGAACTGTGATATTTAAAAGTCAAACTACTTGTGAGTAGGTAAAATATTATATAATGATACACTAATCAAAAATTTAGTTTCCTATACCAATGGTTAAAAATTGTTTAAAGAGGTACAAATGATAACTCAATAGAGGAGAGAAAAATATAATCATAAAAAAATGTTCAACTAGGGGGCTGGGGTTGTAGTTCAGTGGTAGAGAGCCTGCCTAGCATGTGTGAGGCACTGGGTTCAATTCTCAGTGATATATATATATATATATATATATATATATATAATAAAGGTCCATAAACATCTAAAAAATTGTTTTTAAAACAGTTTAATTAATGAAAAATAAGGCAGAAAAATGAAAAAAAATAACAGAATAAATAAAAAACAGCTACTAGTTGGAGATTTTAATTTAGCCATATCAATAACTATGTTAAGTTTGAATGACCAAATATATCAGTAAAAAGCCAGAAATAGTCAAGGCCCATTTATATAAAGACTTCTAAAACCCATTTTGAAAATAAAGTCATAAATAGGTAAAAAATATGAGAATGCTAAAAATTATATACCATTGAACAATATCCAAAAGAAAACTGGAGTAGTTATAATAATATTAGAAAAAGAAACTTCAGAACAAGGACTATTTCAAGGATAGAAGGGAATATTGCTTAATGATAAAGATGCCAGTCCACCAAGGTGATTAACAATCCAGAATGTACAGGCCCTTAACAAAACAGCACATCAAGAAACACTGGAGGTCAGACAGATGGATATCTACAATTACAGAGGGGGTTTCAACCTTTCCCTGTCAGTCATGAATAGACAAGTAGGCAGAAAATCCTAAGCGCAAGGATGACTTGAACAGCACTATTAACCAGCACTATTAACTATTAGCTGACGGGAGTTTGTAGGACAGGCCAACCAACAGCAGTGGGACACATGTTCTCAAGTGCACGTGGGGCATCTGCCAACACAAGCCCTATTCTGGGCCATAAATCAAACCTTAACAAATCTAAAAGAACATGTTTTCAGATTACAAGGTTAAGGGGTGGAATCTTACAGAGGTGGGCAAACTTCAGGGAGAACCTCAGGTCAGTAGGGATGTGCTCGTGAAGGGGGTTGTAAGGTTCAACAGGTTTCCTTTGCACATGCTCCCACCATGATTATTTTTAAGTGGATTATTTCTAGTATTATGTTTCGGTCATGGAAACACAGATAAGAAAGTAAGTGGAATTCTCATTTACTACCAGCGGGAATACAAAATAGTATAGGCACTTTGGAAGTAGTTTTGCAGTTTCCTTTAAAGTTAAACATACACTTTCCATGTGAACCAACAATCCATTTCCATTTGTTGATCCAAATAATTGAAAACTTATCCTGACAGAAAAACCTGTTGTAAATGTTTACAGAAAATTCATTCATAACCAAAAACTAAAAATGACTCAGACGTCTTTCAGCCAGGTGATATAAATAAATAAGTTGGTGTATAGTCACAAAATGGAACGCTACTCAGCAATGAAAGTTATCTTGATTCACACAATATGGATGAAACTGCTCAGTGAAAGAAATAAGACTCCAAATGTTATTGAATAATCCCATTACACAACATTCTGGAAAAGGCAAACACTATGGAAACAAACCAGTGGTTTTCAGGAGTTGGGGGGTCAGGCCTCAGAAATGACGTCCCACTGCAGGGCATCCTTGGGAGACTCTATGTCCTACTGCATCGTGATTGCATGCCCTGTCTGACCCACAGGCCTGTGCACCACAAAGTTCAAATTTTAGATTATGTGAATTTCTGAAAGATCAACCAGGGTATTGATTTTTTTCCACCCAAGATGGAAAGCAGACTGAGACAGACTGATTTAACTGTATTATAAATAAATAACAACCACACTGCAGGGGGCAGGGGAGGTTACTTAGCTGATCTCAGTAACTTTGCAAGGCCATGTTTTGACTGGAGATAGTAAGGCTGAAAACAAAAAGGGTGTGCGAATCGAACTCTATTCTCCAGTTGCTAAGGTGGTTTCTCACAAACCCTTACGAAACCATCACACATTGCAATTCAACAAACAGGAAAGCCTGTGGTAGTTAATGGGATCCAGGTTTCTCACCATCAGGGAAAGAGGTTAAAATAAACAAAGGGATCATGCTAGAATAAATCCTGGGGCTGGACAAGGGTCAGAAATATCAACATGAACCTATGGCTGGTTCCTTTTAGAGAGGGAAATAAATGTAAATAAGTGTGTGATGGTTAGTTTTGGTTGTCAACTTAACTGGATTAAGACACGCCAAGAAAATTGCTAAAGCATGCTTCTGGATGTGTCTGGAGGTGTTTCCAGAGAGAACTAAAGTGTGGCCTGAGAACTGAGTGGACAAGACCTGCCCTGAGAGTGGGCAGCACCATCCGGGAGCCTGGAAGGAGCACAGCGCACCAGTGGCCGGGGCTTGCGTGCACCCACGCTGGACCTTCTTGCAGAATGGGGGTCACTTTCACTGCTGTTGTCACCTGTGGACATCAGACTCCAGGCTCCTCAGCCTTTAAACGTGGACTTGGGCCAGCAGCTCTAGGGCCTTCCAGGCTGTCACTGTGGCCTGGGGCTGCGTCGTTGGTCCCTCTTATTCTGAGCCTCTGGCTTCTTAGAGTAGCTCGTGGTTTCCTCAGCTCTCCAGCCTGCAGACCACCATCTGGCACTTTCCAGACTCTCATCATATAAGGCAAACTAATAGATCCCCTCTTGTGGTGATATAGGTTCTGGGGTTCTGTTGCTAGCCACGTGGGTCAGCTGCACACACGGGGATTTCCTGGCTTCGTCCAGCCAGAGAGACTACAAGGAGTGGCAGCTCGGGAGCAGCCAGCACAGCCAGCACTCAGATCCTGGGTTCCAAATTCCATTCTCCAATGAAAGGAACCAGGACTCCTCAGGGGAGCATGAAAGTGGGGACTCCAGGGCTGAACAGGGAAAGTGAGCACAAGATGACCCCAGAGTATCTTATGGTGCCAGGAAATAAGAAAGTCAAGCAAATCAGTGAAATTTTTGAAAAGGTTGGGGCCTGTCAAACGGGCAGATGGTAGAGGCAGAACTTTACTTCTATGCTCTTAAGGTTTCTCTCCCAGCTCCTTCTGAGAGTTAAACTGACACAACGTAGGTCAAGGGGGAGAAAAAGCTACCATGTTCCTTAATCCACACTTCTCAGGGTAGGAAAGCCTTCATAGGAAAGGACACCCACAGAAGCAGAGTCCAAAGACACAGTACTGGCTTGACCCAGAGCGATAGGTTGTGCAAACGTGGTGAGGGAGGGCAAGGGGCTTGGGGGAGGGCTAAGTGGGTGGAGAAGTGACTGGAAGAGAAGGGCTGTGTGTTCGGATTTCCCTCAGCCCCAACCTTCTGAATAAGATGTTGCCTCCTTTTAGTAAGGAGAACATGTGCTACATGGGGAGTTCATCTCTGGCTTTTAGGAAACAGAGCAAAGGTCAGAGTGATCTTCTTCCACCTCCTGTTAAGTGCCTTCAGCTCAAAATAATTCTTAGCCCCATTGGCCTATCTTGGGCAGTGTGTTCTGAACTCCAGGAAGCAGAGGGCACCTTAAAGCACTCCCAAGGGCCAAAGCTTTCTTTTTGTAGAAATGTTCCAGCTAGTGACCACAGGAGGGTTGATATGCAGCCCCTGATAAATTGGAGGCCCTAGATGATAGCTCTCAGTGATTACTAAACATAACTCCAAAAGGGACAGCAGGTGTCTGTCTCTCCACGGAAGTGCCTGCCCCACCTGCACGGTGCGGTGTATGAACCTTATAAGGATCTGCATTCAAATAAACAAGATGTGAAGAAATTCATAAAGACAATCGGGGACCTGTGAACCTCACCTGGATGTTTCATGATATTAAATCTTTACTGGATTTTTTATGTGGTAATAATAAAGGGCGAGTCCTACTATATTAGAGCTACATGGTAAAATGCTTATGGAGGAAATTATATGGTATCTAGGACAGGCTTTCAAGTTATGTGTCCATCCGCCAAAACTCATGTGTGAGACAATACTAAAACATTCAGAGGCAAAATGATTGGGTTATGAGAGTCTTAACCTAATCAGTGTGTTAATCCTGATAGGGATTAACTTGTTGGGAACCATAGGCAGACAGGGTGTGGCTGGAGGAGGTGGGTGTGCCTTTAGGGTTTATCTGTCCCTGGTGAGTGGAAGTGGAGCTCCCTCTCTGCTTCCTGGTGGCCAGGTCCTGAGCCGCTTCTTCCTCCACACCCTTCTGCTGTGCATGGGTCCAGAGCAAGAGAGTCGGCCATCTATGGACTGAGACCTCTGAAACCAGGAAGGCCAAATAAACCTTTCCTTCTCTAAGATTATTCTTGTCAGGTCTTCTGGCCCCAGAAGGAGCAGGAGTTCAGATGGAACAAGGTCGCCCATGCGGGATCACTGTTGACACTAGTGCTGGACACACCGAGTTCAGTACACTATTTCCAAAAGTTTTTAGGTATAGTGAGTTAAGTGGGGATCTGTGAACCTCACTTCTCAAGCTCTCTGAAAAGTAAGACACACCACTTAGGGTCATTTGCTAGGTCTTGATAAAGCCTTTTTGGTACACTTCCCAGATATTGAGAAATCGAACGACTCTAATGACTGACTAATAAATATTTTTGCAAGTCAAGCGGTTTCCACTATTTGGCTTTCAACAAAAATGAAGGAAGACATATCCATTAGTGGATAATTAAAAATTAATGATAGATCACTATGTGGCTTTTAACATTTCTCTTGTAAGGAGTATAAAGAATTGAGTAGCAATGCTATAACAAAATTGTTCCCGTTTCTATTGATTTATTTATGTGAACAAGATTTCTGAGTGCTTGCACTGATCAGAACAAAATATTAGAATAGAGTCGACACTGTTTCATTCCAGATGAGAATGACATCATCTATGTACATATGAAATAAATGAAAAAAATCCTTCCATCCATTGGGAGATGCATTTCCAAAATTAAAGTTACAGATAAACTATTTTACAGAGATGATGTATTCATGTTGCTTCAATCAGTTATGTACTAATATTACTTTAATAATAGGTAATCACAGAAAAAAATTTCACACTTAAAGCCTTGTGGTCATAAACATTTTTTGTTCAATTTTCATATATATCTTTGTGGTAGAAATGGATGTGAAGGTAATGAAGATTTTTCATGCATAAAAATCCATTACAAGAAGATAAAATTCTGTAGGGAGGTAAATGAACAGCCAAAGAGGCAAAGGAACAGAGTAAAATGTCTAACTATTTAGAAAAAAACTTGCTCATGTCTTTCTAGAATAGCTGATGGTTGATATCCAATTACCACGTCATCTGTACTATATCAGAAATATTTTTTAAAAGAAGGATCAATCTTTCATTAAAAAATGTTTATATATACAATGTGCTATAAAGTACATTCTTTGCAAATAGTTATGATGAAGAAATTTTAGATGTTCAGTTTAAAATGCTCACAAGAGGATTTATATTTTAAAAAGTTGCTTTAGTGAAAAAATAAGCAAAAGTTTGAAGAACATCAGAGAAACCTTTTTATAACTGCATGAGGTTTTGTTTTGTTTTGGGTACTGGGGATTGAAATCAGGTGCACTCAACCATCCCCAGCCTTATTTTGTATTAGATTGAGAAACAGGATCTCACTGAGTTGTTTAGGGCCTCACTAAATTGCTGAGGCTGGCTTTGAACTCATAATCCTCCTGTCTCAGCCTCCTAAGTCGCTGAGATTACAGGCCTGTGCCACTGTGCCTGGCTAGGATATTTTTATAAGAAGACTCAGACAGCAAAAAGCCAAACATGACCCAAATATTCATAAACAGTGGAATGGATAAACAAATGGTAGGATACCCAGACAATCGAGTGATGTGCAGAAGTAAAAATGAACAAATTGTAACTCTCTGCACTGACATGGATGAATCTGATCAAATAACCACTCTCTTCCCCAAAGAGAATAGTCTGATCTTGTTTTTGTCAAAGTTAACCATGAAAAATACTAAAAATAAATATTGTTCAGAGCAATCGATATAGGTGATAAAACTATAAAGAAAAATGAGGGCATAGTCACCACAAGAGCAAGGCAGTAAATCCCCCAGGTAAGAGGCAGGGAGACTGGGGAGCCATGGAGGTGAGGTGGAGACGTCCAGGGCAATGCTCTGTTTTAAACTGGGTATTTGCTCCTTGGACCGTCTTGGTGGACGTCTTGATGGACCCTCTTGGTGGACCGTCTTGGTGGACCATCTTGACGGTGTACAGATAGTCTCAAGCAGGTATGATACACTAGCTATAAAATTGCAACTGTATTGGAAAACACAAAACAAGATCTGCACTAATGGAAAAGCACACAAGGTTCGTGTATGAAATACTACAATAAAACTATACTTCATCCAAAATCGATATGTCCATGTACAATTCTATTTGTAATCTCCACTTTCTGTGTGTGGAATTGGCTCACGCTTTCCTAAGGCTCCTCTGGGACCAAACAATGTCTAAACGCAGCCAGGTCAGCCTGACCCCAGGCCTCAGAGCAGAAGAGCCAGGCAGCCCCAGCGCAGGACAGAAGGAAGCCAGGTGATGAGCTGACCTCACACCTGGCAAAGGCAGCAAGTGTGGCTCAGGACTACGTGTTGTGAAGACCAAGCTGGGCTGCTTCCTCACACTGTGAAGATTCACAGATTCAGTTCACATCTGCGCAAACTGAGACAATGAGAGCCTTGGATGAACCATAGGAAACTCTATGTACAGTTGGGTCAATTGTCTTCACCAGGATGCAGCCAGGCCAGGTGCAGGGGCTGCAAGCCTGCAATCCCAGAAATTTGTGAGGCTGAGGCAGGAGGATGCAGGTTCCAGACCTTCCTGGGCCACCTAGTGGCGAGACCCTGTCACAAAAAAAAAAAAGGATCTGGGAATGTAGCTCATGAGTAGAGCACTCCTGCATTATATACCAAGTATTTGGGGGAAAAGAATTATGAAGCCAGAAATAATAAAAGACAGCTTTAAAATTTTTTCATATAGCACAGATGCTGTCAACAAAACAATAGATTTTTTTAAAAGAGAAAACTTTAAATCTGTTATAAATAGAGCTCACAAAAATAAACATGTGCAACATCGGTGTAGACTGTTCGTAGATGAACGATAAGTGTCCAAAACCCTACGAAAAAACCTCAACTTCCTAAATAGGTGAGGAAGTAAAAACTAAAATAACAATTTGAAAAAATATTTTAAAGTTATAACATTGGCTACTGGGGAAAATTAGTGGTGAGGTTGGGAAGAAAGAGCAACGGATACTCTCTGCACTCATTGCTACTGAAATGCAAGTTATTATAGCCTTTTTGGAAAGCTCTCAGATGAAATTTATTTTATTTTAAAATATTTATATCCTTCAATGCAGCGATCCTATTCCAAGAGCCCATCTCCTAGCAATTAAAGGTCCTGTTAGTACAGACCAGCACTGCAGCTTTGTTTCTAGAGGCCAAAGTACAGGAAGGGAGGCTCATCAGTGGGGACGGCGCTGAGTAAATTCCAATACGCTCCTCTCACGGAAACATTATGCATCCATTAAAAAGGACTATGAGATGGACGAAAATGAAGTAGGCTGAGCTCACCGAGTGCAGGTGGGGATGGCAGGGAAAGGTTGAGGTATAAAACGGTGCCCTCTGTGGAATCCAGGTAATCAGTTCCTAAAAAAGTAAATTCATGCCCACGATAGGATCCAGCGATTCCCCTCCTAGGTGCATTCCCAAGAGAGAAGAAAGTATGTGTCCATAAAAACCTGCTCTTGACCTTCATAGAAGCTTTAGTTGTAGCAGTCCAAGATTGGAAACAACCCAAATGTTCATCAGCAGAAGAATGGACACCTAAGAGTTGTGTATCCGCACAACAGAACATCATACTTGGATAAAAGAGAAACGAGCTACTGACAGCATGGATGACCTCAAAATTAGTATGCTGGGCGAAAAAAACGACACCCATCGACAAAAGGAGTCTGCATTTATGATCACACTTGTGTAACACTCCAGCAGATGCATCCCAGACTGAAAAGCAAGCTGGTGGCTGAGTGAAGGAGACGGTGGCCAAGGGCATGAGGGCACTTTGGGGGACAATGGATATGTGCCAGAGTATATCAAGTTGTATAGTTTCTATGTCGTGCAGTTCACAGTCTACCAACCATACTTCAAAATGTACAACTGGGTTAATTATACACAAACACACACGTGTATAATTAAATACAAAGAAAACTACCACAGGCATAAGTTGCCATGAATATGGGTCTGAACATGAGTAAACGTCTTCCCTGCTTATCGTCCTTGCCGCTGCAGCATCCTTCCATTCTGCAAACTAAAGTCTTCCTTGACTTTATGGGAATTTCTTTTCATTCTTTCCTCCCTTTCTCTCTCTGTTCTCTCAGAGACTCCTTCCACCTCTGGGATTGTCCTCTGTGCTTGTTACCTTTTGTCTCATATTTTATGCCTATTTCTCTTTTTCATTCTTTTATTTTCTAGCTTTCGTTTGGAATTGTTTTAACCTTCAACAATTATGGTTTTAATTCTTGGTGGAATCAAATTAAATGTCAGTTGCTGTACTGTTCTCTCTGACGGTCCCTCTATACAGCATGTTCTTGCATTCACAGATTTGATACTGCAGCACAGTCCTATCCTAACATCACCGAACATGCTGTTTGGACTTTCCCAACCTCTGCTCCTCTTAGGGTCTGCCTTTCGATTGGCTCATCTACCTTCCAGGGCCCTCATGAATCTGGTGCCCGGGGCTTTGTGTTCATGCTTTCAAATGAAGGAGTTCGAGACACATGACCAGCACCCGCTCTGCCCTTGTGTGTCTCTGCAGTGGGCTTCTCCCTTTTGGGTAGACTGGCTCAGGCCTGAGACTGTCAGGGAATTACAACCAAAAAACATCCAAAAAAGATTCTCTTTTCTACAGGGTCCAACCCCACCTGAACCCTGACCCCTCCCTGGATAGATCATCACTCACCTTAAGGAAGGCTCTTGCCTTAGCCTGGAGGTGCTCCACTGGGTGGATGCTGTGTTGTTAAAGAATCAAAATGACCAAAGCAAGAGGTTTTTTGTTTGTTTTTTGTTTTGTTTTGTTTTTATTGGTTGTTCAAAACATTACAAAGCTCATGACATATCATCTTTCATACATTTGACTCAAGTGGGTTATGAACTCCCATTTTTACCCAAATACAAATTGCAGAATCACATCGGTTACACATTCACATTTTTACAAAATGGCACATTAAAGCAAGAGGTTTAATGACAAGGCCAGATTAGAGACAAGGGGAAGAAGGGAGAAGTGTCTTTCTTCAATTTAAAACATGTCTAATGATTTAGATCACCATCTTCATTAGGGAATATTCCAAACATACTAATAAGTATGCAATGAAAAGTCCTCTCTTAGAGGCAGTCAAGGTCACTAGCTTGGGAGTTTCCTTCTAAAATTGTCTCATGCATATATAAACACACAAATATACACAGTATTTAAATGTATGTGTATTTGCAGGCATTGCAAAGATTAAACAATATACTATGCTACATATATATATTTTTGTAACCCAAAGTCTCTCTCAGGGAGTGGCGACTTGGAGGAATGATGGTAGAGTATCGTGGAAGTCGCCTTGGAGCCCCTGTGGATCACTACACAGGTTTATGCCACCTTGAAACCGCAAGCGAAAACGAAGCTCACTCTTCAGTCCTTACCAGCAGGTGGCGCACTCGGACAAAGTGTGCCGCCCTCTGCCTTGGAAGGGTTTTTCCACCGATCGTCCCGATTTTTGTGCTTTTGTTTTACCCTTGACGCCACAACACAGTAGACTTCGCTCTTCCTTACAGCACCTTCCATGAAGCTAACTTCAATTTATTTTTAAAAGTAAAGAGGGGGTTTTTTTAACGATGCCTTTTCTGTTTATAAGGAATCGACTTGTTTTTTTATTGTGCTAATATTTTTTAGCACAATTAAAAATTTTATTTTGTCCATGTACAATTCCAATTGAAATCTCCACTTTCCGTGTGTGAAATTGGCTCACGCTTTCCTAAGGCTCCTATGGAACCAAACAACATCTAAACGCAGCCAGGTCAGCCTGACCCCGGGGCCTCAGAGCAGAAGAGCCAGGCAGCCCCATGGCAGGACAGAAGGAAGCCAGGTGACGAGCTGACCTCACACGTGGCAAAGGCAACAAGCGTGGCTCAGGAGTAAGTGTTGTGAAGACCAAGCTGGGCTGCTTCCTCACACCGTGGAGATTCACGGATTCAGTTCACATCTGTGCAAACTAAGACAATGAGAGCCTTGGATGAACCATAGGAAACTCTATGTACAGTTGGGTCAACTCTCTTCACCAGGATGCAGCCAGGCCAGGTGCAGGGGCTGCCAGCCTGCAATCCCAGGGACTTGTGAGGCTGAGGCAGGAGGATGCAAGTTAGAGGCCAACCTAGGCCACACAGCAGTGATACCCTGTCCAAAATAAATAAATAAATAAAATTAAAATAAATAAAGGGAGCTGGGTGTGTGGTCCACTTAAAGGAGAGCAAATATCAAGAAGCTTTGAATAGCCAAAACAATATTAAAGAGGAAAAAAGTTGAAGGAAGCACATTTCCCAATTTTAAAACTTAATACAAAGTTATAGTAGTCGAACACGGTGATACTGACATAAAGACACACATATAGACCAGTTTTACCAGCACATTTGATGAAGATTGTTGTTTTCCATTTGGACACCCTTGACTAGGCATTAAAGGACAGTGTTAATGTAGTGAAAATTCAACCCACAGAATAAAATATTCACAAGTCATACATCTGATGAGGGATTGATATCCAGATTATTTAAAGAACTAGTATAATTCAACAACAAAATCAATTAAAAATGGTGAAGGATTTGGATAAACATTCCCCAAAGAAGTTATGTGAATTGCAAATAAGCATCATTAAGCACCAAGGAAATGTGAATCAAAGCTACAGTAGACACCTCTTCACATATATGAGTTTGACTGTTATGGTTTGGAGTTGTGGTGTCCCCCCAAATTCCCTGTGCTAATGCAGAAGAGTTCAGAGGTGAAATGATTAGATTATGAGATGCGTAACCTAATCGGTTCATCCTACTTTAGACTGGATTATAACTGTCGGCAGGTGTGGCATGGCTGAAGGAGGTGAGTACTGGGGCCGCCTACAACCTCATCAGTGGATTGATCCATTGGATGGATTAAGAATTTGAATGGACTTCTGGGTGGTAACCGTAGGCAGGTGGAGCATGGCTGGAGGAGGCAGGTCACTGGGGTTGTGTCCTTATAAATTGCATGTCTTGTCCCTGGCTCCTTGCTCTGTTTCCTGCTGACACGAGCCGAGCAGCTTTCTTTGCCGTGCTCATCTGCCGTGCTGCCCTGCCTCACCTTGGCCCCGAGCAATGGAGTCGGCTGACCACGGACCGAATCACTGAAACCATGAACCAAAATAAACTTCTCCTCCTCTAAGTTGTTCTTATCAGGTACTTTGGTCACAGGGGGAAAAAAACTGACCCACACAACTATTAGCAACAACAACGTGCACAGAGACACACAGAAGATAGCAAGTAACAGCAAGGACATAGAGAAATTGGAGCCCTCATCATGGCTAGGTAGAGTGGAACTGGTGGAGAGGAGCCTGGGATTCCTGTACCATCAGCAACTCCACTACAATGACACACCCCAAAGAAAGGTCTCCGATAGATACCCGGGTTTTCACAGTAACCTTATTCACAATAGCCAGGAGGTAGAAACAATCCACAAAAAGAATGGATGAACAAACGTGGGGCAGACATACAACGGAATATTATTCAGACTCAAAACTAGATTCTGATCTATGCTACCTTGAAGACACTGTGCTAAGTAAACAGCCAATCACCAGAGGATGAATATTCTGTGATTCCACTTGCATGAGTTACCTAGAATAGTAAAATCCAGATAGCAGGATATAGCCGTTATCCAAGGGCTGGAGGGAAGGGGGAACAAGAAGTTATTGCTTAATGTGGACAGAGTTCAGCTGGAGATAATGAAAAGGCTCTGGTGATGGACAGTGGTCAGGGCTGCCCAACAAAGTGAATGAACTTGATGCTACTGTGCAACCATTTTTGTACTTAGAAATCATTAAAATGGTGAATAACAAGATTAAAATAAAAACAAAGAAGTACAATATCATTAGTGAGAGTTGGTATAAAAAATGCAAAGATGTCAAAATTGGAAGTTATTTCCTGCAGAAAATAGTTAAGTTTAAAGAAATGAGATAGATTTTCAGTGGAATCAGAGAACTATTTGCAAACCAGATATCTGACAAGGGATTTATATTCAGAGTGTATAAAGAACCTTTACAATCCAACAGCAACAAGAAATAAGAAGGAATAAGACAATATAAAAATAGAAAGCTTTGAGAAAGAAGGAAATTCAATATTTAGAAAAATTTAAAGGGATTTAAAGTATAATAGAGTGTTTAAAAACAGGTTACGCATAACTGAGGCAGAAATAAGATAATCTGCAAAATAATTATGGAGAATAAAACAAGAATGTAGCAGGAAGAAATAAAGAGATGGAAAAAATATAAAGGTTTTTAGAAAGAAGGAAGCCAGAGTGAGAAAGTCTAACTTAGGACTAATCAGAATTTCCAGTGAGATAATAAAGTGAATGTAGAAAAGGAACTAGCAAGAAGATAATAGAGTTGTACAGAATGGAAAAAGAAAACTGTAAATTCTGAGACTAAGAGTTCTTTAATTCCTCCTAAATAATTTTCAGGGGAAAAGAATCCACAAATACCTACACATTTTGAAGTAACCTTCAAAACCCAGAGACAAGGAAAAACTCTTAAAACCAACCAGAGAGGGCTGGTGTTACAATGTTTGCCTGGCATGTGCAAAGGCCCTGGGCTCAATTCTCAGCATCACAAAAATAAACAAATAAACAAATGTGACCTGAGAGATTAATTTCTTACCAAAGAAGTTGAATCACCGTAAAGTAACATCCTTACAATGTGCATGGAAAATACTGTGGAGCTAGAATTGTACATCAAATGCTACTATTATGAACCAGACATAATAAGGAATAGTCTACTAGATAAAACTGAGAAGGCTTCCACCTAGCCCTCTATTTAAAAAAAAAAAAAAATTAACAAAGTTTGTTCTTTAGGGAAGAAGAAAACCAACCTGAATGACAGGAGATAAAGTATTTTTTTCTTAACATAATCATGGGTAATTCTTATTAAGCCTAGGACCATGGTATCACTGAGCTACACCCTAAACTCTTTTTTTTAAATTTATTTTGGAGCATGTTCTCACTAAAGGTTGGCCTCCAACTTGCCATCATCCTGCCTTAGCCTCCCAAGTAGCTGGAATTACAGACATGTGCCACCGCACCCAGTTCAACATGGCTAAATCTAAATAAATGCTGAGTATATTAAAATATTTAATTTGTGGGATTAAAATAAATCAAGGTAGAATTAAAATTCAAAACAAGAATATCGTACTTTCTAATTGTATTGCATTTTCCAGACAGAGGAAAACCATATGAATCACCTGAAGAATTTATTTAACTAATGCACATATTTTTCAAATAAACATTTCAAAGAAAAACACTAAAAAATAGAAATCCTCCTAAATGGGAGGAGAGCAGACAGGAAGGGGAGAGGGAGACTGCTCCGTGGTGGGAAGGGGGAATGGAGAGGGATCAAGTGGGGCAAGGCTGAGAAGCTCCCGGCAGCCCCTGGTGAAGACAGACAACTGCTATGTGTTCTTCCTACTCCCGAAGGGATTGTTACAAAGCTGACAGTTTTCCTGAAACTTAGCTGCAATTTTTTCTGCAAGCCCCTCTATGGGTCTGAGACTCTGCGGCCTTCTGTGCAGAACTGGAGGCCGCAGAGTGCCACACATCACCTAGGGACACCTGCAAAGACAGGAGAGCCCTCCCTTCCCTGCCACTCCATCTTTCTCTCCTTTGGGAACACTATTCCAGCAGGTTCCCAGGCAGCTCATGAACTAGAGGGCAGGGAAATTTCCAAGCACCTCCCAGACGAGGAGACACCCGACCCACGGCCCCCAGGTCACATGAGCAGAAGCCGCAAACATCAGCTGGATGTAGGTTGAGGCAAGAAAGCTCACCCTGTCCCCGCAGCCTGCAGCCAGCTCAGGAAACCCTGCCCTTCTGTCTTCTCCCTGCTCTAGCTGGGAACGGAGAGGGGAGCTCATGGGAAAGAAATGATGAGGAGTCTCGCCCCATGCCAGCATTCCTTCCCTGGCCCTCCCTGGCCAAGGGGCCTGGTCTACTTGTGGGGGTGCCAAGCGCTGATGGTTGCAGCTTTTGAAATGAGTATGAGTGGGCCTGGAACACGGAGTGGGGTCCAATCTAATGACCAAGTTGTGGAATCTGGAATCTAGTCCTAATATTGAAGAACCCAAAGCGCAATGGGGAAATGTCAGGCTGCCAACACAGAGTTAAAAGCGGTGGTTAAAAAAAAAAAAAAAAATTCCTGTTTATGCTCTGGGTGGTTTAAATTTGTCAACAAATACATCATGCATAAACAGGCTGGAGAATACTTGCTCAACCCACGTCAGGCCCTCCAAGTTATCCCCATTTGTATATATACAGTTTCATCACCAAGACTGAGTTGTGCAAACGGACAAATGGCTGTTGGCTTTTCCAAGTAAACAAAAGATGGGGGGTGACCTCTGATGTTCTACAGAAAAGAAAAACAAAACTTTAGGAGAAGCTTCTAGGCAATTCTGGAGGCGTGTGGGTGGACAGCGAGGGTCAGCTGCAAAAGAGACCATCTTCCCTCGGAGGTCTCCCCTTAGGAAACTTCGTGTCAGGAGAGAAGTTGCCAAAGGACACACGGACCATTTCCTGCAACAATGACGATTAAAAAGCAAAACAAGAGAGGAGCTGACTTTCGTTTACCAGAATGAAAAAGGAGATTTCCCATCCCGTCTGACCATGAAAGGACTGGTGTGGACACGCTGAGCCGAGGAGGGAAGCACAGAGCCCTTTCTGACGTGTGTCCTCAGCTCAGCTCCGCCTGTTTCTTACCAATCACTGAGATTCCTTTTTCAAACTCTGAGGTTAATGAATTTGTAAAAACATAAAATAAAATAAAACAAGAAGATTAAACTCAAGGAGCCTTGTTCCATATCTGGAATCTCCCCAGCAGGCCATCAAAAGTGATTCCTATGAACCAGACTTTCTTAAAATTTTCTGAGCACCCAAAGCACCTGAGACGTTGGGGCAAATCAGATTCTGACCCCACCTGTCCGGGGCAGTGTGGACATTTTGCCTTCTAGCAAGCCCCGCCTTGTTGCCCAGGTTACAGGACAATGAATCACATTTTGAACAGTAAGAATTGGGACCACCAAAGTGTTTATTCAACTGAATATAAAAAGTGAAAAAAAGAATTAGCTATTCCCCTGTCACCTCTCCCTCCAAATTCATTTGTTCATTAAGTGAATATGTATTAATACCCACCCCCAGGATTCCCCCAACCTGCAGAAAAGCAGAGAATTGTGCGTCAAAAATCTTCCCTCCTCATGGTCCCTCTCCCAGGCATGCTCCCCGACCACCTGCTTCTGTGCTAAGGGTCAGGATCATGCCATCCCTTGGGTTGGTGTGACCCACACAGAGAATCCTGTCCCCACAGGCAAAAGAGTCATGATTACAGAGGGAGGTGGGGTTTTTATCTCCCCTTCGTCCTCCGCGGCCACAGTTCCCCCCTCCACCACCTCATCCTCTCCAGAGACACCCCAAGGATTGAAAATGCCCAATTTGAGACTGGGTAGCTCCCAAAGAGCTGCTACCCCTCAGGGGTCTCAGAGTTATCTATTCTGAGTGGAACCAGAAAGGGTAGTCTCAGGGGGGAGAGGCAGGGCCCTGCTCAGGGGAGGGAGGATACTCCGGAGGAATGGGGACCCCAGCAACCCAACATCAGCGTGATAGAAAAACTGACCAAGACATTATTGAGTCCTGCTTCCCAAGTACCGGCCGCCTTTCTGACCACACAGGACCCTTAAGTGAAAGGCGTTTCAGAAGCATGCCTTGGCTTCTGAGTTTGGCTGAAATCTTAGGCTGCTCTTCCTGCCCTGTTAGCATCTGTGTTCCCTGAAGAGATGATACAGAAATGTTGGAGATTTACTGGAAATCACATTAAAGGAGATTGCACTAGAAATCCCAGTGGCTGTGGAGATTATGATGAAAGAGCTTATCCTGGACAAGCCGGTGGGGGGCGGGGGCTCCTAGGGCAGCACTGGGGGATGGTGGATTTCCTGGAGACCGTGAAGGTCAGACGCAGAGAGAGAGGAAAGGGCAGCCGCATGAAACTGTGTGACAGTGGCCTAGGACCTGAGGAGACCCCACGGGGGGGTGCTCTGTGGTGCACCCAGGATCAGCAGCCCTAGCAGCTGTGGCTGGGAGAGCCAAGACAGGTGTGCGTGCAGCCCTGCTGCATCAGAGGCTGCCCTTGGGAGGCCTGTGGAAGGATCCCTGAGAAGGGAGTGTTGGGGTGCCCCTTGGGCCCACTTCCCAGCTGTCCCATGTGTCCCCCATCTCCAAGGGTCCTAGTCTGCTCAGACCTCTGAAACAAAATACCACATCCTGTGTGGCTTAAACAATAGAAGTTCATGTTCTCACGGTTCTGGAGGCAGAAGTCTAAGGTTTAGGTGTTGGCAGCAGGTCTCTTCTGAGGCTTGCTGAGGCCTGTCTCTGTGCCCTCCCGTCTTCCCTCTGTATCCTAATCTCCTCTCCTTATAAGGAGGCCAGACATGTTGGATTAGGCCCATCCACTGACCTCATTTTAACTTGATTACCTCTGTAAAGGTCCTGTCTCCAAACACAGTCATATTCTGAGCCACTTGGGATTGAGAATTCAACATACAGATTTTGAGGGGGACATATCCAACCCATAGCATCCACTACATTCCACTCTATTCCAGAAAGGGCTGGAATGGTGCCCTTTCTCCCCCCAGGACTCTGGGTGCTTGTCAAGCCCCGAGGACACCCCTGCTGCCGTGCAGATTAGGATCGTTGTAGATGGAGTCCTGCGTGTCAACATCTGTGACGACTAATAGGCAGCACCTCACCGCCCCCCCTCGGTCACTGTTTCTTGAGATCAAGCTGGTGAATGAGCAAATAATTCAGCCCCATCAAATACACTCGTGAACACTGGGGTGTGAGAACCCTGACCATTCTGCCCTGTCACACCCGTTTACGCACCAACCTCAGAACCCCCTCCCCCTGAGTGCCTTCTCCTTTATATCTTCCCTTCTTCTGTTCCTCATCTCCCTACACTGACTGGCTTCCTGCCTAATGTGTCATTCATTTGACAGTAAAGTAATATTCATTCCTTGCAGCCTAGGATTCACATCTTGTCTCCTAACAAAATTGCCAACTCCTTGATATCCACAAACTAAGTCTGTGTGTTATAAACCTTGCAGTCAGCAGCACACAAGAACAATGAAGTTCAACATGTAAACCCGCCACGATTTCATGGATGCTGGTAGAAGCACAAAACCCCTGAGTCAAAAGATAAAGAACCATTATTACTCACAGTAATGGCAGTAGCCATTGCTACCAGCATGCAGCCCTTCTGCACTGGTCCCACGAGCCCAATTCCCACAGCCATGCAAAGAGGCATTGCAAGTGCCAGCTGCACATGTGATCAGCTGGGTTCCAGGAGAAGACCCCTGAGTTTAAGGAACCTGATTCTTTTATAACAGGCAATAAGCTTGCCTGTCCTTTGCTCCAGAAGGAGACACTACTTTCCAGGGCTACTCCTGAGGAGGCACAAATATCTTTGGAAAGACAGACTGGAGCACAGGGGGTCAGTGCCACTGCTCCCAAGACATGCAGAAACACCACAGATTCACAGACAGGCAACAATAAACGTCTCTTTATGAATCTGCTTTTCTTGAAGGCTACCTATGTGAGTCTCTACTATGGTTTGGGCCTTAAGTATCTCCCGAAGGTCCACATGGTAAAGGCCTGCTCCCCAGAGTGGTGCTACTAGAAGGTGCTGGAACCTTTGAGATGGGGTCTGATGAGAGATCCTCAGGTCATTGGGGGTATGCTCTTAAAAGAGTGCAACCCCAGCCCCCTCCTTTCCATGTTTTTGTTTGTTGTTTGGTGGAGGAGACTTGTTGTTTTTATTTTTCACTCCCTGATCGTGAGGTGAGTGGATTTGCTCCACCACCTGCTCCTGCCTTGATGAGCTGTCTTGCCACAGGCCCACAACCAATGGGGACAGTGTATCATGGCCTAAACTTCTAAAGCCATGAACTAAAATAATCTTTTCTTTTTGGTGAATTGATTATCTCTGGGATTTGTTATGGTGATGGGAAGCTGACCAATTCTGTCTGTTGACACAATATGCACCTCAACCCAGCTTGGCTTCTGGACTCCACTACGTTTGCATTTACTTATTTGGCAAAGAATGGGGGCTTCCCTTGCTCCATAGCTGGCATAAAGTAAATGCTGAGGTTCAGGCTCTAATTTCTTTCCTTGGGTTGGGGTTGCCAGTGATCCTGGGCTCAGGTTTTCCTGAGGGATGGTTTGTGGATTTCAGACCTTGGGAGAGGAGTAAACCAGTTAAGCTCTGTGAGTCCTGATTGCCTAAGCGTTCTAGCCTCTTAGGGCACTGGTGTGGCCTGTGGAGGAAATGACAATCTGCCCACACTCAGAGTTCAGCTTCATGTGTCCTGTTCAGGTTTCCAGGCTGTTGGATGTGGTTTGTAATCAGTAAGAGATGGAAATAAAAATCGGGGTATGTTTTCTGCTTAAGTCGTTCAGTGGCTCAACACCCACTCTAGGGCAGCGCCCGAGTCCTGTGGTGCAGCGTCTCAGGCCCTCGGCACCTGATCTCAGCCTCTTCCCTGGCACTCCTGCTCAGCTTCAAGGGTCGCTCCTAAAACCCACCATCAGGGTTCACGGCTCCCTTCGACTCTAATGTCCTCTCACTAAGCCCCACCCATTGCCTTACACTTGCCGTCCATCTTCAGTTGGCTCCTGGCCGGAAGGATTCTGGAACACTCCACGCCCCTCAATCACTATGGAAAACCAACCCTTCCCTCCTACCCTAGGTCAGTAAAATGTAAAATGTTCTTGTCAAAAGCCTGATAGTGAATATTTTAGGTTTTGGGGCCTTCGGTGTCAATTCGGCCACCATAACCCAAAACAGCCAGAGACGAGGTGTAAGCAAGCGGGCTGGCCGTGTCTCAGCCTTTATTTATGAAATAGGTGGCCGGCTGAATTACCCCTCAGGCTATGACTGGCTGACCCCCATCCAATGCTTGAACACACTCTAGTCTCACAGGCTTATTTAACAAATCTCTTTCTGAGGAATAGCAGGAGAAGGGCCCTGGGGAGAGTAAGACCACCCTCCTCACAGGCCCCGCTCCTGGCTTTCATGCATGAGAGCCACATCCCCTCACTTCAGCATTTCTGCACATCAGCAGAACAGCTCCTCCCCATGGGGCAGCAAAGGATCAGGACCCGCCTCGCGGAGACTGGAGCACCGTACCTTCAGAAATGATCACATCTTTGCAGTTATTTTCATATATGTGTAAAGAAAATGAGAAACTTCAAAACAACTTAATTCTATCATTTACAAAGAAAGTGAAGAACAGCACGGGAGTGTGTTTGTGTGTGCGCGCATGCGCGTGTGTAGCGAGGGAGAGAGGACCAAGACTACCGCAAAGAGAGCAAGAAAAAGGAAGTGGGGAGTGAACAGGAGGGGCGTCCTGCCCGTGCTCCCAGAGTTCTGTGAAGTCTACAGGCCAAAGTTCTGAGGCTCACAGCCAATCCCAGAGGGTGAGAAGGTTCTGTGCCCATGACAGTCACCTCACCTTACACTGAATGGAAGCAGATGGCAAGGGGCCATTCAGCTCTGGGATCACGGAGCAGAGCCTAACTAAACGCAGCCTGGCTGGGCCTCGCCTCCGTGGGCTGAAAGCTCTCATAACACACGCAAAGTGTAAACACCGAGGAAGACCCATCTTTCTGTGCCAATTCCTTTTCTGGTTGTTTTTTATTTCAATCAGCTTTCTCCAATGTGACGAGACCTCTTCGTGGGACCAAGACACTGGAAGAGCGTGGTGGAGGAAAGGCGGGGAGAGAGGGCTGGAGAAGGGCAGCACAGCAGCTGCAGCAGAGGCAAGAGGGACGCCTGTGGCCCAGGGACAGTCACCATCTCCCTGTGGGCCCAGGGTGCTCCAGACAGGGACATGCAGAGCCCCAGGCCAGGCTGCTCAAAAGATGACCACAGTTGGGGTCTTCTCCTTGGAGACGGAGGGAACCTCCCCCAGGAGCTTCTTATCTGACCCTTCCTCCTCCTGGGGAAAAGACAAACGGAAAAAATCAACCAAAGGGAGGAAAAAACACTGAGGGCAAAGTCAGCTCCCCAGGAGTTGACCCCAGGAAAGAGGGAACAGAAAGGCTGACAGGAAGTGGCAAACAGGGCCTGGTGGCAGAGGAAGGGGAGATGGGCAGTGCCCAGGACGGAGTGGAGGAGAGAGTGGGGAGCTGGAGTAGAGGAAGGGGCAGACAGGCACCGGGAGGCAGGGGTTAGCCCCCGACGCACAACGGGTCCCATTCCCAGACAGAGCAGTGGGGAGCCCAGCCTCTGAGGTGGGGCCTGCCTTGGACAAGGGAGTTCAGGCCCCGATGCTCCTCCCTCTCCCGCTGTTTTACTGCTCAGACCCACACCACTCAGCAGCACCTCCCGGACACCTCACCAGGGGCTGGGAGCTCTGGACACACACACTCCGGAGACACAGTCCCAGGGAAGCCAAAGCCAAGATGATCTTCAGGATACAGACAGCTGCAAGCAGGGAACAGAACGCTAAGAACATTTTCTGGAGATAAAGGAAGAAAGAGATACGGTCAGGAGCCAGCCCCTCAGATCCCGTCCAGACCACCACCTTATCAAAGCACAGGACCCTGCGCGAGCCACTTCCCACCAAGGTAGACTGCGTTTCCCGGCAGCAGGGACCACCATCCCTCCATCCCCCTGGCTTCTGCAGTGGCTCCTCGCCACCCTCTGGAGAAGTGGGGTCTCTTTCTCCACTCCCTTGAATCTGGAAGGGTCTGCCTTGGCCGTAAAACCCAATGGGAATGGCCCACACAGTGACAAGCAGCCTCCAACCAGCCTGGCAGCTTCCGTTTCCCCCTCTTGAGTCGCTCACAGCTCTACGCCCGGGAGCTTGTTGCGTGCTAAGAGCTTCCTGGAGAAGTCATTGCAAACTCTGGCTGAAGCCCCAGCTGAGCTCCCAGCCAAGAGCTGTCCTCATGCCCTCAAATGACCACCCCCAAAAAGCATCTGCCTGCAACCACATGGGAAAACCCAAGTCTGAGCCCAGGGAACCTACAAAACTCTCAGAAAGAACCAACTAGAGCTTTATGTTGTGGGATGGTTTGTAGATAGCAAGAGATAACCAGCAACACCCGCAAAAAGCCAGGAGGGTGGCCCACAGTCTCCTCCCTGCTCCTCATCCCCTAGATTCAGGGAATCTCCATGTTGTGGGGGGTTGAGAAACATCTTTGGCTTAGTGAGACCTGGGTGAGGTCCAGGTGTAAAGCCTGCACCTCAGCCCTCCATTGTCCCCGTTCCTCGGAGCCCAGGATCAGGGTGGGTCCCTGGAAGGCTGCACCCTTCCTCACCATCATCTTCTCCATGTAATTCCTGCACCTCTCCTCCCTCCATTTGTCGTTGTAGCTCCTCCACTTGTATCTGTAACTAGTGGTTGTGTTGAGACCATCACACGGAGAGTTGATCTCCGTGACGGAGGAGCCATTGGTTTGCCAGACTAAGCTAGTCACACAGAGGACAGTCGCAGCCACTGCTGTGGCAATACACGCAAGGATGAGCAGGCCTGACACACAGCCCTGGAAGGAGAATGTCAAGATGCAGATTCTATCCAGCAATGGCAGAGCCATGAAGTCCCCACCCTCCAACCTGTCTCTCCTACCCCAGCTCCTGTCACAGAAAACCCCGTCAACACCCCCAGGGGTATCCTCAGGATGTTGAGAACCAAAGGGTAGAAGACAGAAAACTGAGCAGGAAAACTAGACCCAGGAGGGAAGAGATGGAAAAGATAGGAGAGAAAGATGCGGATGACCCTGACTCACGGAGAGTTTGCCCGGGTACTTCTCATGGGCAATGGCCCCAGCTCCGGCTATGATGGCCTGGAAGAGAAGACACCAGGAGAAGGCCTCCAGCCTACTCCCCTGAACTGACCCACCCTCCTCCAATGGTTCCCAGACATCCAGAGCGAAGCAGGGTTCAAGAGACAAGTGAGGAAACCTGGCGCCTGAACGGAACTTCAATTCCACACTCTCCCTGCCTTCCCAACCTTGCCTTGAAGACAAAAAGGGCAAGACGGCTTCCTGGACTCTGGTGGCTTCCGCAAGTCCCCCACCCAGAGCCAAAGGAACTTTCTCCGCCAACCCCTTGCCTCCCTCTGAGCTCCTGGCCACCTCCTTCCTCACCACACAGCCTGCCCAGAAGGCACAGCCAGAGGCCCGCAGCTCCGACCCGGTCCCAGGCCCAAAGTAGAGACACACTCCGAGAGTACAGCTCACAACCCCCAGCAATATCTGGGTCACCTGAAAGACAGGATAAAAAGTCGACTCTCCCCGTGGCCTGCACACCCCAGGGCAGCCTCCCCTCTCTGCCCAGGGGCTTCCTGCCTCTCCTCTGTCTACCTCTTCTCGGCAGCTCCGACTCCAGAAGGTTCTGTTCCCTCAGCTTTCAAGGAGCTGCACTCCTCCCTCTCGTAGGTTTGACCTGTTTTCCTTCCTGGCTTCTTCTGAATATAAGCACTTCCTCATCCACCTGGTGAGTCCTCCTTTTTTCTCCCCCTTCTCCCTTGGGAGTCTCATTCTGTGGTCCAGATACTCTGTCTCACCTCAGCTTCTGGCCCCACGGGGCTCTGTGGTAGGCACAAAAGTGTGTGACCCCATCCAGAAAGGAGTGTGGTGGCTGAGAGCCTACCCAGCTCAGCTCCTTTGGGGTCCCCCTCCTCTTTCAAGCTGAGGGCACATTCTTTGGGGATGGCGTCCCAGCCAGGGATTGAGCAAGATAATGGTTCAAGGCCATCACGCCCAATGTGGAATCTTGTGATGTGGCTAGGGAGCTCCCCAACAGAGACCTCGTCAGCACTGCTCTGCAGGCTGAGAGCCCCCTGCCCGACCCTTCTCATCTCTTTTCATTTCATAGGTGCTACCCCTCAATAAACCATGCAACCCTAACTCCAACTTCCCAGGAAACCCAACAATCACAGGCTCCTGGGTACCACCAGCTGCACGTCCTGGGAACATCTCAGCTCAGTCGCAGCTAAAATCCACTGTGCTCCTGCGCTCCAGGGTCCCTTGCTTGCCCTCCAGGACTCCTGTCTCCCAGTCGGCCACACTCCAGACCTCGGCATCTTGAACCCATGTCTTCCCTCATATCCCAAAGCCAGTGACTCCCAAGTCACAGAGACCCAAACACAAGGGTGGGGATGCCTTTATTTCCTCCCCACTTCTGCTACGACCAGTGAGAGCAGACGTTCCATACGTCTGACCTGGACACCTCCTGCTCGGAGGCAGCCAGGGCCCAGGTTCCTGCTTGGAGCCCACCCACAGCCCTCCTGCCTCCGAGGCCGACTCACCAGGCCTCCCTGTCATTCAAGGCCCTCAGCTGGCCACGAGGCTCTCAGCTGAAAGTCTGATTCTCTCTGCTCTTTATGATTGCATAGGCTTTCTGGCCTCTTAACCTTTGTTCCTGCCATTTCCTTCACCTGGAATTCCTTTGCTTCTGCTGCTGCCACCACCTTTTCTAAACCCAGTCCTTCTGCGCTCAGGGTCTGGTGCAGCCTCCACTCCTGCCTGCCCAGGACACAAGGTGTGATTCTTGTTTCTCCCATCACCGGATCCACCTGATCATTTGTGTTATGAACTCTCTGCAGGATGTGGAGCATGTTTAGGTGACAGCCCAGGTGAAGGGCCCAGCAAATGGCCTTGTACCTGCAGCCCTCAGTCCCAATTGCACTAGCAGCTCCAGAGAGTCTTCTGCCTGCTGCCCCGCCCTAGGCTGGCACTGCCCGCTCTGCGCCATTTCTTTCCATCCCATCCTCAGTGGGGAACCCTCTAAGCCTTCTCCCAAACATGACGGAAAACGCACAGAGTTCATGTCCCTCCTGGTGGGACTCAGCACTTTCCTTTTCACTTCCTATTCTCCATCCTCTGGGTCACCTTGGTGTCCCACCTAGCCCCCCACACTCACCCCCAGAGCCAGCTGCGCATTGTTTATCCTGGCCCCAGAAGGCCCAGTATCCCCAGGGCGTGAAATGAACTGCTTCAGGGAAGCCCCAGCTTTCAGCAGCTGTGTCAAGGCCGATTCCTGGTGGATGTGGATATCAATGTGGGTGGGCTGGGACAGCGTAGAGACCACATCAACTCCGTTCACGGTCACCTTGTTTTGGGTCATCATGCCTGGTAGGGAAAAGCCAGACAAGAGTGAATGGAGTCTGAGAATCAGGTGAGGTGAAAAGCCATACCTGACCTGGTTGAGTCCAGAGGTCCTCCTGGACCAATACCAATGTCCCAACAACCTTACCCTGGGGTGCAAATCCAGAATTTCACCACATACCTTATTGGACCCAAAATGACCTGTGGGGTGTAGGATAGGACAAAGAAAAAATTCGGAATAATTTTAGTGACTCGGTATATATGTTTGCACACAACACTTTCACTAGTTAAAAAGTTCAAGAGATATGGAGATGTGGCTCGGGGTACAGCACTTGCCTGGCATGTGCGAGGCCCTGGGTTCTATCTCCATTATACCTTTAAGACCTCTCTTCTGTCTTTTTCTCCCTGACGTCTAGTTGCCTCCCAAATGGAAAGTAACATGATCCATTTCCTACATATCTTCCAATGACATTTTTCACACCCAAAATGGTCTAAAAATAATCTTTCTCGCCCCTTTTCCTAGAAATGGCAGTATCCTGTACACACTGGTCAGCACAATGCTGCTTTCCTATTAGTATATGTTTGTAGAACAATCCTACATGTATCCATGAAAAGCTTCTTTATTCATTTGCTTAGCTGCATAGCATCAGGTGTATGAATCCATCATGATTTATATAAGTGTTCCCTGATCGACAGCTTTTAGGTCATTTCCAACGCTTTTCTATTATAGCCAATGTGGAAATGTGCATTACAATTTCAGAGGGTACGAACAGTCACTCTCCACAGAGGGAGCAGCAGCCGACAGGAGTGGAGCTGCCCTCCCCACGGCACAAGAGGGTGAAGCAAACTCTTCTATTTCAATATTAGATGGGAAATAACATTCCATTGCAGATGTTAGTAATTTTGCGCAATAAAATGCTCCATTTTAAATGTGATAAGCATTTAAAGCATTGAGATCATCAATGAATTTTGACAAATTTATACCTTTGTGCAACCACTATTACGATCAAGATGTAGATATCTATGTTGAAAAAAAAATGATTCAATGATTCTCCCCGGTAAGCACCCCAACCACCAGCTGCAGGTAACTGCCAATGTGCCTTCTGGAGCTATTCCACTATATTTTAAATTTTCATTCAAATATATTCCAGTATCTATTATATTTTAATTTTCATTCTTATCATAAATGAGGTCCATCATCTTTTCATGTGTTAAGAGCCATTGTCATTTGTTTTGTGAGCTCTTCCTCTATATCCTATGTGCTTCCTATTTTATTTTGTTTTGGTCTTTATTGAATTTCTTTGTATATACAAAAAAGCTTACAATCTCTGCCACGAGTTGCAGTTATTTCTTTACAAGTTGTTATTTATATTTTGACTTTGCTTGTATTTTCATAGTTTTCATTTTTAAAACTCTAGTTTAAATTTATAAAAGCTCTTCCTCCTTTTTATGCTTCCTAGGTCATATCACATACTTTAAAAGGTCATCCCAGTTCCAGATGTTAAAATAATTCTCCCATGTTTTCTTCTAAGTGATTTTAGGCTTTTGGTTTTACTTTTTAATATTGATCCCTCTGGAATTTGTGTCCTAATTTGGAAGACGTGGATCTGAGTTTTTATAGTTGTTCGGATGCTTAACTTCTGAAGGATAGCGTCTGTTTGTGAAATATGTCATCTTTCAGCAACTCAAGATGCTCTCCTGAGCAAAAATAAAGTTCCCATAGGAAGGGAGGTCTACTCCAGTCTTCCTACTCTGCCCATTGGTGTGTCTGATGAGCTCTGCACCATTACTCCAATTTAATTAGTATAGAGCTTAATGTCTGATTATGCTGTTTTGTGATTCCCTATGCTATTTTTTCAAAATCATCATGCCCATTTTTGGGAAATTATTTCTCCATATATAATTTAAAATTGACTTCCCTAGCTCCAAGAGAAATCCTACATAGGTGACTCTAACAAGGCATGCAAATGAAGTGTCACAGATTAAATCAAATAGTAATATCGACTCCGATACCACCTCCCACTGTATGCTGCCACTCTCGGAATATCTCACACCCCACCACCACCACCACCAGCAGCCTTCTTTGAGTAAAAGAACAGGTGTTTGATAGCTTGGAGAAGGCAAAAAAGAGATCCAGGCTCACTCATGGGCACACAGAAGGAACACCAGCCCTGGATTTCAGATCTTCTGTTGGAGACCCAGAGTTGGCATCAGGTTGCAGTACTGAATGTGTCCTGTGCTCAGATACTTTACCAGAAGGCTCCCTGGGTACTCCTCCCACCCCACTCCAACCCTCTGAAGAGCAAGATCTGGACCCTCCAGCACGCGTAAGACTCCATCCCCACCTTCCACTGATTCCATGCAGTGGGCTCTGCCCTCTGCCCTGGACACTTCCCGGTCCTTCCTCCCAGTGCTCAAGGGGTTGGGGACAGAGCACCCTGCTCCCTCTACCCACAGCCCTCAGGGCTCAGTCTTGAAGGAGCTCCATCCACCCAAGCCCAGGACAGAGACGGGAGGCGCTGGGGAAGGAGGGGCAGAGCAGGTGCCGGCCTCTCCTCCCCTCAGGCGGCTTCAGTCTTGAAGGGACCCTGGGCAGTGGAGGGCCCTGCCTCACCTGCTGTCCTCTGGGAGCTGGCAGAGCCGAGCAAGCTGGGAGGAGAAGACTTGGAGCTGAGGACCCTGCAGGGTGGTTGGGAGGGAGGGGAGCAGGAGGCAGGGGTAGAGGAAGAGGGCCTGAGGCAGCCTCGAAACTTCCCAGCAAGTGGCTGAAACCAAGGGGCCCATCTTGGGGGGTTCCATCATACACACACACACACACACACACACACCCCTACTCAGACAGCATGCAGCAGAGGCACACACTTGCTCAGAAAGCCCTGGCCTGACAGGGGCTGGAAGAGGGGACACCTTCATAGGATCCCCCAGGGCATGTCAGTTGTGTGCCTACCCTTCATGGCTCCAGCTCCCCAGTGCCCAGTGACACCATAGTCTGGAAAGCCCCTGAGGATCCCCAGCCCCAGCTGTCTGCTGGGAAGTGCTAAAGTTTGGTCACTGCCCTCAGTCTCCATCCCTCTGGCTCCCCACCAACTTCCTCCTTCAGCCAGGGCAGGGTCCTGGGCGCCAACCAGCTCCTTCGCGGTCCTCACAGCTCTCCCTGCCACACACTCGCTCAGGGGCCCTGAGGAGAGCAGGTGAGGAGGCCCCAGCCCTGGCCCCCCAGCACCACCTCGCCCCCCACAGGCCTGGCTCCTTCAGAGCTGGCCGGGGAGAGAGGGACCACCCCACCGGGATGGCTCCAGCAGATGGGAAGGGAAGAGGCAAGGAGGGTTCTGGCCTTTGACCTCCACCCCACCACTAGTGGGGCAAGTGGCATGGTCAGTGCTGAGTGCGCTTCACTGGAGGGGCTGAGGGGTCTCCAGGGCCCTCCGGGGAAGAGCCGCCAAAATGGAAGCTCAACAGAGGGCCAGAGCTTGGGGGCCTCGGGATTTGAACAGTCAGAGGGCTCTGGAGAGGAGAGGCCAGAGGAGAGCCCAGCTGGGGGCAGGTGGTGGACAGGTGAGGCCCACGGAGAGCTTGACCCTGACGCCAGGGTCTGACCGTGAGTGGCAGGAACAGATATGAGGTGGAGGAGGAGCCCTGGCAGGGTCAGGCTGCCCTGAAGATAGCCTTCAAGAAGGGCCACATGTGTGGCTCTGTGACCAGGGAAGCCACCCAGTGACTCTGGGCACTCTGGCCCTGATCTCCGGAACTCCAGTGAACCTGCGAACATCTACCAGCTGCTCTTCCTCGCTCTCCTGTCCTCCCTCACAGCCTGTTATCCAAGGACATGGGGACTGCAGACGATGGTGAGGTGGCTCCCGAGGCCCTGCAACCCACCCACATCAGTGTGCACGTCCACCAGGAGTCGGCTCTGGCCAAGCTCCTGTTGGCAGGATGCTCTCTGCTGCGGCTCCCAGCCCTCCCCGGAGGCACAGCCCCCCAGACCCTCAGCAACAGCCGGCTGCTGGTGGCCTCCTGGGTGAGTGTGGCTGCCCATCTCACGGGACCCTCCCTGGTGGGACATCCCTGTCCCTCACATTAGGCCAAGGAAAGGACCCTCTTCTTGTGGGTCACACACTCTCTGCCAGTCTCTCTCCAAATAGGTGCTGGGCCAGTTTTCTCTTCTTCTTAGAAATCAGTTTCTCCATCTTCTCATTACAAGCAGGGCATGGGGCAGGAGGCAGGGGAATGAGTTGAAAGAGTCCCCTCTCTGGGTTTTAACCACCAGTACCTGAAGTATGGGTCCACAAAGCCACCATAAGGCCTGGGGGCAGGGCTGCCTCTGTGCAGGCACCTAGGAGCTTGTCTTTAGGTCCTCTGTCTTCCAGGTGGTGCAGCTGGTGCTAGGTGTCCTGAGTGGCATCCTGGGGGGATTCCTCTATATCTACAGGCCCACCAGATTCTGCTACTTGGGAGCTGCCATCTGGACCGGGGCTGTGGTAAGTGAGGCAGCAGGTGACCAACCTCCCAACAGAAGGATAGGACTTCCCAGGACCACCCCAACATGGTGGAACAGAATGTTAGCCATCGAAAAGACCCTAACTATCTAGGTCAGTTTGTCATTGGTGCAGATAAGAAAATAACCAAAGGAAGTGGGGCGATGTCTGAAGTCACAGGGTCGTCTCTCTGGTCCCCTGCCCAGTGCCCTTCCCACCAGTATAGGTCCTCGTTTCCATTGTCCCAGTTATTAGCTAAGGCTCTAAGGACCTACTCACCTCCAGATGTCTGCCCTGAGATAGGGGAGGCAGATAGAGAGTCTGCAATCCCCAGAGGAAGCGTAGCCTCCTAGTTCCCTGTTGTGCTCTGCACATCAGTGGGAATCCAGGCACAAAGGTCAAGAGATGTGTGTGTGCAATCTTCAATGGGAGCTCAGTGGGCTGCTCATGGTGGACCTGGGGACTCTCCGACAGACTTGCACTCTTGGGATAGTAAAACACACTTAGAGAGATAGAAACAAAAGACATCATCCCAATCCATCCAGTGATAGAAACACTTGGATTAGTTACAGAATAGCCAAACAGGATTTGGATCCATCTGTCCTCAGGGCTACACCAGACTTTCTGATTCTTTGAGCCTAACCAAATGAACTGTAGAGCTGTTGGGACAGGCCCTGGGACCTGGGGCTAACCAAAGACATCCTGCCTTGAGAGCTTCTCCACAACCTGGACTTCCACCCCTAAGATTGCCCCAACCCTGGAACTCTCATGAGGCACCTGGTGTGGCTCAAAAAGGAGGGTTTTGGAGAAGGGAGGAAAGGCTCACACCTGGCTTGACCACAAGCACTTCTAGATGTCACTAGAACAGAGCATTCTGTAGCCTCAGGGGTTTGACCCAACTCAGCATCCTCAGTAGTTACATAACTACTGCTTAGCGCAAAACCTAGGAACATACATGGTGTGCCCATGGGGACACAGAGGCACTCACGTTTCCTGTGCACGTCACTGCTGATTTAATCTCTCCCCAGGCCGTGCTGGCTGGAGTTGCTGGATTTCTTTACGAGAAACGGGGTGGAATTTGCTGGGTGAGTTCAGGTCAGGGCAGGGGAAGGAAGGAGGCTCAGGCCAGAGGCCAGTCCAAGCCTCCTACCCCATCATACTTGAATGTCACCAAGCATGGCCCTTTTGTCCCCAGTGCAGGCTCTGGGAGAGACTGCATTGCTGAAGTCTGCCCCTGCCTCCTCCCCTCCCCAGGCCCTGCTGAGGACCCTTCTCATACTGGCATCTTTCTGCACCGCCATTGCAGCCATCGTAATTGGGGCTAGTTACTTCCATGAATACCACTACTTTGCAGATGAAGATGACTGTAAAATCTACTCAGAAAATTGGCCCACTAAATCCCCCATCACCCCAAGTCCCAAAGAAGTCAGAAGGCTAAACCTGTGCATCTCCCAGGTGAACATGCTGAAGGTAGGTGGCCAATGTGAAGGAGTGGGCAGGGAGGGCCAGGAAGGGGCGAGAATAAGGCCGTCCACAGAAACAGGTGCCCCTGCTCTTCACCTGATGATCGTCACCAAGCACCACAGGAAGAGCTCCTGCGACCGTGAGTGCTGCAGACCATGGCACAGACAAGCCCTAAAATACCGACCATGAGAAAACCGGGGCCGCAGGACTTCAACGTGTTGCAAAGACGTTAAAGGAGACTGCTCCCTTGGTCCTCTCAAGTCTTGGAGGTTGTCAGGGAATCCAGTCCTAGACCCAAGTCCATCTCCGTAGAGATGAGGACACTGAAGCCCAGAGGGAAGGGATTCTAGCTGCATCCTACACACGGGATGCACTGACTCACCTCCAGAAGCCACAAAATTGGCAAAAAGCATGGAAAGGGAAGGAGAGCCACTGAATCTGGTGACCCTGGCTTTGGCCCTCTGTCCCCAGGCCCTGGTCATAAGCCTCCAGGCCATGCTCATGGGTGTCTGGGTTCTATTGCTTCTGGCATCTCTGGCCCCGCTGTGCCTGTACTGCTGGAGAAGATTCCCCCCGAAGAAGGTGAGTCCCTAAATGTGTGTCTGTGTGTTGCGGGTAGTAGAGCTGTTCACAGCATCGTGCCTTTCTACCCCAACTCAGAAATCCTGTTTTCAATCAAGTGTCTCCAGCCCAAGAGCCCAGGAAGCCAGGGAAGTTCATAGCTATGTCAGCCCTTTGGTGCTTTTTGAATCAGGTACCTTTCGGCCAGTGTTAGATCTGGCTGACTCCAGAATCAAGCTGTCCTGGAAGAGAGAATCTGCCCTTTCTCTCCTGATTGGGGTTGTCTTGCTCTCTTTCTCCCTTAGAAAAGACAAGAGAGGAAACTACTGGGAGCAAATGGGATCTAGCCCTGAGCACTCATTCCTTCGGAAGGAGAAGGTGCTCCTTCTGCTCTACCTGTCCCCGTATCTGACTCTTGGAAGAACCAGCAAACTGGAGGGAAGAGACTCCAATAACCTCACAACCGTGGGGTCATGCTCGTCCCACGACCATGGCCGTGCCCTGCTCCACCGACCTTCAAACAGCTCTCCACTCTCCACTGCTCACTTCGTCATCCTGCACCCCTCCCTGTCCCCTCCTTTGCAGTAATTTGAAAATAAATTGCTCCTGGATTCTTACTTTGCTGTTCCAGGGAAGTTCTCTTGGCTGGGAGGGCAGCGGAGCGTGAGCCAATCACAAACCCAAGACGCTCCTCCCACAGATCCAACCTTGTACCCGGGTCTAGAGTTGCTGGTCCTGAACCTAGACCCCCTTTGAGTCTGGTTCTGCAGCTGCGGATCCTAATGCCTGGGTATGAAGGATGCAGGGTGCGGAGACTCTGAGTCCTGCTCCCTGTCATTCAGATTTAAAAAGGTAAATGCTCGGCCATTTGATGATTGGATTTTTATTTTGACCATTTGACAATATTAAGAAGTAGACACATAACACCAAGATAAAATTATTTTAGAAATCATCTTTTTCAAGATAGGATGTCCAACAGTATGATGAAAAAAAAAACCCAGAATAATTGTCCCATGGAAGGGAAAGAACTAAAATGCAGGATATGAATCATTTGTTTTTAAATCTATGGGTAAACTACCAGAAAAATGAGGGAAACTCTCAAATGTCATAAAAGAAGTAGGGGACCATTCAGAGAGATGAGTCTTGAAACCAGCATCTGCCTGTGTCAGGTTCCACATGCCCAGGGCTCCAACTGAAGGACCCACCAAGTTCAGCAGCCTCTGCCTGTACTCAAGGCTACTCTGTGACAGTATTGATAGTGAAGACTCAGTTCTTTTCTCCATTGCCCATCCAATAACAAAGACAAGCTTTTGAGAAAAAGGAAAAAGAAGTTTTATTAATTTGTCAGCAAATAAGAAACTCAGCAGACTCAAGACTCAGAGACTGCAATTGTAACTTCCAGGGGGAGCAGGGGGCTTTTTTTTTTTAAGAGAGAGAGAATCTTTTAATATTTATTTTTTAGCGGACACAACATCTTTGTTTGTATGTGGTGCTGAGGATCGAACCTGGGCCGCACGCATGCCAGGCGAGCGCGCTACCGCTTGAGCCACATGCCCAGCCCCGAACGAGGGCTTTTTAAAAGGAGAATACATGGGCCGGGTTCCAGGTGTGCCCATCAGGAGGTACAACTCATAACCAGATGGGAGCCTTGAGAGATGGCTGTTTCTTAGATCTCTTAGTACCAATTCCTAAAAATTCTTCATTCCTTGGTCAGTGAGTCAAAGGATACAATAAACCCAGCGTAGGTCAGGAAGAATATTGATCTTGCTTCTCCCACTGTTAGGGAGGGGAGAGGAAGGAGAGAAAGAAAGAAAGAAAAAAGAAACACATTCATTTTTAAATAAGCCTCCAGTGGTTGAGCAGCAAGATTTATATTTAAAGCCTGAAGTGTATCCTGTTACATGAAAGGGACCCCTATGACAACCTCAACAATAGGTGGGTTCTGGAGGAATCCAAGCCCAGGCTTACTGCATCCTCCCAAAGTGAGAGACCACACAGGAACATGTCTGTGTTTCTGCCTAGGGAAGTCCACTTAAAAGTCAAAAATTTTTACTGGGGGCTGCCACAGAGGCACTCTCTGCCTGCACAGCTACTACAATTCAAGACTCCAAAGGGAAAATCAGGCACCTACATCACATCTGTACAGTCCAGGCGAGCCGAGGTGGTGGAGTTGTGTCCAGGGACATAAAACCACCTTATCAGCACAGGAACATTGCAAAAGCCAAAAGCCAAGAAGACAGCCCAAGGCCAGCCCTGCAAACAGAACCTTGATGAGAGCAGTCCACTGTGTCCACTCCCTCCGGTGCACTGCCCTCTGGGCTTCTGCCAGCTTCAAACTGCTCTGAACGGTCATCAGCACACTTAGAGCCTCCCAGGCTGAGCAGTAAAGAGCTGAGTGAAGAGCTCTAGGAATCTTCCACCTCAGGGGGTAACTGCGGGGAGTCCACTCCATCAGCGAGATGACCAGGAGAATCTTGGTGAAAGGAGTGAGATGGAAAGTCTCAGACACAGCTGGTTGCAACAAGAAGCCACAGATTGTTCAGAGGATCAAAAACCCTGGAAGGAGACTTTAAAGGCCCTCAAGATGGCAGTGACTCAGACGCCGCCTGTCGGAAACAAATGCAAACTGTTTGGAGAAATTCACCTTCACCTGGGGCTCCAATAAATTCCTGAAAGCATGGTTTCACGGAGGGGGAAAAAAACACCTGCGATTTAGCACAAATTCCAAACATCAAATCAAGGACACAAATCTTTCAAAACTGTCATATTTAGATATAGAATACAAAGTTATAAAGTTAGCATGTTTCATATGTTCAAAGAAATAAAAAATGGTAATTCAACTATTGGCAAAAATAAGAAAATTTAAAAAGTAATCAAATATGATTTTAAAATCCCAATGAGAGCATCTAGAAATGAAAATTATAGTAATTCGAATAAAGATCCCAGTAAGCAAACAGCTGCAGAAAGAAGTGGTGAACTAGAAGACAGGTCTGAAGGAACTGCCTGGAATGCAGCTGAGACACCAGGTCTCACCTATGTCCAGGCAGAAGCCCAAGAGGAAAAAACAGAGAGAAATGTTCAGACACAGTGGCTGAGAAATTTCCTGAATTAACAACAGAATAATAATTTTCAGAGAGAGGAAACAAGCAAACATAAAATGAAAAGAAATTCTCATCTAAACACAAAGAAAAATTTCAGGAAACAAAAAGAACACCGTTTTGTTTTGTTTTGTTTTTAGTTGTAAGTGGACACAAGACCTTTATTTTATTTATTTATATGTGGTGCTGAGGATCGAACCCAGTGCCTCACACATGCTAGGTAAGCATTCTACTGCTGAGCCAAAACCTCAGGCCTCAAAAAGAACATCTTAAAACCACTCAAGTGACACTGACCAAAAAAAAAAAAAACATGGCAAAATTAGCCAGGCGCAGTGGCACACACCTGTAATCCCAGCAACTCAGGAGGCTGAGGCAGGAGGATTGCAAGTTCAAAGCCAGCCTCAGCAACTTAGCAAGTCCCTAAGCAACTCTGAGACCCTGTCTCAAAATAAAATATAAAAAGGCCTGGGCATGTGGCTCAGTAGGTTAAGTGCCCCTGGGTTCAATGCCTAGTACAAAAAAAAAAAAAAAAAACAAGAAATGGCAAAATTCTTTCTTTCCCTCCTGGCAAAAAACAATAAAGTTAAAGGGTCATACAGACTTTGTTTGGAAAAAAAGTTAATTCAATTTAGTCTTTGCTAGCTTATTTATTCATGAGTTCAGGCAACTAATACCTGATTGGAATAGTTAAATGCAAGTCCTTTATTAAGAGTTCAAAGACAATTACTAAAAGAATAGAAATAATCATAAAACTTTAAATTTGGAGAAAAAATGTAAAATGAGAAAAAAACGACTGCAAAGTAAGAAAACAGGAGATAAAAACAATGCTTTTTAAGAAGAGACAAATAGCAGAAAAACAATGGTCATGGGTCGAAATTAAATTATGTAAATAACTGCAATAAACACAAATGGATAAATTTGTCTTTAAAAATATAAAGATAGACTGTATTTTATAAAATTCAGCCACATGCCATTTACCTAAAACAAGAACACAAAGACTGAGAGTAAAAGGATGGGGGAAAAAGAAATAACAACCACATTGGCACAGTTCCACTAAAATAAGACTTTAACTAGCCTGCACCAGCCCTGGGTCTGACCATCAGCACCACTAAATAAATAAATAAATAAATAAGACTTTAAGGTAAATAGTATTCCTAGAGACCGTCAATCTCGTAGTCGTTCTTCCTTACTAACAGAAATCCAGGTTTGTTCAAGGCAGCTGTGTACCCTATTAAAAAAAAAAAAGTCACCACCCCCTATCTTTTTTGCAACCAGGTGTGTTAGTCCCTTTTCTCTTGCTATAACAAAGTACCTGATGCTGGGTACTTATAAAGAAGAGGTTGGCCAGGAGTGGTGGCACACACCTGTAATTCCAGCTACTTGAGAAGCTGAGGCAGGAGGATTGCAAATTCAAGGTCAGCCTGGGCAACTTAATGAAATCCTGTCTTAAAATAAACCTCAAAAGGGCTGATCGAACTCCTGGGTTCCTTCACCAGTACTACCAAAAGGAGAGTGAGAGAGAGATTTATTTACTCATAGTTTTGGAAGCTAAAAAGACAAGACCTGGAAGCCGCTCAGGTGAGGGCACCCTTAGCTGCACATCACAATATGGCTGGTAGCATCATGGTGGGAGCATGTGCAAGAGGGAGGGACCATGTAGTAAGACAGGAAGCCAGAGAGAGATCCAGGGCCCAGCGTGCTTTTTTTATAACTCATAACTCACTTGCCAGAGAACTACTTTGGTTCCTTCCAAAGGCGTGCCTCCAGTGACGCAACCACCTCGAATTAGGCCCCACAACGAGGCTCCACCAGGAGGAAACCAAGCTTCCAACACATGAGCCTTTGGGGGACAAGCCACAGCCAAACCATGGCACAAGGGTTGCTGTGACTCCTGCTCCCAGTCAAGGACAAGTCAAGAAAAGTCACCAGGAACAGAATGATTGATTGGTCTCCCTACCTTCCGCCCTTTGCCTCCCCCTTCTCCATCCCACTTATTCCCTCCAGGACCTGGGGCCCTATTCCTGGAGCTGGAGGACTCCTCTCATGGCCAGGAGAAAACCAGCTGCAGGCTCCAGGAGTGTGGGCCCTCGACAGCATAACCGACTGCCCAACCCGTCCTGGACACTCACCTCTTCATATAAGAAAAATAAACTCCTTGCCGGCTTTAAAAAGAAAAGGGAGGCAGGAAGGGAGGAAAAAAGGCATTTACAGTAACAACAGAACTGTAAGTTGCCTAGGAATAAATCAAGATACTCCAGACTGATTGAAAATGGAAAGGTGTATACCATGCTCACAGAGGGGTTTGGATATGGGCTGTCCCCCAAGCCTCCGGTGCTCAGAGGTGGGGCTTTGGGGAAAAGATTAGATCAAGAGGGCTCTGCTCTCAGCAGTGGATTAATCCATCGATGGCTGAGTGGACTACTGAGAGGGGCCTAGCTGGAGGAACGAGGTCACTGGGGTCATGCACTGTGGGGCTCATCTTCTCTTGTGCCCCTTTCCTTTCTGTCTCCTTTGCTTCCAGGCCCCTGAGCAGCTTTCCTCCACCACCCCCTCCCACCACGATGCTTCTTCTGGAAGCTGGCTGACCGTGAACTGAACCTCTGAGACCACAACATAAACCTCTCCTCCTCTAAGTTGCCCTTGTCAGGTATTTTGGTCAAAAAGTTGACTAACACAAATGTCATCTCCCTCTAAATTGCTGCGTAGATTCAATGCAATCCCGATTGAAATCTCAACAGAGTTTTCTTCGTGTCTGATCGACCTCTTCTCAAATGGATATAGAAGACGTTTTTTAAAAGCAACACAGACGATTTCAATGCTCCCTGAAATTCAGCCACAGAGCTGGACAAGCAAAGTCTGACCGCAGCCCCAGTTGGCAGAACTGTACCAGGGACAACCCGGGGACCGCAGAGGGAAAGAGGACACAGAGGAAACGGTGTTCTGAGGGGTTCTGAACTTGCAGACACCTGAGCACACGCATCAGCCTGCCACTGCTGGCCCGTGACCTTGGGTCAGTTTCCAAACCTCCTTTGCATCTGTAAACTGTGGACAGTTGTTTAAAGCCCGACTAACAGGAGGGGGACATGACAGGCACAGAGGCAGCCGAGTCTAAGCCTTGGACACCCTGCGGCTGGAATCAGGCAAAGGAAAGTGGACCAGAAACAACAAAATGTGGGAGAACAGAAAGTCCTCGACAACCCCAAAGGTCCTCACCTCTGTTCAGAGGAAGGAGAACCAAGTCCCCACATGAGATATCCTCCTCCTCCTCCAAACTTCTAGAATGGGCTTCGGAAAGCCTGAGCCACATAAATCATCACTGGGGCTGACCTGCGCAGACACTGTAGAAGGTAGAGGTCACCAGCACACAGGGACAGGGAGGAAGGGCTCCCTGTGGAGACTGATATTATTCCTCAATCTTACTTTTTTTCTTACTTTATTCCTTGTAATTTTTTGTCTGACTGTGACCCCAGTTGTCACCTGGAAATCAACTAAGCACATCTCAGAATGAAACTAGATTTCCCAGCCTCATTTAGGCAAAGAGATTCAAGGGAAGTACTGCGTGTACCTCGTGGGAAGCACCCATAGGAGAGAGGTTGTGCCCGCTGCCCACTGCTGCCCACTCTGCTTCTCTTCTCTGATGGTTGGAATGCAGGTGTGATGGCAGGCCTTTGAGTAAGCCATCTTGGGTCATGAGGTGATTTGAAAATAGAACATATTCAACAGAGAACAACAGGACGTAAAAAGTGTGACCTGTGCACAACACGCTAATCCTGCGCTGCCTGCTCAGATGTTAACGTGTGGAAGAGACGGGTTACTTTACCTTATTCTGTCCATCACAGCCAGACGTGGTTCTAATTTTCACATCACCAAGAATGACAGCTAAATTTGTCCAGTGAGCACACAGAGGATAAAACCCATCATTAAAGAATGAATATCCTCCAGAGGATTTACTGGCAGGATCTGGCAACCTCCTGTGTTTATTGCCTCTGGAGGATCTGAGTCTTAGGAAACAGCTCCCCTCTGCCTGCCCCACTTCTGCCTGTGCCATGACTCCCCCTCTGATTCTCGTTCCCTCCTTCCTTTCCTGTAGTCTCAGAAAGTTCCAGAAAGTTACAGAAAGCATGATGACATGACATATCACCTTTAAAAAGTGTCAGTGACAGAAGCAGTGTTGGGGCAGCATGGATAAAATGAAGGTGAGAGGAGAAAAGACAAGGTGCCACCCATAGCATCTGTGAGAGAGAGAGAGAGACGGCCAAGCTCTCATTTCACCTAACTGCCTCCACCCCACGCGGGTGCCTCCTGAGCCTACTGCCTGGATTCGCCGAAGACACACATCAACCCAAAGATGTGTCCTTCTTCCTTTGCTAGTCCAACAAGCAGGAGGTCAGCCACGACAACCCACTGAACACAGTCCTGGCCCACAATACAGTTCACCGTCCCCTCAAAGATGACGTGCCGGGGCTTTCCAGCAGGTGGACTCACTCAACAATTGTAGGCACACGTTGCCTCCAGTGCTTGTGGACATCCACCAAGACAGACCACATCCTGAGTCATAAAACAAACCTCAACGAATTTCAAAGAACCGAAATTGTACAGAGTGTAATCTCTGACCACAGTGGAATCTACCCAGAAAATCAACAAACAGGAAGGTAATGGGGAGTAATTATAACTTCGGAATCAATCAAATACTTCGGAATAATTCGTGGGTCAAAGAAGAAGTCCCAAGAGAACTAGAAAATACTTTGAATAGAACAAAAAATGAAAGTTCTATCTATCGAAACTTGTGGGATACATCTAAAGAAGTATTTAGAAGGAGATTTGTAGTAGTAAATGCTTGTATGAGAAAAGAAGAAAGGTCTCCAATCAATAATCTCTATGTCATCTCAGAAAGTAGAAAAAGAAAAGCAAAATGTACCCAAAACAAGCAGAAAAAAGGAAATAATAAAGAAGAGAAATTGATTAAATATGAAATGGGAAAAAAAATCAGGGAAAAATCAAAGAAGTCCAAAGTTGCGTTGAAAAGCTCGATAAAATGATCAATTTTCAACAAGAGTAACAAAGCAAATAAGAGAAACTACACAAATCACCAAAATCCAGAGTGAAAGGGGGATGTCACAATTCCTGCAGACATTAAAAGTATATTAAAAGGACAGAAGGATAAAAGGATAGAAAATACAGGGATATAGAAGAAAATAAGGGTGACTGAAGTTTAGGCCAAAAGTTCTTAGATATTGTTATGAGTTAGATAATAGGTGTCCCCAAAAGCTCAGGCGTGAGACAACGCAAGGAAGTTTAGAGGTGGGATGATCAGATTATGAGAGTCTTAACCTAATAAGCACATTAATCCCCTGAAAGGGATTAACTGGGTGGTAACTATTAGCAGGTAGGGTGTGGCTAGGGGAGGTGGGTCTTTGTACATGTACTTTGTGAGCTGAGTTTAGTCTCTCTCTGCTTCCGTGTGACACCTTCCCAGCTACTTTCCTCTACCACACCCTTCTACCATGATGTCTGCCTCATCTCGAGCAAAGAGAAATGGAGTCAGCCATCTATGGACTGAGACCTCTGAAACTGTGAGCCCCCAAATAAACTTTTCCTCTAATTGTTCTTGTCAGATCCTTTGGTCACAGCAATGAAAAAGTTGACTAAAACAGACATGAAATTAGTAAATTTGATTCCCTAAAAAGGAATGATTTTTGGTTTACAAAATATTTCGTTAAATGACAAGCTACATGTTAGAAAAAAATACTTATAAGCCATATTTCTGGAAAAGGACTTGTATCCAGAATATATAAAGAACTCTCAAAACTCAATAGGAAGGGGCTGGGGAGATAGCTCAGTTGGTACAGTGCTTACCTTGAATGAACAAAGCCTTGGGTTCAATCCCCAGCACCATAAATTAAAAAAATTTTAAAAACTCAATAGGAAGAAAACAAACAATTTAGATTTTAAAAATGGGCAGAAGTCCTAAATAGACACTTATCAAAGAAGATATATAGATGGCAAATAAGTACATGAAAAGATGTTCAAAGTCAGCCTGTGGTCAATGCAAATTAAAACCATGATCAAACACCACTACATGCAAAGCAGAATAGGTAAAACAGGAAACACAGGCCATATGTCAACAGGAATGCAAATGGTGCAGCCACTCTAAAAATAATTAATTTAAACCTAAATAATATGATTCCGTGATCCCACTCCTGGGTTTATAACCTAGAAAATTAAAACTCACCTTTACACAAAAGCCTGTGTGTGAATGTTCATGGAAGTTCTCTTTATAATTACCCAAAACTGGAAATGACCCAAATAACCTTCCATGGGTGAATGGATAAGCAAACTGTAGGAATAGCCATATACTGGAATACCACTTATAATAAAAAGAACTATTGACACAATAACGTGAATGAATCTCAAAGTCATGCTGAAGAAAGTCTCAAAAGGTTAAAATTTTCCTAATTCCATTCATATGATACGCTCAGAAAGTAAAAACTATAGTGACAGAGAACACATAGATGGTTTCCTGGGGCAGGGAGTGGGAGGAGGCTTTGATTAAAAAGGGGTGGCACAGGAGAGATTCGGGGTGATGGGATCATTCTTGACCCTAACCAGGATGCTGGCTACACACATCCAAACATTCATTAAAACTCATTTAACTGTGCACAGAAAAAGGAAAAGGTCACTTTTACTAGAATAATGAGAAAATAATGAAAAGGAGGAAAGTTTGGAGTTGTTGACCCATGTCTATCTCCACATCCCAGATGCATGAGGATGCATTTCCCCATCAAGGCCGGAACCTCAGCCTGTGGCTTTAGCTGTTTTCAGATACACAGATACACAGATACATTATCATTGTTCTTATTGTTGTTGTGTCATTTTTAATGGAAAGAGGGGGTGGCATGACATCCGATTTACTACAGAAGAAAAAAAACAAATATCTGGAACTTTCTGAGACTGCAGGAAGGAAGGAGGGAACGGGAATCAGAGGGGGAGTCATGGCGCAGGCAGAAGTGGGGCAGGCAGAGGGGAGCTGTTTCCTAAGACTCAGATCCTCCAGAGACAATAAACACAGGAGGTTGCCAGATCCTGCCAATAAAAATCCATTCCAAGCAAAAGGACAAACTGAGTTGACATGAGTTTATCTGAATGAAGAATGGAAAGAATTTACATCCAGTGTGGCCATAAAAGGACTGATTTAGAAATACTGTAGAAGAAAAATACCTGACATCTTCAGCCTGGAAGAGAAAGTAATTTATCAGGGTTTTTGTTCCTGTTTCACCCTGCAAATGTTTCTTAGGACAATACATATTTTAAACTTCATGATTAACCAGTTCAGAAGCAGAACTAGAACGAAGCTGAATTTAAATCCAAATGCCTGGTTCCCTATTTATCTCTTGCACGTCTTCCAGAAGTGATTAACACCACCACCTAGTGGCTATAAAAAGTTTTCTTCAGGTGGAAAAAAAAAGAAATGGAATAATGAACTTTTTAATGCAGCTCTTTGAAAAGCATTCATTCATTTTGAACAAATATCTGCTAATGCCTCCTATGTGGGAGGCACTTCCCGTAATGGCAGTTCCTGTCCTCCTCAGTGCCTGCTGACATTGAGAAACCATGATGCCTTCCACGCCCCCTCCTCCAGGCTTGCCCATACCACCTGCTCTGCCTGAGCCTGCTGGTCAGGTTGTGCCATTATACCCCCTAAGCCCCAGATTTAGAGGGAGGTGGAGTTTTTTCCTACTGCCCCATGGCCTCCAGCCAATGTTCTCCCTGTCCTCCTTCACCTGCTTCAGGGCACACTACTCAGGAAGCAGATTTTCCAGTTCTGAGCTGGAGCCCACCCTGCATCCATGGTCAATCAGCTCAGTCCTGCCCTGACCCTTTCACTAAACCTGGCCCAGTGAGACACAGGCACGCCAACTGGGACCTCAACCCTTGAAAGAAGGTTGTGTAAACAAGCTGAAGGACCTTCCTAGAAACACGGGTCCCATGGCAGAAGGACCCCAGGGACAGCTTCTCCTCTCCAGCTCACAATGGTGAACACAGAGATCCTGGAGATTCCCCCACCCTCAGAAAGCAGTGTGACCCACAGCCCACAGCAGAAAGTCTTCAGAACACAGCTCTGAGCCCCCAGCAATCTGGTCACTTTCAGCTCAAAAGACAGGGAATTCCTAAACAAGACACAAAAGGCACCAATCATAAAAGGGCTACCGCTGAAATTTTCTATCAAATTGGAAATAAAGTATCAGCAAAAAAAAAATACTCTTAAAGATGACCCTTGCATAATATTTTGTTCCTTTTTCACAAAATGGAATTCTGTGTCTCTGGCACAGCTGGCAGGTATATACATACACCACAGTACAGCCAGCCATAATACTCTGTGCCACCAGGAGCCCCTCCTTCAGCCAGAGACTGGCCAGGACATCCCTTGTGGATTTATCATAAGGACAAATGATGAAAATTCACCTGAGGTGGGTAGTGACCTTGGTAAGAGTCCACATCTTATAATTCGACTTAATCCAAAATGACATGACTCAAATCCAAAAGAGACAAATAAATGAACACCTCCTTTAAGGAATAAGTCCCTGCTTTAGACTAGAAATAAGGTCAGGATGTCCCATCAGTGAGACACATCCCAACTATGGAGTTAAGAGGTTCAGGAAACACATTCCCCAAAATTAGGGGAAATGGGTACATGGTAAATTAGAGAGAGGGTAGATGGAAAGGAGACAACTGGACAATACAAGAGTGGCCATGATTTAAAGTCTAGATTTAAATATCACTTTCACATACCTTAATCACAAATAGCACTGTTAAATCAATGGTTAGATCTTACCCACAGGTAAGTAATAGTAACAGTACTACCAACGTAATACTATTTAAATGCACAAAGCAGAATGAATCAAAAACAAAGAAGAAAGGAAAAAAATCCAATGGTCAACACATCAGAAAATGACCCCCATACCAGTAACGGTCAACATATCCAGTTCCCAGCACAAAGGAGAACTAAAATCACCCTCTTAGATCATGTCCCTGAACTATCGCTCTTACATGTATTAATATGCCTAGCGAATGAGGGGCACTCTACCCGCATCTCAGAGTGTGCACTTCTTTCTTCCTTTCAAAAAATTCAACTTGTGCCTCACTTTGAACCATCCTTAAATTCCTTTCTGCGGCAACATCAAGGGCCCTCACGCCCTGAATTAAGGTCTGCCCTCCCTTTGGGGCACAGCCCTGTGATAGAACCACAAGTAAAGAGGAGTCATATGAAGAGCAGCATTTTCAATGAGAAAGAAATAAAACCAACAGCAGAGATACCACTCCAGAAGCTTTGGAAGTCAAAATGATCAGGAAGTGTAGTAAAAGAAATAGAGGCCAGTCACAAGGACTGATGAAATCAAGAACTGTCACGGTAGCTGAAATCTGACGCCCCGTCCATGGCTGAATTCATAAAGACTTCAGTGGTTTAGTGGAGGGACGGGATGAGAGGAATTTAGAGCTATTCCCAGTGAATTTAAGGGACACATGTCAGTCTTAGCCATGGATGGGAAGTCAGGACCTGGCATTGAGCCTGCCCACAGTAGGCGTGCATTAAATATTTGCAAAGTGAACCCCAAAACCAGAACAGGGTCTCCAAAGCCAACGAAGATGTATGGTATAGACACTAGGTGGCGCTGTTCGTGGTGGTGGGAAGAAAGGCGGGGCTTAGAGAGCCTAGAATACAGATTAGCTGTTAAGAGAGTGAGCGGCAGGCAGATTATCCATTGGCTACGAAGATATGGTCATTGGCCCCCCCCCCCCCCCCGCCACACACAAACTAAGAGGACACGCCCTAACACCACGCAGGGGCTCCGAGCCGTGAACTGGCCACAGGCAACTGAGCGGCGCTCACCCCCTGGGCGCGGCCCTTGGTTCCCTCTGCTGCAGGTCAGGCGGGAGGGGGACCAGACCCCGCGCCGCGCCAGGTGCTGTGCAGCTGGAGAAGGCGAGGTGTCGCCGCCGTGGTAAACGGTGCGTGGCCCAGCTTGCTTGTGCAATGACCGACCCATCTCCGAGGACAGCTTGCCCCCATCTGTTTCTGCAACTGTTGCCCAGATGGGCCGCGCGTACTACCTAAGGAAGCGCCCATCTGGCACGTACGTGCCGCGGACTTGGGCTTTCCTGCGGCACCTGCCTTCCTAAACGCCCTGGGGTCACTACTGCCAGGTGGGCGCGCTCCGCCGCGCAGCCGCGCTAGCTACTGGGCATCGTGGCCAGCGCAGCCTCACTCCCGGGTCGGGCAGGTTCCCTTCCTGATCAGAAGAATGAGCTTCCTCGCCACGCGGTTACTTGCTGTTTGGCGGCTTGGGTTCCTTTGGGACTCCAACTTCAAGTTATTCCTGCCCGTGATTCTCTGCGAGGTTTTCTGCCTTCAGCAGAGCCTGTGGGCTGCCTTTGGGGGCTCAGAATAGAGGACTTGGAAACCAATTAGGTTCTACCCTTAGAGACTTGGTGTTTTAAGCCTTCTTCCTAACCGAGCAGTGGCCAGACCTGAGGACAATAATAATAAGAGAAAGGTGTGAGAAAGTCCGTTTCTGGGTCTGCAGCAGAAGAGGTCCTCCGTTATGATCACCATGAGCGGTGGAGCCCAGCTCCGGGTTTCTTACGGTATCTTATTCAGGCTCACCCTGAGGAGTTAGTTCTCCATGGAGTAAGCGGAGACCATCAGGAAAACCGGAAAGTCTCTCAGGGCGCTGGTGACCGCTGTTCCAGACAGAAGTGTCAGGAGTGTGCTTGGACCATTGCCTGCCAGCATGGTTTTTCTGGTTGAAGAGGGAGGCCGGGAGAAGGGGGGGGGGGTGCTGTGTTCTTGCTCTCCTTCCCCTGCTCAGACTAGAGAACATGGGTGCCCAGGATGTTTTCTCACCCCTCTGGACCCTCTTTCCACCCCTCTCACCCTGCCCTGTGCCCTACAGGCTGGCCTTTAGGGACTCCATTCACAGGCATGGGGTTGGGCTCAGCCTGTAGGTGTCCTGGCAGGTGAAGAGACCAGAGTGTTTTCTCCCCTGGCCTCCTCTATACCAGACCACTTTCTAGCATGGCAATGTTCTTCCAAAGGCCACAAATCTTGCCAGTATCCCTATCCTGAAGGTCTCACCTGTTCTAGTAACCACCCCTCCCCATCCCCTTGCCTCTTCCCATCTGGGGGTGAAAATTAACTTTAACTGCTGCTGGCTCCACCAACCCTTGTTGATTTCTTTAACTTGCCTCATCTTTGTACATAGTCTGTACTTAATTCTGTTCCACCTTCTGAGAATGCCATCTGTTTCCTAACAGGACCCTAATGGACATGCTGAGTTTTCTTTCTCTTCAGCTTTACTGTCAATAAGCCTGGAATCAACTCCATTCTCTACAAAACATACAGACGCAATGTTCCAGCCATTGAACTCAGCATTGGGGCTGCAGAGTTAAAAGACAAAGGTTACAGTTGATCAACAGACCAGGTGGTAAAGGCTAGGATGAAGGTCAACACCAGGTGGATGTGCAACCCCAAAGGGAAATGATCAAGAGAAGCATCAGAGTCCAGGCAGCGGGCAAGGAGGTGGGGTTCAGGGTTCCAGGTGACAGAGTGTGTGTGGAGGCTAGAGGGAGCATTGCAGGGACTGATGCAAGGTCAGGCTGTAATGTCCACGTGAGCCAGTGTACCCCCATAGACCCCTGGCAGCTGGAGGAGGGGCAGCAAATGGTTGGACTTCCACTGTGGAAAAGTCGTTCTAGCAGGGACAGAAATGGAAGTTGCAAATTTGGGTGCCAGGAGCCTACTGCAAGAAATTAGATAAAACATAAGGAAACAATGAACCAAAACAATAACAGGGACAGTGACATAGAGGAGATAAATGAAGGAAATTCCCAGGAAATAGAACCTGGTGGTACATCAGGTGTGTCAAAGTGTGAGCCTGGTGGGACTCAGATTCCCTGATGAAGCATCTGGGTGGCACTTAGTCTGATAAGGGAGGCATGGAAAACTGTGGGCACAAAAAAAAAGAAAACTGTGGGCACAACATGTTCTGTCAGAGTTTGTGGGGTAGGCAAGCAAAGTTGCCCCTGAGGAAGCTGGGGACATAGGTCTTAAGCACAGAACAGTCTAAACTAAAGTTATGCATTCAATCATCCCTTTCAAGACCTTAGAGGAATGGCAAATGGGCTTCCCACATGTCCCTGCTATTTGATAATAAGTCAATGAACAATAATGATAGTTCTGATCATTTCTTGAGCACTGCCAGGCACTATATCAAGTACTTTATGATGAATAATTTGACTTTGTTTATTATAATCCTCCCAGCAACCCTCTGAAGCCCTAATTTGGGAACTCAAAGAAGTTCAGTAACTTGATAGGCTGCACAGCTAGAAGATGTAATAACTGAAATTTTAATCTAGAAATCCTGATCTTGGTTTCTTAATCATTTCACTGAATAAACACCTCAGTTGTTCAATGTATTCAAGAAGGGTTTTTTATTTTTTGTTTTTTAAGAACAGTCAGTCCTTTAAAATAAGGCTTGCATTAACTGTCCTTCTTCTACCACCTGTCATCTCTCAGGTCTGTATTTGTTGCTGTAAGAGCCCCAAGCTTTGCTGCTTTGCCCCTATCTCCCAATGATGAGGCAGACAGAGGGAGGAGCCCCTTCAGCCAATTCTGAAGAACTCTCAACTCCATTCCAACTGATCTGCACTCCAAATTGAGTAAACAGCTGTGAAAAACATTCAGTCTGGGGAGTGACTTTTGCAGTGAGAGGAGAAAACACAAGTCCTGTTGTTACTCTGGTTTAAGGGTCCATGGGCTCTGCCTGGACTCCAGGAGGTAGTTCCAATCCCCCCACATCTCCTTCCATGCCTCCTGGCATTCTTCCTGGCTGCAAAACTACCCCTCCCCAGTGCAAGCACCCTGACCCAAGAACCTCTCAAAGTTCCTAAATGCACCCCTGAGGGTCCCACTTTTCTCCCCCAACATTTTACCACAAAAAAATTTTAAACATACAGGAAAGAGAAAAAAAACAATTTCCAGTAAATAGCCATATGTCTAGACTCTACAGTTATCATTTCATTGTATTGGCTTTATACATCCATTTATTTGTGCATCCATTTATCTATTTTTATGCATTAAGAGTAAATTGTTGATCTCTGTGCAGTGGCCCCTAAATACTTCAGGGTACATATCATTAACTAGAGTTCCATGTTTGTTTCAGTTCCTTTGAAGTAAAATTAACACACAATGAAATGCACAAGTCTGGTGTGCAGTGTATTTATTCTAGCACATACTTTGTCTAAAATTGACACAAACTTATTTTCTTAGAGGTCCAAAATCAGTCCCACTGGACCAAAGTCAAGGTGTCAACAAGGCTAATTACTACTGGAGGCTCCCAGGGACAGTTCGTTCCCTTGACTTTTCATTTTCTAGAACATTCCTTGGCCCATGACCCTTCCTTGTATCACACCAGCATCTTGCTTCCATAGTTACATCTCTGCCACACAGTCCAACTCCTGCCTTCTTCTCACAAAGATTTAGTGATCACAGAGGCCCACATGGACAACCCGGGGTACTCCTCCATCTCAACACCCTCAGCTTAATCACACCTGCAGACGTCTTTTGCCCTGTGAAGGAACATATTTCCAGGGAATCAGGATGTGATCATCTTGGGAGCCATTGTTCAGCCCACCACACGCACCCTTTCATTTCTCCAAATGCTCAAGCTTGTGTGACCCACAAGCATGTATCAACACCCATTAAGATATGCAGCATCCCATCGCCCCCTAAAAAGTCCTCTCATGCCCTTTCCCAATCCATCCCCATTCCCCATCTCCACCCCCTAGAGGCAAACCACAGTTCCTTTTGCCTTTGGAGCTTCTATAAATGTCCTGTGAACGTTCCTGTCCATGTCATTAGGATTGGTCGATGCTACATGAATTGGCATCAGTTTGTTCCTTTCTCTTGCTGAGTAAAGCTCCGACTGGATAGATCACCATTGGCTTATGCAGCATCCTCCTGCTAATGGCTTCCTGCTGCGTCCAACTCTACTCTCGAACCTGTTGTGCATTGTTCCCTTGACCACTAATAAATTTCTTGCCACCAGCATCCTTCCCCTCACGCACAACCAGTCACACTCACCTGCCTCGCAAGACCAGGGCAAAGGCCACCCCTCTGAGAAGCCTTATGTAAACCTCAGCCCCAGCTAAGCCAGGGGACACTCCCTCCTCCCAGCCCTGGACATACTTTGGTCCCTACTCCTGACCATTTATGACCTTTACATGTTTACAGGCCTGACTCCTCTCTCAAGCCAGTTCTGTGTCGACACCTAAGGCTGTCTGGGTTGGCATCAAGGTGTGTGGTTCCAAAACCAGCACCTGGTGGACTGATATTGTGGTTCTGCTGTCTTCATCTGTAATGTGATGACCTTCATGGGGTCATTATGAGGACTGAATAAAATACACACATGAAGCAACTGGCACAATGCCTAACTCAGCAAGAGTCTGAGATATCGGCCTTAATACACGTTTGTGGAGTGAGTGAGGAGGGAGCTTGCTAAATAATGATGCGATTGGCCCTTGGCCAGAAAAATCTTGGTTTCTTAGGATTCTGATTGGAGGGAGCAATCTGCTTTGTTGTGAAAATTGACATGAGCATGGGGGACAGACAGGCAGTGGCTCTCAGCTGCCCACTTTCCAAGAAGAGCTGACAGCTTTTATTTGTAATTTATTCTGGTTACTGTTTGAGGACTTGGATCCACTTCTCTTTAGATGGAGGGCAGAATTTAGACCAGTGTCTGTGACTCTTTCACCAGATTCACAGGAAGAGGATCATGAGCAGCTGGTTTCCCTGAGATACAGGCATCAGGTTTCTATCTCAGCTTGAAGACCTTGCTGTGTGGGCCCTGGGGTGGGGCTGACAACTTTCGCTTTCTAACTGGTGGTTCCAAGGCAGATTTTGAGTTCCTAAATTTTCTCATTCTAAGCCAACCTAAAGCCTACAGGTTAATAATCCAGCCATGACTATGAAGACTATCCTCATGTAATCTCTGACTTTTCTACATAATTGATATCTTTTTTCTGAGTAGTTTGTTCACCAAGAACTTGGATTTTGTTAGAATCAAACCTAGGAACTGAAGTCAGTTAGTAGCTGTCCAATCAAACTGTCTTTTACTGTGCTACCTTTTGCGCTAAGCATGTATCAACCATGCGCCTACTGTGTAACTGAAATGTGCCTCTCTGATATTTAGAAACACATGATGGTTTGTTTCCCTAATATGAATTGTGTGGTTAAAACATTCATCATCAGTATTATGTGAAGATGTGATACTACTAGAATGTCCTCTTTTTATTGAAGTTTTCTTCTGTGTGCTTTAATACATGTAAGAACATTCAGCCTTATGAAGATCGAGTCATACACAATGAGACTGGTGTGAAATCATGTGTACCTTGGTATGTTTTCTCAATTCAGATAAGATTAGATCATTTATTTCAGTCACATAAATGTTACTTAGTGGTTTAAGTGGAACAACTGTTCTTTCATTCTTATGTTATTTTCAATTCCAAATATTATTTTATTTCTATTTTGGTTTTTGGTGATTTGCATAGTACTGAACTTAATAAAATCACTGTCATTTTGCTTACTAAAAAAGACCTTGAGCTCCATGACCATGGTGTTTTTGTTGTAGATTTCTGTTGCATTTTTCTGATTATAAGAAAAAAATCACACATCCCATTGAAGAAAATTTAAAAACATGGAGAAATAGAATAAGACAAAAATTTCTATCATTTCACAGTTCAGAGATAAGCATTGTTAATATTTGTATATGATTCCTTCTACAAGTGATTGATAGATAGATAGTGGACTGCAACACAAATACATATGCACATTTTTCCCAGAAATAGAAAATACCAATAACTGGGCTTCTTGGTCCAGCTGACCAGACTTAGCCTAGCTTTCTACAGATGCACAATAATGACCAGATGGAGTGGCAGGAAAGCCAGGTGGAAGAAAGCTCCTGGACCTGCCAATTGAGAAGGTCCTGGGCGGGTCACGCTGATCCTTCTGCAAATTCCCAAATCCCAGCTGGCTCATTCTTCCCAGGTGCAATGGTTAATTCTGACAGGATTAAGGAATACTTAGACAACTGGCAAAGGGTTGTTTCTGGCTAACTCTGAGAGTTTTTCTAAAGGAACTGGGCTGTCAGTGGACTAAGTGGGGAAGATGTGCCCTTCATGTGGGCAAGCACCATTTAATCAGGCAATTTCCTATTGCTCCTGTGCAGGGACATGCTCTTCTCCTGTCCTCCTGCCCTTGGATATCAAAACTCCAGGCTCCCTGACCTTTGGATTCCAGAATATATGCCCGGGCTTTTCAGTCCTGAGCTTCCTACTGAGAGTTACACCATCTGTTTCCCTGGCTGACGCCTTAGGAACTGGACTGAGCCATACTCCTAGCATGTCAGTTTGCAGATGGGCTATCATAAGACATCTCAACCTCTATAACTGCTTGAGCCAGTTCCACTAATAAATCCCCTCTCACATAGGGAAATATGAAGACATGCCTTTCACTAATAGTTTGAGAAATCAATTTGGGAGGGGAGACCCAGCGTCCCTGAAGAGCTTTGTACTTGTCTTCCCCTCTGTAGGCCAGACCTTACGTGGGAACCTCTCTCTCTCTCTCTCTCTCTCTCTCTCTCTCTCTCTCAAAGTTTAAAAGCAAAAGGAATATTTGATTCCAGGGTGCTAGGGGTCAAGTTAAGACACTCAGCTTGAGATACAAGGCGAGCGTGATTTCCACAATGGACAGCAGAGGCAAAGCAACGACTGGCCCAGTCTGACTCACTGGTGAGTAGATGGTGGTGTTCCTACCTGTGAAAGAGATAAGATGCTGCTGAAATCTTTCTTGATCTGTATAAACAAAAGACTTTTGGGTCAAGTCAACGAAAGCCTAACACAAATCACAAAAACAGAGGATTGCTGCCCCTCGATCAATTCCCGGGCCTGATCATTTATAGACCGAGAACACTTTGAGTGGAAACAAGGCTGAGTCGCTCGCCTCCAGGAAGGACCCTAGTACACTATCAAATGTTCATCCTGTCCATCTTTCTCCCAGCCTTCCTCCAAAAGGAAGCCTTTCACCAGGGTGATTGTGTCCTGGGGGAAAGGACATAATCAGACACTGAGGACACTGGCTCTGAAATGACCCTAATGCCAAGAGCCTCAAAATATCGCTGCAGCCCTCCAGTCAGAGTAGGGCCTTATAGAAGTCAGGCAATCCATGGAGGTTAGCTTATGGAATTAGCTCAGATACAATTCAGTGGGTCCAGTGCACCCCAGAACCCATCCTAGGGTCATTTCTTGAGTTCCAGTTGCATAACTGGAATAGACATGCTTAGCAGCTAGAAGAACCTCACATTGATTCCCTGATCCATGGAGTGAGGGGTCTTATGATGGGAAAGGACAGACGGTCATCACTAGAGCTGCCTCTACCTAGGAAAATAGCAAATCAAAAACAATACCTCATCCCGGAAGGGATCGAAGAGATTGGCACCGTCATCAAGGATTTTAAAATGGACGGGTGAGGATTCCCACCACATCCCCACCCAGTTCTCCAGCTGGGCTTGTGCAGAAAACAGATGGGTCCTGGAGAATGACGGTGGATTATCAGAAGCTTAACCGAGTGATGATTCCAGTTGCAGCTGCTGTGCCAGATGGGGTTTCACTGCTTGAGACGAACACAGCCCCTGATACTCAGTGTGTAGCTTTTGATCTCAAAAATACCTTTTCCTCCATCTCTTTCCATAAGGCCCACCAGAAGCAATTCCCTCTCAGCTGGCAAATGCTGAGACATGTATGCCTCCGCTGGAGACATAAATAGGACAAAAAGGCCATTTCCTCTGTCCCGGAGTGGGGATACACACACCTTCACTGCCCACCCTCATAAGTATATCAACTCTCCAATCCTATGTCATTATTTAGTTCATAGGGATTTGATCACCTTTCCCTGTCCATTAAACTGATGACAGTATGCTGGTGGACCTACTGAGCATGAAAGGCAACCACCCTTTACTTAGTGGTAAGACATCTATGTCAGAGAAATAAATCCAACTACAAATTTCTGGGGGTCAAGTCCAAGAGGCATAGAGGTAGCCCTTCAAAGATGAAGGATAAGTTGTCTCAACTGTCCTCTTCTTCAACCAAGAAAGAAGTACAATGCCTATTGGGCCCACCTTGATTTGGGAAGAACACATCCCTTGTTTGGGTGTACTACTTTGGCTCATCTACAAAGTGACTCAAAAATCTGCTAGTTTTTTGAGGGTCCCAGAACAGAAGGCTCTGCAACAAGTCTAGCCTGCTATACAAGCTGCTGTGCCACTGGTCCATATGATCCAGCAGATCCCATGGTGCTTGCACGACAGTGGCAGATAGGGATATTGTTCAGAGCCTTGGGCAGGCCCCTATAGGTGAATTGCAACCAAGGCCCTTAGAATTCTGGAGCAAGGCCCCGCCATCATCCACAGATAACTGCAGTCTTTTTGAGAGACAGCTCTTGGGCTGCTATTGGGATCTAGTAGAACCTGAAGGCTTGGCAATGGCCCACCAAGTTCCCATGTGACCTGAGCTGCTGGTTGTGAACTGGGGTTCTGACTATCAAAGGATAAAATCAAGCACTCACAGCATCAAATGGAAGTGTGGTACATGTACCTGAGCTGAGCAGGTCCTGAAGGCACAGGAAGTGGCCCGGCTGTCCGTGGTTCCTATTTCTGCTATGTATACTGTCTTCTCTCCCAGGGTGTCAGGAAGGGAGCGTCTACTTCCTCTTACCAAGGCTGACCTGGCTACAACCAGTGCCAAATCTGCCAGCAGCAGAAATCAACAATGAGAGCCATTAATGTACCATTCCCTGACACAACCAGCCAGCTACCCGACACAGGTTGATTACATTGGACCTCCTCCATCATGGGAGGGGAAGAGTTTTGTCTTTATTGAAGTAGATACCTTGTCTAGATATAGATTTGACTTCCCTGCACACAGTGCTTCTGCCAGTGCTGCCATGGATTCACAGAATGCCTTGTCCACCTCCGTGGCACTCCCAGGGCATTGCTTCTGAGCAGGAACTCCCTTCAGAGCCAAAGAAATGTGGCAATGAGCTCAGGCTGAAAGAATTTATGGGTCTTGCCATGTCCCCCATCACCCTGAAGCAGCTGGCTTGATTGAAGGTGGACTGGACTTGTGAAGACTAGTTGTAGCACCAGGTAGGTGACAATACCTTGCAGGGCAGAGGCAAGCGTCTTCTGAATATACGTGCTCTGAATCAGCACCCAGTGCCTAGTACTGTTTCTCCCATGGCCCAGATTCCAGTCCAGGAATCCAGAGGTGGGGATGGGAGTGGCACACTCACCATTACCCCTACTGACCCACCGGAAAATTTTGCTTCCTGTTCCAACTTTATGCACCTGAGCTGAGCCTAGAGGTCTTCGCTTCAGAGGGAGGAACACTGCCACCTGGAGACACGACAGTGATCCCACTTCCATTGGAAGGTAGGAACCGAGGACTGCAAACATCACGAGGACTTCCTCCCCGTTGTGTTAAGACTTCGCTCGTGTGTGCATGTACATCTGATAACATCTGTGTTTTCATTCCCTTCTCACCCATTCGTCACACAACATGAGATCCATGGATTCTGTATCACTACTCAAGTATTGTTAAGGGCACATTTAAGCTGTAGGATGTCAGGAGAATAAACATCACTCAAGGACGTGACCTCCTCTTCTGGGAAAGGCTTTGGTTTGTCCCCAGCTGTACTCAGGACAGTTGAATCCTGTTGGCGGAATTGGTACCTTGTTCTTGTCTTTATTCAGAGATTTAACAGTGGCTTAAGGGGATGCATGTGGGTGCCAAGCTGTTGAGGGGAGTACTGCTGATGATTGGTTTTATGTATCAACTTGACTGGCAAGGAATACCTCGAGATTTGGCAAAGGATTATTTCTGGGTGTGTCTGTGGGGTGTTTCCAGAGAAGGTTGACTGTGAGTCAGTGGACCGAGTGGGGAGGACCCGCCTTCAGGGTGAGTGGGCTCCCTCCAATCAGCTGGGGACATAAGTAGAATAAAAAGGCCATTTCCTCTGTCCTAGAGTGGGGATACACTCTCTCCTGCTCTTGACATTAGAATTCCAGGCTCTCCATTGTTTGGACCCCAGGACTTCCACCAGTGGTACCGGGTTCTCAGGCCTTCAGCCTCAGAGTCGCACCATCGTCCACCCTCGCTCCGAGGCCTTGGACTTGGACTGCAGCACTCAGCCAGCTCCTGTCTTCAGACGGCCTGTGGTGGGACTTCTCAGCCTCCGTAATCGCGTGAGCCAATTCCCCTAAGAAATCCCCCTCGTGTATCTCTATATATCCTGTTGGTTCCTTCCCCAGCACCCTGACGGAAACACCAGGGAGGCTGGGAATTTCTCAGTGTGAGCTCGGCTTGGCCCCCAGGGACAGCAGAGGCAGCAAGCACATGCCCCTGCTTCCATGGATGGTGACTCGTGACCCCAGGCGCAGGCAGTCCTGGCCAACGTGGTAAAGAGGGGGGCAGATTAGAGGTCAGCCCACCTGCTCCTCTCCCCCTCCTCCTGGCTCTCTGTCAAGCCTTCCATCTGATTCCATGGGATGGTGACAGCTGGCTGGCGGTGGTGCCTGGATTATCTTGGTCAGGCTGCCATAACAACACAGCACAGACCCGGGGATTACAGGCATTTAATTCTCAGGGCTCTGGAGACTGCAAGTCCAAGATCAAGGCATTGGCAGGGCCCTCTGTCCTGAGGCCTCTCTCCTTGGCACACAGATGGCTGCCTTGTTTCTATGTCCTTCCACTCTGCACGCACACCACCAGTGTCATTTGTGTCATTTGTGTCATACTCTCCTCCTCTTAAAAGGACAGATTAGGATTGGATTAGGGCCTACCCTCTGGACCTTGTTCTAGCTCAATTGCCTCCAGAGATTCCATCTCCAAAGACAGTCCTCTTCTGAGGACCAGGGGTTAGGAGGCCAACATATGAATTTCGGGGGCCACAATTCAGCCCATGACAGAGGCTGACTGCAGACACATCCTTGAGTCTTCCTTCACCACAATCAGCAAGTGGGAATTTCACTTCCTTAAAAATCAAATATTTTAAAGATTAGAGACTTGAATTTAATGAGAACCTGATGTTTGACCTTCAAAAACAAACTAGATCTCTCCAGGCCTGGGGGGCCTGTGTGTGAGCACCCTCCCCTGTGGGGCTGTTCCCTGGAAGGTTCTTTCTCTGTTGCACCTGAGAACCACCCTGGGAGCTTTTGTGCATCTGGAACCCAGGCCCTCCCCACCACTAGGTCAGAATCCAGGGTTGGAGCCCAGGACACCAGTAGTTAGGAATCTTCTCTCCCTCAGGTTGTTCCAATGTGCAGCCAGGAGAGGACAGCCTGGGGGGGGGGGTCTGGTCCAGACTGCAGACTTTGGGGCCCTAGAAGGTCTCGTTGGATTTCACAGCTCCCTGCAGTCACTGAAATCCAGAGGGACTTCCAGGCTCTAGCCTACTCCCTTGGTGACCAAAACCCTAAAGGACAAGGAACACAGAGAAAGGTCTCGGGACACAGCAGTCAGTGAGCGGTCTCTGTGAGGCCTGGGAGCATCGTGGAGCTCCGCTGCTGGGACAGGAAGACACACTGAGCATCCTGCCTGTCAGTTACAAATGACTGAGAGGAAACGCCAGGAAAAGCCAAGAAAAGCAGAACCACGGCTCATTCCTCAACCATGTTCCAGAGGATCCCAGTGGCCAGAGAAGCTGGGAAGCACTCCTAAGTGGGACAGGCAACCTCATGACCAGGAGGCCCAAACTAGTCAAGACTTTGCTTCTTTGAAAAGGGTCAGAGCCCCACCTCCAAGAGGCCTTTTCTGCCCTGAGAACTCACAAACCTTCAAAGCCCTGTGAGAAACACCAGCTCATCTTCCATCATTCTAGAGAAGCTTCTTCTTTTTTTTTTTTTTTTAATATTTATTTTTTAGTTCTCGGCGGACACAACATCTTTGTTTGTATGTGGTGCTGAGGATCGAACCCGGGCCGCACGCATGCCAGGCGAGAGCGCTGCCGCTTGAGCCACATCCCCAGCCCCCCTAGAGAAGCTTCTAATCATGTCCACAGCACGGGCACCAACTGAGGCCTCTGAGCACCTGCACTGGGCAGAGGCCATTCTTCTCATGCATTGGGAAGGCAGTGTCATCCCTCAGGGGACCTGGTGAGAACCCAGCTGATCAGCTTGAGAGGATCCTTCCCAGCCTCTGAAACCACAGGGCATTCCTCCCTGAACACCACTGAACCCCCAGTGGTGAGGGGCCCTCCCACTGAAGTCCAGAAAGGGAATGAGAGTCTGGTGCCAGGGACACACCTCCACGCTGCTCTACCGACGAGGGAAAATCACAACATCTGCCTTCTCAAGTAGGTGCAAGGCTCCTCTCCTCCGCTCAGGCCTTTCACGACAGGGGATGTCCTGAGAGTCCCTGGCGATGGCCTAGAGTGAGGGCTTAGTCCAGGTGCTGACACTAGCAGTTATTAGAGAATGGGCCTCTTCTCCCAGGACTCAGGGTGAGGCTGATCCAGGACCCAGCCCGGATGAGGAAAAGTTAGATGCTTCAGGGACACGATTCCTCATCTGGGAAAAGGAATTATAACCAGGACTTTCTCTGCTGGGAATGTGGCTCAGAGGTAGAGCACACGTCTCTCACGCATGAAGCCTTGGGTTCAATCCCCAGCACTGGGAAAAAAAAACAAAAAAAAAAAAAAACAGAACAAGGCCTTTCTCAGAGGATTGCTGTGAGGATGCAATGAGATCCTACGTGTCAGGCTCTTAGAGCAGGGCCTGTCTGGTGGCCAACAGAATCTGTGTTAGCTCTGGAACTCAAAGCGCCCGGCAGGCGCCCCCTCAACACAATCAGTGATGTCAACTTCTCTGTGGCTTCAGAGCCTGCTCCGATTGGGCCTGGGCTGCCCCTTCTCCAAGATAAGCTTCTGAGGCTTCTCCTGGGAAGCATATTTCCATTGCAGCCATTGGGCAGGAAAAGTCTGAGCTTGGAGACCACCAGTCAGAATCTGAATTATACCAGCCAGATTCCGTACAGCTTAAACAAGAGGCAAGCAACTATTTGAGTGCCAAGAAATTCTAATCCCTATAAAAATTTAATTTTTCAGACTTGAACCCCACCTTCTAGGATAAGTTATAATGCCACTGAATTGGTAAAAGTCATACTTGAGGTCTAATATTTGTTTGAAGGTGTTTTTTTCAAGTATGGAAAAATACTTACATGGGTAAGTGTGACAAACGTACCAATATGTTGGGTCGTTTCTTCTCAAACATCAATCTATCATAGGCACAAAAGGAAGCCAGTTTGGGAGGCCCTGGCATGGATGATGCCTACTGCAGGATTATCTCTAGGAAGAAACAAATCCCCAGCCCAGTGTCACCAGGGCTCTGTGAGGGGCGGACGTGGATGTTGGTGTTCATTCATTCTTCAGCCAACTTGGAATTTCCCTCGTGCACGTCATAGGACCCTCTAACTGTAGAGAAGAGCTGAGCAGCGGCCTGCGTGTCAGTCACGCCTTCAGGCTCCCTGCTGTGACACCCACCTCCCTTTAGCAGGAACACAAGGCCTCAATCCTCCCCTCTCCTCCCCTTACACAGCGCACACAGGCTAAAGCTTGCAAAACAAAACAGCCAAATCCTAGTAGGCACAAATGAACGTGCTGCCGAGCCTGGGCACAGACCTCAAAGCCCAGCGCCGGCTGCTCCCAGGCCGGCCCCACTCAGCGCTGAGCTCTGGATTCCGGGGCTGGCGAGGGATCCCAAGTAATTCCTGGGCCTCGCCCATCCCTCCACTCAGAAGGATAATATGTGACCATACAGTTTTCCTCGCCATTTATAAAATCCCACAGCTTTTGGCAAGGAAAGAAGGAGGAGGAAGAGGACAACAAAGAGGAGGAACAGGAACAGGAGAAGGCGAGGAGGACCCCAAGCTGGAGAAGGAGCCCCGAGGGGCACCTCCGTGGTGAGGAGCCCGACTGGAATGTGGTGGCTCAGACAACCTGAGGATTCTTGCCAGCCGCTGCTTCTGAGGCTGATCGGGACGCACTTGTCAGCTAGTCCCTTCAAGCTTGTCCCTTGGGTCCTCGGCCACCTTCCAGACCCAGTGCTGCAAGGGGCCAGTTGCTCTGAGACGAAGGGCCCTGGCCCGGCACTCACCGCTGTAGCACACAGGAAGCTGAAGAGCAGATGGCAAGAGGAGGGGTCAGAGCCAGTGAGGGTGAAGCCCAGACCCAGTGACCTGAGACTTTGGCCTCAGTGAAGCTTTTACTGCTGTCACCAATCTGCCTGGAGCCTCCCTTCCTGGTACCTGCTGACGATGGGCCTGCAGGGCCCTCTGCCACTCAACCCCACTCCTTCATCTTATCAGCCTTGTTAACACGACTTGGGTCCCACAAGAGCTGGCCTCACTGCTCCACCCTGTCCCCCTCCCTGACCTTCTAAATCCAAGCCCAGGCTGCCTCATAAATTGCGGAGCTCAGAAGAAAATGAAAACCCAAGGCCTCCCTGAAAAGCCCAGGGTGGTGAGGCCCCAACCTCAGAGCACCACATTAGCTCAGCCCTCCGAGGTCGGGACCTGGGGAGACCAGGAGGCCTCACTCAGACACGCCCAGTGGTCCCTGCACTAAGGGCCTGTGAGGTTGCATGCAGACTCTTCCCCGAGGCCCTCCCTTGCCCCATCCTTGAGGCCATCCTAAGTGTGTTATCAGAGTCTTAGGGCAGACTGTGGGAGTCCCAACAGAGCAGGCTCGGCCACCCCTGCCCCCAGTTGACCAGACAGGAGACCAGCAACAGTAAAGCAGAAAAGGGTTTATTCTCAGCACCGCCCCATGGGGAAGACAGGTCTGAGTGCTGTCTTTGGGGTGTCGGCAACAGCTTTGGGGTAAGGCAAGAGCTGAGGGGATTTGCAGAGCTGGCCATCTTGGTCAGGTCGGGTCTGGTTGATCATGACCCTGGCACTGGTCCTGCAAGGTCTCGTCACCAGGGGAATCGCCGCTGCCTGAGAGGTAGTTTCAATTTCCAAGTTTCCATCCCAGCGTAGATACTTGTCTATCCTGTGATCCTGGAATCAAGGTAAACCAAAGGTGAGAATTATTCAGAAAGGAACAGGTCAGGGAGAGACAAAATGGTCAATGAGGAGGAGAAACAGGAACAGGAGAAGGAGAGGATAAGCCTGGGACAGGGAGGAATCCAGAGCTACTTAGGAGTCAGAACAGATAGAGCTTCATAGTGGATTAGGTACCTGCAGGAGGCCAGCCTCCATTCCTCTAAGGAACTTCAGTCTTTGTCATTCTGTAGCGTTAGTTTACTGCTGGTGGTGTCTGTAGTCAACTACAGATGGACAGGGCCCTGCTGGCCAGCGAGACCACGGCTTCCCCCAGCAGGACCCAGCGCAGGCTGCCTGTGGTTTTGGAAGCCTTGATTCCTGATGTGGCCAACAGCTCACTCTGGTGGAAAAGAGAGACACTTGAACAGAAAACAAAGATCTTTAAAAAGAGAGAAGGATGCATGAGACACTTTCTTCAGCAAGTTAATTTGTTCCTAAAACAGATGTGAACTAAAAAGTCTCCAATCTTATGGAACAGAACAAGGAGAAAAATCTAGAATTGCTAATTGGTACTCACTGCAACTCCCCGCCCCTCCAGGACTCCAGGAGGCCCCTGTGTTACATGTTTGCATCCTCCCACCCAGACCAGTGGCCAGGGTGACTGTGGTCATAGGGTCGTAAGAGTGAATGTTGAGTGAGGGGTTTCTATGGCCACAACACCAGTTAAGTGCCTTACAGTCATCTGATCTCCTTTGATCCAGTCAATAACTTTATCATACCTTGATCATCTGTTAATGCTCCTCATTTTATATTTTTATTAGTGATATAGATTTTTATTGGTGCCTGATAATTACACATAATAGTGGGATTCCTCGTGTCAAGCTCGTACATGCACAGAACAGAATTTTACCTCCCTTTCCTTTCCTCCTCCCTCCTGCGGTGCACTTGCTCCGCTCCTCTCTAATATCTCCCTTCTAATATTATTATTATTATTATTATTTTAATTAGTGCATTATCACTATATAAATATATATGATTCATCGTGCTGTATTCCTACATGCACACAGCATAACGTGGTAGACTCCATTCCCCGTACTTCCCTCCCTCCTCCCTCCCTCTCAATTCCCTTCCTCTACTGTTTTCCCTTCTATTTTTGTGAGATACTTCCCTTCCCCCCTCTCTCTCTCTCTCTCTCTCTCTCTCTCTCTCTCTCTCTCTCTCTCTCTCTCCTGTCCACATATGAGAAAACACATTTGAACTTTGACTTCCATCCCAGCATTTCTGCCCAAGGGCTCCACCAGCCTAAGTGTTCTCGAGGCCTCTCGTCGAGGCTTCTTCCTCCTAGGTCTCCTTGGGTTCCCTCAGGTCTCGCTTTACTCCACAGTTCAGGGGCCCAGGCCACCCGCGTGCTCATAGCCTCTCAAGGCCAAGCCGACAGTCCTACCCAAAGCCTTGACACAGCAGGGACCAGGCAGGGAGGTGGGAAAGGGACACCCCTGCAGGATCTGAGGGGTGTTGCTCTTGCGTTTGTCTCCCTCCTGGGAATCAGGTTCAGAAGCTCATCCCACAGGAACGCCAAAGTCCAGGGACAGTGTCCAGATGAAGTGTCCCAACGGACAAGCACAGCAGGCTGGGAGGAGGCTTAGCAGAGGGAGGAGCTCTGGAGGGCTGCAGAGGCAGGACAGGAATAGTGAGGGAGGGCACAGGCTGGCTCACCAAGGAGGGGAGTTCCTGCCTCTCTGGGAACAGGCAGAGACCTTTCAGGAACGCCAATGCCACCTCTTATCATTCCTTTTGTGTCCTGGTATTTCTGGCCGTGGCCACGGGTAGCTGTCTTCAGCCTTTGAAGAGGGAGGAGAGAGGCTAGGCAAGAGGTCAAGTTCACCCTGAACTCTGGACAAAACGTCCCTCAGATGACCAACATGTCTACACACAGAGCTGAGTAGAATCTAACCCAGAGGTTAAGGCAGCAAAGGACACAGCACAACATGAAGACAGAGAGGCCACACCTTTCCAGCCATCCCGTCACCCATGGACATCTGCAGGCCCAAGTGAGAGCCCCCATTTATAGCAAAGTGGCCTTCAGGTCCCTAAAGAGTTAACCATCCACACCGTAGCCCACACATCAGAGGTGGGAGACCAATACTGTGCTGCCCACCGTGTGATCTCCAAAGTTGGCGCTTTTTAGGACGATTAAGCAGGTGAACCTAGAGGATCTGCTTAGGTTTTTCCGATAACAACCCCAGCACAGCCCGGGCAGTGCCTCTGCCCAGGAAGTAGGAACCTGGAGCTGGGGGGAAGGCTGGGCCGGTCACGGGGTTCCACACTCACTGTCTGCCAAACCCAACAACCAGGATTTCAGACTCCAGAAGGGAAGCGGGAGGGGTTCCTACACCTCCCCTGTTAGCACAAACATGAGCAGGCTGGGCCGAGGGAGACCATTGAAAGGTCCAGTTCCCCCGAAGCCAGCCAAGAACCTGCCCTGCTTCTGGCCTGGGCCTGCGCCACTCTGTCCCCTTATATCTCTGTGGACTGCCCATGGCTCCTCATTGAAATGTGAGCCTGAGCATTGTTTTACCATGTTTGTTCATGGAAGAACGCCTGCAGAGTGTGTCAACATTGTTGAGTGAACAAATACTATCAAGAAGAAAGCCACAGCTGATGGCCCAAACCCTCTGTCCTTGTCAGAGCCCCTGCTTTTGTGAAATGGGAGGATTTTCTCTTTGCTAATAAGTCTTCCCTAATCAGCGCCCAAGCCTGTGATGTGGGCTTGGCAGAGGTAAAGGTCTAATCTAGTGGAAGCAGCTGTGGCCCTTTCTTTCAAGTGGTTCTGTGAGAATGATCCTGCTGTCTAGGTTGTCTCATCTGATCCGATGAGCAGTATCCTTCTGAAACCAAATATCAAGATTTAGCCATGGGACATCCATAAGCTGAGATCTGTGAACAACTAATTCCAAAATTCTGAATTTATCTTCTCATTGCAAGACCCGCTCCCAGGACTAGACTTCCTGTCTTCTTCCAGGCACGGGGTTCTTCCCCTTTAAGGCAGGCAGGATGCCCAGAACATAAAGGGTACAATCTTTGCCCAAGTGTTATCTGTAACTGTCACCAATCATTAACCCCAGGAAGGGAGGGACTGTATCTCAGAAATCAGGATCACCTAACCACAGGGAGGGACTGGCAGCCAGACGTGCAGCCAGGGAGCCCGGGCAAGAGAGGAGTCAGGCAGCAGAGCTGGAATCTCATCAAAGTTCCCCTAGCACCACGGACCTGAGTCAAAAGCAACGGCTGTGCCTCAGTTCTGTTGTGGCCTCTCTTAAAGGTTTCTTTCTCCTGGGTCTCCCGGGTCCCTCTTTACCCCACATTTCTATAAGCAACACAAGAGGTCCCTCACGCTAACCTCCTCCCCTCCCCTTCCCCAGTTCAGCAACCCAAACCCATCACATTCCCCCAGAACCGACCATTCTGTGTCCCAGGAACAGCTGCTCATCTCAGCTCTGTCACTTACTCCTACATACCCCCTACCTGGACAGTGCTCTTCCTCCAAGGTCCTTGACCACCGCAAGCCCCAGGCAGACTCCTCTGTGGAACTCCAGGGCCAAGGACGCCCACCCCACTGGGGACACAGAATTCACTCACCTGCTCTGGGCTGGCCAGGAACCTGTAACATCAGTGGCATAGGAGGCAGAGGCAGGAAGATCCCAAGTTCAAGGCCAGCCTTAGCAACTTAGTGAGACCCTAAGCAATTTAGTGAGACCCTGCCTCAAACTAAAAAAATAAAATAAAATAAAAAAAGGACTTGGGATGTAGCTCAGTGCTAACAGGCCCTGGGTTCAATCTCCAGTGCCAAAAAAAAAAAAAAAAAAAAAAAGCTCGGGGCCCAGCTGTCCACAATGCAGCACGTAAATAGGGTGTGCCAGATTGTATAGTGTTGTCCCCAAATTCATGTCCATCCCAGGCTGCAAAGTGTGACTTGATTTGGAAATAGGGTCATTGCAGACGGGTTAGCTAAGATGGAATAGGGTGGGTGGTGACTTAATCCAGTGGCAAGTGTCCTTATAAAAACCGAAGAGGCACGGGGGGGGGGACACCACATGAGGACAGAGGCGGAGGTTGGAGTGAGGCATCGAAAACCAAGGAGCCAGGGAGATGCCAAGGTTTGCCAGAGCACCAGAAGCTGGAAGAAGCAAGAAAGACGCCCACCAGTGAGCCTTCGGAGGGAGCCAGCCCTGTGGCACCGATTCCAGACTTCCGAACTGTGAGCGAGTCATTTCTGTTACTTTAAACCCTCTGCTGTGGTGCCTGGTTAGCAGCCCGACGAGGCTGATGCAGAGGGAACCCCAGGGCTTGGGGGGCTGCCGTCGTGCCATCTCCTTCCAACCCCACAGGCCGGTTCTCAAGTAGCCCTCCAGTCGTATCTGTTCATGCTACTAACTCTCTGTAGGTCCTCCGTGCGCCCTCCAATTGCCCTCCAATTCCCAGGCCCAGGCGTGAGACCTGCGGTGCCTGATCCTACGGCCGCCTGCACCCTGGGCTGACGACCTGCCGGCACTCAGCCTGTCTCCTCGGGTCCTTCTTTCATTTAATTGTGGACATTCGCTGAGGAATTGAGCCAAGTGTGACGTCAGGCCGGGTGTTACCTCAGAGGCCCAGGCAAGGCCCCTCTCCAACCTCTTGTGTGTGTGTGTGTGTCTGTCTGCCTGTGTGTGCGCATGCATTCTCACCCACATCCCTGGCCAGGAGGTGTTCTAACGCGTTCAGTTATCCTTCTATACACAGGAGCCCTTGGGAAGGTCTCAGGTGGCTTCGTGCATGTGTTTTAATGTGTGTGACACATGCTGCTGTCACTCACCTTAAGACCCACCCTTGTGAGTTGCTGTGTGGACGCCCACATTTCTGCATGCACAGCTTCATGGTGTGCACTGACCACCGTCCCAGGGATGGGCCCCTGGTGGCCTCCAGCTGTCCCTCCCCACGGACAGCTCATTCCTCTGTCCTCCCTAGCGGCCTGTGTGGAAATCTCTCTGGCACATGTCCCTGGAGGCAGGCCTGCGGGTCTGCAGGACATGCCGTGATCTCGTTTGTTCATGCTCTGCAGACTGCACTCTGGGATGGCTGTCCCGTCTATGTCCCCTCCCCACAAGCCACACCTGAAGTTCCCATTTCCCCACATCCCCTGAAGCACTTGGCCTCATCCAGCTTTCTCATTTCTGCTCATCATACGTGTAAAATTACATCTCGTTGTTGAATACCTGGAATTTTTCTAATAACCACCACATTTTTCATGTCTCTTTAGCCCTTTCTGTTTTCTCTTCTGTAAGTTGCCTTAGAGATACTTTTCCCAGGTTTCCATTCGAGTGCTGCCTCTCTCCAGCTGATTCTCAAAAGTTCTTTGCATATCCTAGGTAGTAGACCCTTCACTTTTGTTTAAACAGTCTTGTTAAGACACTACTTAAACATCTTACAGTTCACCCATTCAACGTGTAGGTACCGATGGACTATGGTACATTCACATAGAGGTACACACATTGCCAGTCAATTTTAGAAAATTATCATGACCTCAAAAAGAAACCCCATGCCCACCAGCTCCTACACCATCCCGCCAACCCACCCAGCCCTCATAAATCACCAGTGCACTTCTGTGCTCTGCATAGAGATTTACCTAATCTGGACATTTCATATAAATGGAACCATACAATAGGTGGTCTTTCATAACTGGCTTTTATTCATTTAAGAAAATGATTTTAAGGTTCACCCATGTTATACCCTGTTGATAAATTCCCCTTTTTTGTTCATTACTTTTTATAGCTGAATAATATTCCATTATATGGATCTACTATATTTTGTTTATGCACTTAACAGTTGATAAGCATTTGAGTTTCTTCTACCTTTTGGCAATTATTAATAACACTGCTATAAACATTAGTGTACAAGCTTCTGTGTGGAAATATGTTTTCATTTATCTTGGTTATTTACCTAGATGTGGAATTGCTGGGTCATTTGGAAGCTCTATACTTAATCATTTGGAAAGCTGCCAGTTTTCCAAGTGCCTACGTTTTCCATTGCCACCAGGTGGGTAGGATCCGGCAGCACTTAGTCTATCACTTTTTTATTCTGGCCATCCTAGTGGGTGCGAAGTGGTATCTCACCATTGGTTTTTAATTTTTCACTTTTAATTGACACATAGTAATTGTACATATTTCGGGGGGTACAGTGTGGCCTTTCAATGGTTGTGTAAATGTGTGGTGAGTACAGTATTAGGCACCCCTGTCATCTCAGACACTCGTACTTTCCTGGTGTTAAGAAATCCTGATTTGTGGCAATGTTTTAGTCAGCTTTTTCTGCTTTTGTGACTAAAAGACCTAACAACAGGAATTTTAAAGGAGGAAAAGTTTATTTGGGGGCTTATAGTTTCGGAGGTCTCAGTCCTAGGTAGCCAGCTCCATTCCTCAGAGCTCGAGGTGAGGCTGAACACCACGGAGAGAGCGGGTGGAGGGAAGTGGCTGGCGTGACGGTCAGGAAGCAGAGGCTCCACCTGCCAGATACAAAATATGTGCCCCAAAGCCACACCCCCAACACCCCTCCTCAGCCACCCTCTACCTGCCTCCGGCCTCCACTCAGCGAATCCCACCAGGGGATTAATTCACGGACTGGGTCAAGGTTCTCACAACCCAATCGTTCATCCTCTAAATCTTGCATTTTCTCACACACCAGCTTTTGGGTGGGGGTGCAGGGGACGCCTCACATCCAGACCATAACCAGCAACATGAACAACTGAGGAGCATTACATTAGGTGCCAGAGGCCAGGCACAGAAGGCCAACATGGTGTGTTCTCACTCACGTGTGGACACAAAAATGTTGATCTACAGAAGTAAAGAACAGTGCTCAGGGAGGAGGGAGGAGGGGTGAAGGGGACTAAAACCTAAAGCTTCTCCAGCCGGCAGGGTTCCAGGGTGTGGCTGGGCAGGAACAATGACTCCTGAAGTCCCACAGCAGAGAAGGAGAGCGGCAGCTGCTGAGGACTCACTGAGTCTTCCAGCCTCGTTAATGGCGGGTTTGAATGTCCTTGTTGTTTTGATCTTCGTTTCCCTGGTGACTGACGATCTCTTCGTGAGCTCCCGTCCCTTTGAACGTTTTCCTAGGAGGGATGTCTGTTCGGATCCTTTGCCCGTTTTTAATTGGTGTCTTTTATTCTCGAGCTGTGAATTCCCCATATGTACTATGTACTTTCATCAGATACATCATCTTCAGACATTCCCCAGCCTGCGGGCTGCCTTCTTGCTTTCTTGTTAGTGGCCTTCAAAGCACTGATGACATCCAGTTCACCTGTTTCGTTTTGTTTGTTTTGTGCTATTTTGGGGCTTTGGGGTAGCGCCTAAGAAGCCCTTGCCACGCCCGAGATCAAGAATATTTATTCCTCTCTTTTCTTCTGAGTTTTGTGCCTTTGGCTCTTGCATTTAGGACTTGTTCCATTTTGAGTGGGCTGTTGTGCTGTGAGTTGGGACCTGTCTTCTCCAGTCTGTCTTCATGCCAGTCTCTCTGTCCTTTGTGGAAGACAAACAGGTCAGACTTCTCAAAATCAATTTGTCCCTCTTCTGGCCCAAGCTCTCCTAACTCTCCATGGAGATGGTGAGCCCATGACAGAGAGTCCCCAAGTGTCCCTCCTAGGGGACATGAAGAGTGGAAAATGCAAGCTTCCATCTTCACTGTGGCCATCATCATTTTGGCCTTTAAAGCTAATCCCCCTCCAGAGACACCAAAGACCTTCCAGAATTGCAAGTCCAACATGGAGATAGGTAATCATTTCCGTCCTTCATCTAGCTGCCAGGACACACTGACATGACTTCAACGCCAGCGTTCTCGTGAGAGATACAAGAACACAAACGCATGATCAGATGCCATCTCTGAGCAAGCCGCCTCAGTGACCAAGGAGATAAGGACCTCTGTTTCTTCCTAGCCACGCTCTTTGGCGGACTGTATGCTTGTCCCTCTACCCTGGAGCTGCTCCGGCCTCATCCATGTTTGTTAGATTAAGGTTAAGCTCCCCCTAACTGGGCCCTTGGTTCTGTCCCCTCTGTGCAGAGGTGTTGCCTGTCCCCAGCTGCCCTTGGCCTCTGCTCTCTGCCTTAGCGAACCTGACTGTCTTGCCCCCCAGCTGCATCCTCCCTCCTTTCTGAATCCTGTCAGGTCCCAGAGGTGGTGACAAAGGTTTCTTAAGTCAGTGGCCTCTGTGTCTCTGGCTCCCTGTTCGGCCTAGGGGTTGAATTCCCTGTCTTGCTGTGGGTGTCAGCTTCTTGGTCCATATGTCTGCTCCAGGTGAGTCTGTCAGCCCGTAAATCCCCCCTGTCCTCACTTCTGAATTGTGACACTATGTACACAGATTATGGTATTGCATATTTGAAAAAGAGGAAGCCAAGGACAGTTCCCGGGGAACTTGGCACTGTGGCAAAATGATAAGGAAACAGAGCAGGACACATGTTGTAACTGCCAGCGCCCGGCATCCCCCGCTACTGGGGAACCCCTGAGAGGGAGGTCCCCACCTTGGTCGGCCCATACCTCACCCTGTCCCTCCCTGCGGGGCGGGGTCCAATAGACTTCAAGAAGGTGTCAGGGGTCAATGCCTAGGAACAAAGTCTGACAGAGAGGCGACTGGGAGCCCAGCGCACAGGTGCGTTCTGATGGGGCACGAGAGGGGGCTGGCAGGGAAGGGGACGAGCAGGGAGCCAGGGGCAAGAGAACCCTGACACAGAGGAGGAGGGCAGAGGTGCCAGAGCCCAGAGCCCGGCTCAGGAGGCTCCAGGGTTCCTGGGGGTGCGAGAGGGTGCACGAGGAGTGGCCAGGGGCTGGGGGGCACTCGTGCTTCTGTGAGCAGCTCAGAAGGCTCCCGGGCCAGGTGGTTCTCTGTCTCCGTCTCCACCTCCCTGCTGCACTGGAACGGAGGGTGGCGCTGGAACAGAGGGTGTTGCTGGGCAAGGTCAAGGTCCCTTCTGCATCTCCCTCCTCCTTGGCAAAGCAGAAAGAAATCTGGGGATGGAAGGTTGTAAAAAGGGAGGCCCCCCGTGAAGGGGCAAGGAGGTCCCCTAATTACACATGACTAAGTGAAGGGAGCCATCTGACGAGGCCGCATGCTGGAGGGACATTCTGGAAATGGCCAAACCTGAAGACAGGAAAAGAGCCGTGGCGGGCAAGGGTCGGGGGGCGGAAAGGATGAATAGGCAGAGCGCAGGGGGTTTCAGGGAGTGAAACTACTCTGTGTGACACGGTAAGGGTGGACACATGTCCATTTACATTTGCCAAAATCCACTGGACTTCAACACCAAGAGTGACTCCGAGGTAAACAAGGGACCTGAGAGATTGTGGTGGTCACTGTAGGTGCATCAGCCGTAACTGGACCACCAGGGACGTTGATAGTGGGGACTGGGGAGACAGGAAAGAGTGGGAGCTCTCTTACCTTCTGCTCAATTTGCTACTAACCTAAAACTGCCCCCAGAATGAAACACGTACACTTATACGAGAGAGAGAGAGAGAGAGAGAGAGAGAGAGAGAGAGAGATGGATGAAGGGTTAGCCAAAGTTTAATGGTAGAACAGGAGCCCAGCCTGTACCCTGCTGGCCCTAGCTTCACCCAGCAGCCCCCGGCTCACCCACTCCCTTCAGGTTGGGCCTTGAAAGCACAAGGAGTTTGGGTCCCTAGGCCATCCCACTAGCACCAGAAGAACAAGACAGGGCCACTACCGGGAAGTCCCCATGGTGAACAAAACCAGAGCAACGTGAGAGTCAGGGGGTTGGGATCTGGGAGACCAGAGAGGACTTCTCAGACAGCCTTGACTGTGACCACCAGGGCCACCAAGGCCAGAAGACCCAAGGAAAGAAGAGCTGGGGCTCCCAGGAGCCCACCAGCTCATCCGATGATAGAATGGACACAGCAACCACTTTTCACTGACCCGTGCATCAGTGTACAAATTAAAGGCCACAATGCCGAGGGGACTGAGTGGGGAAGTGAAATAAGCTTGAAAGGCCCAAGACAGAAAGCTCCTTGGCAGGGTTTAAGCCAACTTTGAAAGGAGGCATAGGATGTGAACTTGACAGAGAAAACCAGGCGGGAAAGGAACACGGCGGAGCTGAGCGTCTCTGGAGGGTGCATTGTGTTCCTAGTGCTTTTGAGTCACATAATTGACGCATGAAAGACTTTTTCCAAAAAGCAAAAAAATGCAAAGCGCCCGGATCTCAGGTTCCCTTTCTCTGGTGTCCTCTCTCGCGTGCCTGATGCAGCACCAGGATGCTTCCCTTGTTCCAGGGATGCAACTGAGTCCAGCCAAGTGCACTGAGTCCCAGCACCCCGCCCCCACTGGTGGGGCTCTGGGCTGGAACAGGCTGAGCAAGGCAGACCCCAGACCCTCTGCGCCTCTGCCTGCACAGGAGAAAGGGTTTGCTCCAGATTCAGCCCCAGGGGCTCTGGTGGGGGAGACAAAAGCAGGGACCTCTAGGGGCCTTTGACCATTCATATGCCAAGTTAGGGTTCGGGGCCTCTGCACCTAGGGCACCACCTGGCGGGTAAGGCCCAGGGAGACTCCAAACCTTCAGGAAGTCGGTGGCAGGCAGCAAGAGCAGCTGTCCTGGAAGGAAGGACAGGTCTCTGGTAGCATCCCAGCAAAGCCCGACCGCAGTTCAGGGTCTGGGGGACCCAGGGCAGGGGGACGGTGACAGCCAGTGGCTGCAACCAGCATACCTTGCAAGAGCCAGGGTCTCCCAGGGACTCTCGGCCCAGCAGGTCTAGCAGGTGGTTCCACCCAGGAACGAGAGAGGACAGAGAGGCAGCCACCTAGGTCTGCTCTCAGCTTCACACACAAGACTTTACAGGTAGCTCGAGAGGGTGGGTCCCTGATCACACCCTTCTCCCAAAAGGAAAGGGGAAAGGGCACCCCACCAGGTGCCTTCTACAGCTGCAGGGGTTAAGAGACCGCGACACAGCTGCCCCATGGGGACCAGAGAAAGCTGGACAGGGCTGGCCTCATCCTCACCCCAGAGCCCCATCTCAGCAGAATCACTCAGCAGAGCTTGAACCCTCCTGTGCTGGTGTCCACAGGCCGTATCAACAGCGTCCACTGTAAAGAGGAAGAGTAGCCGGTGCTTTGTGTGTGTTTCCCCTAAAGCCCGCATCACTCCAAACATTGTATTACCTGTGCAGTTGTCTTCTCTCCACAGTCCTAGGAGGTAGGTGTTGCTGTCATTTCCATTACATGGAAGAGAAAATGGAGGTCCAGAGAGTTTAAGCAACATGCCCCAGGTCACACAGCCAGTCCTAAAGGTGTAACTTACCAGAATGCAAACCCAGGCAGCCTGACCCTTTAAACCTACCCTTTAAACTTCTACGCTAAATTTTGAAATTTATCTCCCTAAAAAGTATTTTGTTGCATAAAAAAGCAGTTTTTCAGTCAATACAGCTCTTTGCCTCCCAAAACACAGCAAGCACTTTCTGCCTTCTGAGGACCAGGCCTCTGGCCATGGTGACTCAGAGTACCCTTGGCTGAGGAGCCAAAGGGTACAATGGGAGCGGGTGTCTAGGAAGAAAGCCCATGAACTATAAGAAGTTTGTGGACAAAAGAAGAGAGAAAAAAAATTAAAATCCACAGACACGCAGCCAGGGACCTGGGCAGCACTGGGAACCATGCAGGGGGGCCACAGGGACCCTAGCTGCCTCTGGCTTGGGCTGGGACAGGAAAACCATGAGGCTAAGGGGCATGTTGTCCACGGTGTTAGCCTGACACCAACCCACTTTCTGCCTCTGCTCTGCTACATTTTAGAGCCATGGGGAGACAGAGCCTGGCACTGGGCTGGGCAGTGGCCACTGTGCTCATGCTGCAGATGGCTGCGGAAGAGCGCCCGCCCTGGACCCTGCACGGCAAGGCTGAGGTGTTTGCAGACCTCAGTGCCCAGGAGCTGAAGGCCGTGCACAGCTTCCTGCAGGCCAGGAAGGAGCTGGGGCTGCAGCCCTCGGGGTCCCCAAGCATGGCCAAAAACTCTGTGTTCCTCATTGAGATGCTGCTGCCCAAGAAGCAGCATGTGCTGAAATTTCTGGATCATGGAGAAAGGCGCCCCATTCGGGAAGCCCGAGCCACCATCTTCTTTGGAGCCCAGGAGAACCCCAATGTCACCGAGTTTGCTGTGGGGCCGCTGCCACATCCCTCCTACCTGCGAGCACTGTCGCCCAGGTCCAGGCACCAGGCCTCCTGGGCCTCCAGGCCCATCTCCAAGGTCGAGTATAAACTCCTCCTCCACACCTTGCAGGAGGCCACCAAGCCCCTGCATCAGTTTTTCCTCAACACCACCGGCTTCTCGTTCCAAGACTGCCAGGGCCGATGCCTGACCTTCTCCGACGTGGCCCCCCGTGGCTTGGCATCTGGCCAGCGCCGCACTTGGTTTATCTTACAACGCTTCGTTGAAGGCTATTTCTTGCACCCCACTGGCCTGGAGCTCCTTGTGGATCATGGGAACACAAATGTCCAAGAATGGACGGTGGAGCAGGTGTGGTACAACGGGAAGTTCTACAGGAGCCCAGAAGAACTGGCTCAGAAGTATGCAAATGGAGAGGTGGATGTGGTAGTCCTCGAGGGACCGCTGCCCAAGGACCAGGGGGACGAGAGCACAGAGGAGCCGCCCCTCTTCTCCTCGTACAAGCCCCGTGGGGACTTCCCCAGATCCATCAGTGTGGGCGGCCCCCGGGTGGTCCAGCCCAACGGCGCCCGCTACCTGCTGGACGGCAACGTGGTGCTCTATGGCGGCTGGAGCTTCGCCTTCCGGCTGCACTCCTCCACCGGGCTGCAGGTCCTCAACCTGCACTTTGGGGGTGAGCGCATTGCCTATGAGGTCAGCGTGCAGGAGGCAGTGGCAATGTATGGAGGACACACACCTGCGGGCATGCAGACCAAGTACATGGACGTGGGCTGGGGCCTGGGCAGCGTCACTCATGAGCTAGCCCCTGGCATCGACTGCCCGGAGACTGCCACCTTCCTGGACACTTTCCACTACTTCGATGCAGATGACCCTGTCCTCTATCCGCGAGCCCTCTGCCTCTTTGAGATGCCCACAGGGGTGCCTCTCCGGCGCCACTTCAATTCCAACTTCAATGGTGGCTTCAACTTCTATGCAGGTCTTAAGGGTCAGGTGCTGGTGCTGCGGACGACCTCCACCGTCTACAATTATGATTACATTTGGGACTTCATCTTCCACCCTAATGGGGTGATGGAGGCCAAGATGCATGCCACTGGCTACGTCCACGCCACCTTCTACACCCCCGAGGGGCTGCTCCACGGCATGCGCCTGCACACCCACCTGCTCGGCAACATGCACACACACCTGGTGCATTACCGCGTCGACCTGGATGTGGCAGGTAGGACCCCAATCAGAAGCTCTGGGTCAAACATGCAGACAACCAACAGGAGGCACCCAGGAGACAGCACTAGGACCCCCGGGGATAGGACCAGGGGCGTCTGCCCAGCAAGCTCCTGTGAAACACGCAGCTAGAGACCCGTGTGCCTCTGAAACACAGTCTAAGTGAATAGAGCCCGAGAGTCACTCAGGTGCCACTATGCAGACCTGTCCTGGTGCTGGGGCTGAGTAGGAAGGTGTGCATGGAGTAGGGGAGGAATGTCACTGCCTGACACCTTGAGGTGGGTACAGGGCCACCTGGGGATACTCAGTGTGTCACCGCAGGAGAACCGGTGCAGTGCCCGACATCAAATCCCATAACAGCACAAGGTAATCCAGACCAGATGGGCAGCTTCTACCCACTCAGTCCCACTTGCCCCTGTGCCCAGACAGCACTGGACACAGTCTCTTATGCCTGGAGGAAGATGGTGTCCTTCTCTGGGGTCATAGACACTGCCAGTGATCTTGAGCACAACCCTTGAGAAGCTGCACATGACATTGGAATTCCCCAGTTGCCCTGACATACCCAGGAGCTGTCCCCTAGCTCCTCTGGTTTTGAGGATTGTTATTGTCCCTTCCTGCCTCCCGCAGCTAGCCCAGTGCATGCGCCAGCACCTTTTCCTGGTGTTGGCTGTTGGATGGGTCCAGGGTGGAGATCCTGAGGGGCAGGGGTTCTGTTCCAGGGGCCTGATTCCCTTTCTCCCCTACCCCCCCTCCTACCCCCAGGCACCAAGAACAGCTTTGAGACACTAGAGATGAAGCTAGAGAACATCACCAACCCCTGGAGCCCAAGACACCGCCTGATCCAGCCGACACTCGAGCAGAGGCAATACTCCCGGGAGCGCCAGGCAGCCTTCCGCCTCGGACGGCCTCTGCCCAGGCACCTGCTCTTTACCAACCCCAAGAAGAACCCCTGGGGCCACAAGCGCAGCTACCGCCTGCAGATCTACTCCTCGGCTGAGCAGGTGCTGCCCTTCGGCTGGCAGGAGGAGCGGGCCATCACCTGGGCCAGGTGAGAGGATCAGGGAGGCTGGAGAGGGCCAGGGCTCTCCTCCGTGCCTGTGTCTGTCTGTGCTTGTCCCTGAGGCTCTGTGTCTCTGGGTTGTGTCTGGGTGGCATCTCGGTGCACTCAGGGAGGGGTGGAGAGCTCCAGGGGACTCCAGGCCCTCCATGGGCAGCAGGCATGGGGAAGCAGCAACGTCCTCCATCATTGGAGGATGCTCCCCGAGAGGCACTGAGAGGCCGCCCCTGCCCCCTGGAGCCACCCAGTTTCTCCTCGGCCTGGCAGGTACTCCCTGGCAGTGACCAAGTACCGGGAGTCGGAGACGTGCAGCAGCAGCATCTACCACCAGAACGACCCCTGGAACCCCCCTGTGGTCTTCGAGGAGTTTCTTCACAACAATGAGAACATTGAGGATGAGGTACTGCCCAGTCCCGCCCCTGCCCCCCTCTGACCACCTTACCCCCAGAGAGTCCTAGCCTGCCCCCCATCCCAGGAGCACAGCTGGCTGTGTGGAGGGCACGTTCACGCATCTGCCCATCTGCCCATCTCTTCAAAAGGGAGCTTCAGGGTGTCTCTGGAAGTATCCAGGCACAACTGAAAACGCCCCAGGCCAGCATGACCTACAGTGACCAATACTGGACACTACTTACCCACTGATGCCCACCCTCTCTCCCACAGGACTTGGTGGCCTGGGTGACCGTGGGCTTCCTGCACATCCCTCACTCAGAGGACATCCCCAACACGGCCACACCTGGGAACTCTGTGGGCTTCCTGCTCCGGCCCTTCAACTTTTTCCCAGAGGACCCGTCCCTGGCATCCAGAGACACCGTGATTGTGTGGCCCCGGGATAAGGGTCCCAACTACATACAGCGCTGGATCCCTGAGGATCAGGACTGCTTGAAGCCTCCCCCCTTCCGCTTCAATGGGACCTACAGGCCTGTGTGAGGCCACCCCAGTTCTGTCTGGAAACCTGAGAGCCCCATGGGGCCGACAATAAACTCATCAGTGTCCAGCCCCGTGTGCTGCTTCCTGGAAGGTTGGGGGGACACACACATGGTAGGACATGTGGGCACCTCAAAAAGACCTCCATGACCAGTGCAAGGGAAGCTCACCGGGGTGCCAGAGTTATGTACCAATAGGTTTTTTAAAATCTAAACTGTCCACTCCCTCTTGGGGAGGCCATAGGGGAATTCTCCCATGGTAACGATGGGCTTGCAAAATGGCGCCACCATCGGAAGATGCTATGGGGAAACCCAGAGAGTTACCAGCATCTTTACGCAGGTCCAGCTCCTGGGGGGTTATCCCCAAGGTGAACCTATGCACACAGGGAAGACAGATGTGTTGCCAAGTGTAACAACACACGTCTCCAGCTTCCCACCAACAGGAAAGGGTGGCGGCCACACAGCCACACAGGGGGTGGCGAGCCAAGGATCTGAAGGAGGGCACTCTGTGTCAGCAGGGACACCTGCAGGGTAGAGTGAGGGAGGAAAGGAGGCACCGACCACAGGCAGAGGAGGCGGAGCTTCACACAAGGAAGGCAGGGGCCCCGCAGAGACCTGCGGTTTCCCTGGGGAAACGAGGTGGATGAGAACGGGGCTGGCAGCAGGATTTCTCAGTAGACGCCTCTCTGTATTGTGTTGGGGGTTTGTGTTGTTTTGTGTTCTGTTTGTTAGTCCATTGGGTTTCGGAGGGAGGGGAGCCTAGGGAGAGCGAGGGGAAACAACGGAGAGGGCTGGGGACACAGCAGAGCTGCCTGGACTGCACACCTGGGAGGGGCAGTGTCTCCTCCCTCCTCCTTGAGGGAGCCACCAAATGCCCTGGCCACTGGCCACCTGTCCCAGTCAGCTGTGGGAACCCGGGTGCCATCGCCCTCACCCCGGCCCTTAGTTCTGTTTATTTTTGAATCATGAGAAGGTATCTCCTACTCAAAAAATCAAAACTCTAAATTTTAGGAGAGGAAAGAAGGGAGGGGGAAGAAAGACAAAGTTCTTCTTGCTAGTCAATGGCACTGCAGTAGGTAACCAGGGTAGGTGAACAATGCCACCCTCAAAGTCATACACATCCTAATCCCTGGGACCTGTGTGTCATCTATGTGGCAAAAGGAAGAAACTGCAGGTCTGATTAAGGCCAGGATCTTGAGATGGGAAATTAGCCTGGGTTCTCCGGGGAGGGGTAGCTGGAGGTAATCACGGGAGGGAGGCAGGAGCTCCGAGAAGAGAGCTGCTGGCCTTGAAGATGGAGGGAGGGGCCACAAGCCGAGGGATGCGGGCAGCCTCAAGAAGCTGGAAAAGAAAAGGAAACAGACTTTTCCGCAGAGGCTCCCTTAGGCGCACAGCTCTGAGGCCCTCTAGAGCTCCACGGGCATGACTGACCACAGGTGGCCGGGAGTTGGCTTACAGCGGCCACAGGAACTCATACAAGGGAGGGAAATTCCTGTGGGCTGGGGGCTGCCGACAGAGGAAAGTGGAACCTCACACTGTCCCTCCCACCACCATGACACCCAAACCTGCTCAGAGCTGTCACCACACAAGCCCCAGTGGGGACCTGCCCACAGGCACTAGGGCATGAAAGTCTAGGGGCCGTCAAACCCACAGTCCCACAGAAGAGAGGCCAGACCTTCTCTGCCTCTGAGAAGGCAGAAAGGAAGGCCGAGCTTGGCCCGGTCCACCCAGCCAGACATTTTTAAGGGGATCAGAAGGCAGCCAGTCAGAACCCAGAGGACCTCACGCACAGAGCCGCCCCCAAGCACGCAGAGGGCAGTTGGGGACTGGCTTTGCTTTCTGTCCTCTAGTTGTCTGATGACATTGTGCATTCAGTGGTGCTCACTGGTACTTGCTGCGTGACCGAGAGCCTAGGAAATACAGATCCCAATTCCACGCCCCCTTGCATCCTTCCTCCTCTACATGTTGAGTTTGTGTCCCTTGCCCCAAACAATGATTTTGGGCCACAGCAGCGCCACCCACCCCAAAGGGGATGGCAAGAGGACCTGAGCCTGACCCCTAAGAAAGCTGCCCTGAGAATCCCGGGGACCCCTTCCTTCTCTGGCAGGCCCACCTCCAGGGGTCCGCGCAGGCCCCCATTCCCAGCCTCTTTCCCTGGTGGCCCCTGGCTTCTCCTGCTCAGCACTCACCTCATTGCTCGTCCTGCCTCTAGACATCACTCAAACCCCAGGCCTGGCCAGGAGACAGCAGAGGAAGACAAAGCGCCTGTTCTCAAGACACCCAGTCACAAGGGGAGATGAGCCAGAGGTACAATGCCTGGAAGCCTGAGGGGTGCCTCACGAGGAGGTGGACGTCCTCATGACAGACAGACATCTTCTGGTATTTTTGGCACTGTGTGTTTTTTGTCTGCGTGGCCCTCAAGCTACAAGCAGCCCCACCTGGTCGGACACTGAGTGGCCTCGTGAACTCACTCAGCCTCTGTTTATTGTGTGACCAGCCTTCTCCACGGGGAACAGGGCATCCCCGGCCCAGAAGACCAGCTCTGTCCAGGCAGGTGGAATCTGGCTGAGCATGATGTGCACATGGGAAGGGGGACTGTCCCTGGTGTCCAGGCCTGCTCAGGTGAGAGATCTGAGAGCAGCAGGCACTCTCAGCCCAACCTCCAACCATGACCAAGAGAAGGGGGCCCCAGAAGCCAGGTGGCCTGGCAGTGCTCATCCTCCGCCTGGCTGGTCCTCTACAAACTCAGATGCCCCCAAGAGGCCCCAGGTCCAGCCAGATGGCACGGTCCACCCAGCCAGCCAAGGACTTCCTTGAAAGAATGACTCTGGCTCTTGTAGGACAAGGACAGAGCTCTATCAGCTGGAAACACCCATAAGAGTGGAGTCAGCCAAAAACCCTGGGCCTCTGACTTGTTTCACTGAGGCTGTGCTCAAGGTCTTTGTCTAAGCCTCAGGTGGCCCGGAGGCCACGCCCTCTATTACCACACCCCTCTGCCTTTTGGTGACATTAAACCATTCTCCTTGGTTCCACCCCCTCTAGAACCACATGTTCCTCTAATGTGTGAGCAGACCTCTGCTGACCTCCAAGCTAGAGCCCACCCTGATCTGGGCCCACCAGGAGCAGCAGCTGACTTGTGGGCCCCAAATGAAAACATCGGCCCATGGCCCAAAATTATTAGGAGTTTCAAGGTGGTGACAGGAAAGCATCAACCCCCATGCTATGTCCCAGGCAGCAGGTCCTGCTGCTGCTCCCACAGCTTGCCTCAGCCACATCCTCAGGACCCTGTTTCCAATAGGAATATAGCAAGGCAGCACATAATCTTCTCATCAAACCATCTTCTGCTTCTCAAAGGGAAATAAGTATATACTAAATTAATATGCCAGTTGTGGCAAAAAAAAAAGTCATTTTTAACTAAATTCAAGCTTATGCAAAATATAGCAATTGAGCCCTTTAACTTATTTTGGCAGTCAACTCTTTCACCAAAGACAGGATGAGCTAAGCATTTTTCCCAACTGCAGGTTCCTCAAGGATTAATCCTAAACGCTTGGCCTGCCCTGACCTATTTCTCAGAGCACATCTATTAATTGTCCCATCAACCTCTCCTCCTTTGCTCTGCCTCTCCCAGTTAGGGCAAGTTGTCACCATACGTGTGGTCCCTTGACCTGCTGTTTTGAACTGCACATACTCCCTGTCCTAGGGCCATTTCAAGTTCCAGGTCCCATAACCTGGAATTCCTTTTTTATTATTATTATTATTATTATTATTATTATTATTATTATTATTTGTTATATATGACAGCAGAATGCATTACAATTCATATTACACATATAGAGCGCAATTTTTCATATCGCTGGTTGTGCACAAAGCAGAGAAATTTCTAATGCTGAAGCCAAGACAAATCCAACAGTAAATGTATTGGCTGATCCAAGATTTGACCAGGAAATTAGAAGGATGCTTACCAAACCCTCATGCTCATTCCCTGGGGACCCCAAGGGGGTCTGCAAAATTCACAGTGCCCGCCATCACTGCCTGAGAGTTGGTTCCAGGTTAGCAATTACCCACCACTATATAACAAACCACCCCAAGTTAGTGGCACAACATATTTTACTGTGATCATGAATCCAGTGGGACAGGGACTCAGACAGGACACTCTGGAGATGGTTTGCCTCTTGGGATGGTTAATTTTGGTTGTCAACTTGACTGGGTTGAGTGATACCTCACAATTTGATAAAGCACTCTTGTGGCTGTGTCTGTCTGTGAAGGCGTTTTCAGGGTAGAGCGGAGGGTGAGACAGGAACTAGTGGGGAAGACACACCCTCCATGTGGGCGGCACCATCCATAGACTCTGCCCAGATGGACGAAGGAGCAGAGGGGTGAGGCTCTCCGGAGCATGCCTGGCCTTCACGGGTGAGTGCGGTTTTTACTGCCGCCATTGCCTGTGATCATCAGACTCTAGATTCCTCAGCCTGTGAATGTGGACTTGCACCAGCAGCTCCAGGGAGCCTTCAGGACTTCCTTTTGGACCAGGGCTCCAAATCATTGGCCTCTCTCTTGCTCTGAGGCTTCCAGATTGTTGGGCTGAGCATCTACTGGTTTCCCTGCTTCTCCAGCCATGAGACAGCCACTGTGAGACTATCCAGTCTCTGATCAGGGAAGCCAATCTAATAAACACTGATTATATTTATAATTGTGTGTGTGTGTGTGTGTGTGTGTCCTCCTCCTATTGGTTCTGTTTCTCTGGAAAACCCTGACTACTAATACATCTCTTACCTGAAGATGTGAAGCCTCAGATGGGAGGACTCAAAAGCTGGTAGTACCTTGGATTCTATTATGGAGGAAGGAATCATCTGGAAGCTTTTGCCCTGGCATCTGCTATGGGGCAGGCAGCTCGAAAGCTGGGCTCACGGGGGCTGTAGATTGAGCACCTATGTGTGGCCTCCCCGTGTGCCTGGGACTTCCTTGCAGCATGGCAGCTCAGAGAATTCAGACACTATATAGAGACTCAGTGCTTCAAGAATGGATGTTCTAGCAACAAGGAAGCAGCATGCCTCTCTTGATGGCTCCAGAAGTCATACCACTTCCCTTATGCCACACTCTTTTGGGCAGCACAGTCACCACCTTACTCAAACTGAAGGGAAGACACAGCTCCCACATCTTGATGCAAGGAATGTCAAAAGAGACTAGAGACCATGGCTCAGAACTGCCCCCTCACTCACTCCTCCAAGTCAAGGCAGCTCTGGCCCTGCTGAGACTGCAGAAAGGTCTCAAGGTTGTCTTAGGTTCCGGCCTCCCAAATCCTTTACATCTTGTGACAGTGTCTCTGGTGTGCACACCACTTTGGAAACTCCTAATTTTCTACTGCCAAGGTAAAGGTTTTCTCCTTTGGCCCACAACATCCACACTTGAACAAAATTAAAATAAACTCATCCCTCTGTCCCTGGGGCAATCAGTTCCAGGACCCCTGCACATACCATCGTGCACAGAGGCTAAAGTCCCTTCTATAAAATGGCATAGAACTTGATATAACCTGTGCACATCCTCCCAGACACATTAAAAACACATCTCTAGATCACTTAGAACACCTAATACAATGTAAACACTATTTGGAGGAGTGTTCTGTTCTTGTATGGGAAACGGTGACAAGGAAGGAAGTCTGTACATGTTCAACACAGACACGATTTTCTTTCAAATATTTTCCACCCATAGTTGTTTGAATCTGAGATGTGGAACCCTCAGAGACAGACCAACTGTGTGATCTTAATGGAAGATAATTTCCATCTCCACGTTGGTTCCAGGCTCTACACTGCCTGGTAGAGACTGTGTCGCAAGGGATTCTGGATACACAGTCATTAAGAGCAGGCTCGGGGCCACCCATGTCTCTGCCTCCATCTTCATGTGGTGTCTTCCTGGGCATCTCCCAGTGTTCGCTTATAAGGAGATCAGGCATTGGGTTAGGGTCCACGCTAACTCTATACGAACCCATCTGAACTCAGTGTAGACCCTATTTCCAAAGAAGGTCACATTCACAGGCGCTGGGGGTTAGGATATGAATGCATATTTTAGGGGTCACAATTCAACTTACAACACAAATCGTGCTTATGTCTCTAAGTTTCAGGGCAATAAATGGACATAAAATACTCTCACCAGGACCAAGAACAGCCCGTGCCCCCTGCTCAGGGCCCGTAGCAAGCGTTCCAGACACTCCCTTCACCTCTCTTGTACTCTCCTCCTAACGTGGCTTCCTATACAGCAGAACCCAGAAAACAAATTGCATTTCCCAAATTCCTTTGTAGCCAGAAGAAGCCCTTGCCTGAGACTCGATGACAAGCAGGAGGCTAAAGCTATCTTCCTGCTCTTGTGGGTGCTTTGCTTGGCAGGAGTCATGGAGTGGCAACAGTGCTCTATCCCCAACCTCCTCTGTCTAGAGAGAAGCCCTGGCAGGACAGGGGTGGTGAGGCTCACCTTCCTGGAAACCTGGCCTCCTCGTCAGTCAGAGTCCAGGATCTCAAGGCTGTTCGGGAAGCTGTCCAGGAAACTGGACCAGCATCTGGACTTTTATACCCGTACTCAGCCGTCCCTGATTTCTGCTGGTCATTCGTGTCGAGGAGTTCCTATCTGAGCTGCCCATCTCTTCTGCTTCTGTGAGTGTTCTTTAAACCATTTCCATAACTCTCTATGTTCAGGCTCCCTGCCCAGTAAGGAACAGAAGAAGTCTATTCTCACCACTCCTAGTTAACGTTGTACTGGAGGTTCTAGGGCAATTGGGCAAGAAAATAAAATGTTTCATAAATAAAATTAAAATTCTTATATATCCAGAAAATAAAAATTTTAAATAACCAGATTATAAAAAAGAAATAAAATTGTCTCTAATAAAGGACAGCATGGTCTTGTATACAGAGCATCCTAAGGAAGCTACTAAAAAGCTATTAGAACTAATAAACAAACTCTGCAAGTTACAGGATATAAGGATAATATACAAAAGTCAATTGTATTCCATATTCTACCAATGAGCAATCCAAAAATAAAACTTCTTAAGCTCCATGTACAATAGCACCATAATAAGATCAGGCTGGGGTTGTGGCTCAGCGGTAGAGCGCTCACCTGGAATGTGCGAGGCTCTGGGTTCAATCCTCAGCACCACATAAAAATAAATAAATAAATAAATAAATAAATAAAAATAAAGCTATTGTGTCCAACTACAACTAAAAAATAAATATTTTAATAATAATAATAACGTACTTAAAAATAAATTTAACAAACTAAGTATAAAACTTATACTCTGATAATTATACACCATTGGCAAAAGAAATTAAAGCATACCAAAATCCATAGAAAGACATCCCATTGACTCATAAAATTTAATATTGTTAAGATGGCAATGTGTCCAATAGCGGCCCGGGTTCGATCCTCAGCACCACATACAAACAAAGATGTTGTGTCCGCCGAAAACTAAAAAATAAATATTAAAAATTCTCTCTCTCTTTCTCTCTCTTTCTCTCTCTCTCTCTCTCTCTTTAAAAAAAAAGAAAATACAGATTCAATACAACCCCTACCAAAACTTCTGCTGAATCATTTGTAGAAGTTTACAAGCCAAAAATAATATGGAAATTCAAGAGACCCAGAACAGCCAAAACAAAGTAGAAATCACTTCCTGATTCCAAAAGTTACTACAAAATTGAGACATTATGGCACCAGCAGAAGCCCAGAGACATAGATGGGTGGGATAGAGCTGGAGTCCAGAAATAAGCCTTCAAATTTATAGTCAATTTCTGACCAAGGCTACCAGAATATTTCAGTGGATCAAGGATAGCCTTTGCAACACAAGTGCTGCAACAACTGTAGATCCAAATGACACCGGATCCCTATTTCACAGCACATATAAAAACTACCTCAAAATGGATCAAAGTCCTAAATTAAAGCTAAAGCTCTTAGAATAAAGTGGAAGCATAAATTTTCATGGCCTTGGATCAGACACCAAAAAAGTTAACAATAATTTCTTAATATCATCAAATATCCTGTGTTCTCTTAGAAGAGGCTTAGCAACTAATTATAAGTATATCCACAAGGAGATCATAATATTTGTGAGATAATTGAAATTTTTGAATACTGGATGTTTGATGAAATTCAGGATGGTGTTTTGGTATTGCGCTTATATTTTGTAAAGAATTCCTCACTTCTCATAGATACATGCTAACATATTTACTGTTAAAATGATATGACAGGGCTGGGGTTGTAGCTCAGTGGTAGAGCACTTGCCTAGCATGTGTGAGGCACTGGGTTCAATCCTCAGCACCACATAAAAATAAATAAATAAAGGTATTATGTCCATCTACAATAAAAAAATGTTTAAAAATACATATATAACATTTATTTGTCACTTATTTTGAAGTAATCCCGTGGAGGGGGTGTGGATATATAGCTATATAGATGGAATATAGATGGAAGGAGAAAGGCATGAGTTGTGGAAGCCACTTGGTAGACTGAGGAGGTCCTTAAACCCTTCACTCTGCTCCCATATTGCTTGAAAGAGGTGGGACAAATCTTAATGAAGGAAACAGAAGATAAAGAAGATATAGCACATATACACCTAAAAACATAATCTCAAGTACAAAAAGAAAGAATAAACCAACAATGTCAGATTTTAGCACATTACTCTTAGAAATTGCTAAATCACATAGACAAAAACATAAGCAAAGATTATTATGGATTATTTGAATAATGCATTTGATAAACTCAAATGTACGTATAAGCCTCCACATTAGCAAACAAAGGATGCATGTATACAGAGTGTACGTAGATGATTCATAAAAACTGACCAAATAATGATTATAAAGGAAGTCTTAAATTCTTAAAGAATCAAAAGCAGCCAAGCATGGTGGTGCATACCTATAATCTCACTGACTCCAGAGGCTGAGGTAGAAGGATGGCAAGTTCTAGACCAGCCTCAGCAACTTAGCAAGACCCTGTCTCAAAAATAAAAAAAAGGGCTGGGGAATGTAACTCAGTGGTAGAGCACTTCTGGGTTCAATCCCCTGTGCCAAAATAAATCAATCAAACAGACCATATTCTGAAACAATAATGTGACAAAGGAGATTTTTTTAAAGACTGGAATAAATGAGAGGTAATCCATGCTCTTTGGTGGACCAGTTCTCCTCAAATGTTTTCCATAATTCTTATCCCACCAAAATCCTAACCAGAATTTTTGAGAGGTTTAAAAGAACTTATTCTGGAACATGAAAAAAAAATCAAGTTCACAAATGATGAAGTTGACCTTCATAAAGAAGGAAAAGAAGGCTCGTTCTATCAAATATTAAGTTATACTATAATGTTGTGCTGATTGTTTAAAATCCTGGTATTGGCTCATGAACAGACCAACAGATCAACGAAACTAAAAAGAGAGCTCAGAGGCTCACCCATGAGCACAAGGCAACTGTAGATAGACTGCGGAAGAATGGACCATTTAGTAGGTCACAGTGCGGAAGGCTCCTGCACCATGGAGAAAAGATAATCTTTTCTTACCCTTACTCTATCTGGCACCATGTCGAATGGGTCCCAGATAGAGTAAGGGCTTCTGTGTAAAATGTGAAACTACAAACCCCCAAAAGTTATTTCTGTGACCTACTGGTGGAAATTTTCCTGAATTAAGACTAAAGATCACAAGCCCAAGTGTAAAAACATCATAGATTTCATTTCATCAATATTAAAGGCTTCTATTCAACAACGAAAACCACAAAGTCGACAGGTTGGGAGATGGTATTTTCAACATTTCAAAATGAAAAAGCATTAGTAATTAGAATATATAAGGAATGTCTGCAGATCTATAAGAAAAACCCCTTTTAGAAATGGAAAACCAGGGGCTGGGACTGCGGCTCAGTGGTAGAGCGCTTGCCTTGCATGTGTGAGGCACTGGGTTGGATCCTTAGCACCACAAATAAATAAATAAAGGTACTGTGTCCATCTACAACTAAAAATAAATAAATAAAAAGGAATGGAAAACCATATAAGCTAGTAATTTATACAGAAACCCAAGCTGATAATAAACCATTAAGGTCTGATCCAAGTTAGAAAAGGAGATACTGTGAAATGTAAGCAGGGTGTCAGGAAACACGAAGGCAGGTCTGGAGCTGCAGGGAAGCAAGTGGGGACATGTTGGGAATGCACTTTGTGCAATGAACCTCCGTCCCTCCCGTGACCCAGAAAGCCCACTCTGGGCTCAGTAATTGAAATAAATTCTCATCCCAGGTTGTGAGGGGACAAGAACCGAGATGTCCAGCACACGTTGTCCTGGAGTGAGAACTGGCTGCAAATTCCTATCCACCCCTGGGGGGAAAGGGGAGTCAAGGTCACGGCTGTGAGACATGAAGTGCCAAGAAACTGGCTGCACTCCCTGGTTCCCTGGGCAGCAGAGCTGAGGGGCTGGGATGGAATTGGGTTTACCTGGGAGCTGAGAAAGTGAAGGGGAGGAACAGGATTGGGCCTGGGGAGCCAAACAGACCTGACAAAGTCCCTGCCAGCCCTGGGGGACCCCGGAGCCAAGATGGCTGACAAGATCTCTGCAGAGGAGGGGGATGAGCTGGCCCTGGCTCAGCCAGCACTGGGGCCACCCACAGGACACCGTGCCTTTGCCCAAATGCTGAGACAGACCCCAAAGAAGCCAACAGAAGAAAAGTTAAATTAAAAAGGAGTGATTATATCAAACACTGGTGAGGAGGCAGAGAATCTGGATCTCTCACATTGCAGATGTAAGCAGAAAACAGTTTGATAGTTTCTTTAAAAACTAGATAGTCCTCCCTCCCTTTGGTCCCTTAAGGGAGGGAGGACAGGAAGGAAAGGGGAAGTACTTTGAAATGATATTGGCCAAATTATATTGTTGTATTGTGTGCATGTATGAATATGTAACCACAAATCTCACCATTATGTACCATTATGTAATTATTTGCATTACACAATTACAATGCAGCAATATGAAAAAAAAACAATAAATGACAGGATTAAAAAAAAAACTAGATAGTCACTTACCATATAACCCCACAATCACACTTTGAGGCATTTATTGCAGGAAAATGAAAACTTATGTTCACAGAGAGGCCTGAGCACTAGGACTCACTGCAGTGTCACTCATAAGAGCAGACTAGAAACACCCTGAACGTCCCTTGGTGGGTAAATTGTTGAACAAACCTTGGTTCAATAGACAACAGGTCAGCAATAAAAAGTATCCATGCTGCCAGGTGCAGGCAGGTGGAGCTGCCAGGTGCAGATTACTCCAGTAATCCCAGCAGCTCCAGAGGCTGAGACAGGAGGATCACGAGTTCAAAGCCAGCTTCAGCAAAAGCAAAGTGCTAAGCAACTCAGTGAGACCCTGTCTCCAAATAAAATACAAATAAGGCTAGGGATGTGGCTCAGCGGTCAAGTGCCCCTGAGTTCAATCCCCAGTACCCCCACCCCCCCACACAAAAAAAAACAAGTATCCATGCTGACACTTGGAAAAACCCAAATGAACATCATTAAGCATTGTGCTTAGAGGTTGAGGGGAGCTAAGAAATGTCATGTCCAGCATGCCGTCACTCAGATGGCATTCTCAAAATAGCAGAACTGCAGAAATCGGGGAGAGCTTAGTGGTTTCTAGGTTTCTAGGTGACAGGGGCAGGGAATGGATGTGAATAAAAAGAGGGGAAAGTAGAAGGAGGGATTCTTTTGTAGTGATGGAGCAGCAGTGTATCGGTTGAGGTGATGGTAAAACAAACCTACAGCTGAGATAAAATTGCATAGAATTGTACACACATGGATGCAAGCAGATTTTTGAATGGTGAAAATAGCTTCCATAGTCCATACTGATACCAATTTTCTAGTTTCGACACTTTAATCTGGTGTTATGGGTTGGACCTAAGATATACCCCCAAAGACCATTGTAAGACTTTGTGTATTAGCTGGCTTTGCATTGCTGTGGCCAAAAGCCTGACAAGAACAACTCAGAGGAGGGAAAACTTACTTGGGGCTCATGGTTTCAGAGGACCCAGTCCATTGCTCTGTGAGGCAGAATATCGTGGCTGAACAGCAGGACAGAGGAAAGCACCTCACCCCCTTGGTGGCCAGGAAGCAGAGGGAGGGAAGGGGGAAGGAGCCACAGGTTAGATGCACCCTTCCTGAGTACAATCCTCAGTGATCTACACCTGCAGCCATGCCCCACCTGCTACAGTCCCACCCCAGTTAGTCCATTCACACTAGGATGGAGGAAGTACTGGGTCACAGCTGCCACATTTCACCTCCAAACATCCGTGCATTAACACAGGATCTTTGGTGGGGACGCGAGGCGTGGAGCCTTGAGGAGGTGGGACCTAGTCGGAAGAGATGGGTCACTGGGGTGTGCCTTGGAAGAGTATATTTTGTCCCTAGAACCCCCAACGGCCATCTGCTTCCTGACCACCATGAGGTAAGCAGCCTTGTTCTGCCACACCCTTCTGCCATGACACCAAGGGCCTGGAGACAATGGAACCAGCTGAGCATGGACAGAAACCTCTAAAACAGTGAGCCAAAATAAATCTTCCTCCTTTGCTCTGGTTCCTCAGGCATTTCATCACAGTGACGGAAAGGTGACTAACACATCCGGCTACGGAATTTGTGTCTTAGCAGATTCAATACACCATCGACGCGGCAGCCCCTCAACAACAGAAATGTATTTCTCACAGTTCTGGAGGATGGAAGTCCAGGGTGAAGGCACCAGCAGACTCAGGGTCCAGGGAGGGCCCACTCCTGTTCACAGACTCACCATCGTCTGGCTGTGTCCTCACAGGAGAGAGTGGGCCAGGGAGCTCCCCAGGGTCTTCCTTAGAAAGCCACTAATCCCCCATAGCCTCCCAAAGACCCACTTCCTGAAGCCACCATTTGGGGCGTGAGAATCTCAACCTATGAATATTAGGGAGACATAAGCTTTGAGTCCACTGCAAGATGTCACCGCTGGAGATTTGGAGCAAAACCTACACAGAATTCTGCTCTCTTTTTGCTACCCCTTGTGAATGTATAATTATTTCACAACTGAAAACTTGTTTTAAATATAGAAATACAGATTCTCAAGAAAAAATATAGTAAAACGCTGGTTTCCTATCTTCTTCAATTATATGATGCCTCTTTCTGTAAACTATTCCAAAGGGACATGGCATGAATAATACTGTGATGGGAACATCTGCCCCACTCTCAACTTCCCTCCTGTAGGAGTGGCATCATAAGAGCAAAAACAAGTAGCACAGCAATTACGATTTTAGCAAAAATAACTAAAAGGTAGATGAAAAGAGAGAAATGAAGCACAGTTTTTAAATCCAAAGCTTTGTATTACTATGATGATAAATATGATCTATTCGTATTTTATGGGGTTGTGGCTCAGAGGTAGAGCGCTGCCTAGCATGCGTGAGGCACTGAGGTCGATCCTCAGCACCACATAAAAATAAAATATTGTGTCCACCTATAACTAAAACATAAATTTTTTTTAAAAAGAATGCATATAAATTCAAGGATATACATCAAACTTTTAAAAGGAAGAGGGCTCAGACTGCTCCCGTCCTTATTGTGCGGGTCATGGCACTGGGTGGCTGTACCAGGTTCTGGGTTGCTCCTCTGGAGAGAAAAAAAGGCATGCGCTGTCCCCAAGCTACCACCAGCTGGACGCTAGGTGGCGTCGTTGCGCCCGCACGCCCGCGGTCCCTGCCAGAGCCTAAACCCGGTGTCCCGGTGGTTTTCAGCACTGACGCAACCACAGGACCCAGACAGGCGCAGCTGGGAGGGCAGAGAAGGCTGGGAGGCTACGACAGAACGGCCTCGTGCTGCCCTCCTATGCACCCACTGTTCGCTCCCATCCTTCTTCCTCCCTCTCCAGGAGTCTATTTCTCCTTCTCCAGCCCCTCCAAGTATGTACCTTCTTCTCTTCCAGAAACTTCTGGGTCATGTGAGGACCCCCCCATGAATCAATTGTGAGTCCAAAGAGCAAGCAATACTTTTGCCAGAAAGGGCACCCACCGAAAAAGGCAACCACGGTCTTACTGGCAAGAGAAGCAGCACCAATTTGCTGAAGTCGTGAATTATTTTAATTCCCGAGATTCGTTCCGTCTTGTCTTTGGTTGAACCCTCTAGCTTCAGCACAGAGGGAGCATGGACTGTGACAACAGGGTGCTGTCCTAACTGTGCGACTGGCCGTAGAGGAAGACATGCTAGTGGGAAGTGTGTGCTGGTGTGCGTGGTTCAACCCACAATGCGCATGTGCAAGAGGTCCAGGCCACTTTGGAGATCCCTGCCAGCCTTTTACTGTGCAGAGTAGGATATAGGCTGTGCCCCTGCCTTGCCAGCTCTGGTTGCCCCGACAGCCTCCTGCCTTCAGATTTCTAGCAAGAAGTAGGCACCACTCTCCAAGTTCATATATGTCTCCAGGTCCTGGGGTCCGGGACAAGCTCCAGGTACAGGGAGGGCCTGGGAGCTTCCACAAGTGGTGGACAGCAGGCAGGATGGAGGATTCTCCCCATGCCCCTGGCCCAGGCGGGCACCTGCAGCCTCTCAGGCATTCCCTGGAGGCTCCCCTGACTCAAGGACGAGGAGACGCTGCAGCACCACCTCCTGACGACCGCACCCCTTGCTTCAGTGAGCTCCTTCGCGCTCAGATAGGCTGGAGTTGGCAAGGGAGGCATCCCCTGCCCTAAGCAGTGGAGAGCTGAGCACAGGCCACCAGATACCAAGCAGATGAGATTGACAGCAGTCCATTAGTCACATAGACTCACAGCCCCAGGGAACAGACACATGGGAGGTGCCCTTGGGAGCAGAGTGAACCAGCCGGGGTGGGAGGCAGACTGTGTAGCGATGAGAGTGGGGTCGCAGGGTACCACGGGAGGATGTGTCGGGCTTGTTTAAATAATTGCACAGATGGGCAGGTAAGTAAAACCTGCCAGGCTGAGGACTGGGTGAGGCACAGCTGTCCTGTTGGACCAGGGAACTCAGCGGATAGGGACCCTCTTCTGTGGGGTGGAGGGCACACGTGGAGAGAGCCAGGTTTAGGCTCTGGGCCCTGCCTGCATAGCTCAATAATGGCGAGAGGTACGTGGAACTTCCGGCCTGGTGGTTCATAGGGGGACGGTGTACTTGAGGTTTTCAGCCCTGGGTTGAGAAAAAAATCCTTAGATGCTGAAAAGTATCCATTGCCATTTCTCATTCCTCTCCCTACCAGGACCCAGGTATCTGCTTAGGCTTGTGGTCAAGTCTAAATCTGTTTAATTACTTCTTGGCTATAAATCATTCTGGCAGTGGGCTGACCTGCAAGGCCAGGGCCGCCTGCTGGGCCACTCAGAGCCAGTTTAACTCGCAGCCCCTTTACCCTTTATTCTTTCCTTCTTTCTTTCTTCTTTCTCTTTCTCTCTCCCCCTCCTTTGAAGAGGAGAGGACAGACACAGAGAGACTCAGGCAAGCAAACAGGGCTATGTGAAGCAGAGGCCAAGACTGGAGCTACGGAATGCTGATCTTCCAGGAGCCGGAAGACACTTCGGAGGAGCGCCGCCTGCCGGCCCCTGGATCTGGAATTTCTGGCCTCCTGAACTATGGGATTCTAACTCCTGTTGTTTCGAGGCACCTGGCTCATGCACCTTTTGATGGTGGCCGCAGGAGTCTAATGGAATAACCTGTCAGAGAGTAGCCTGCAGGAGAGGGAAGCCATGCAGTCAGAGGCTGCAGGGTGGACAGCAAGAGGCACATGTCCAGGTCGTCTGGGCAGGTGCAGTTCCAGATGCCATGGCACCCAGAGGAGTCCCCACCTGTGCAGAGCAGCAGGGCTGGCGTTTGCCCAAGGGACAGTGTAAGCAAGGACAGCCACCTCAGCAGAAAAATTTTCCTCCAAACCCCCTCCTGCCCATGCCTGCCCCTGGGGCATTGGCAGGTGCAGGAAAGAAGGAGGGGACAACCCACCCAGTCCCTCCCCAGGCAGGGTCCTTGGGTCTCGGGTCAGTCCGAATTGGGAGGGGAGGGAGAACTTTGAACTAGATGTCGGGTGAGAGTATTAAATGAATTTGAGAGCACATTTCATAAACAAACATAGTCAAAAGCCGGGGTGGGGCCTGCTCCAATGTAGTAAGCTCAGGAAGAAAGATCCCGGGAGTGGAAGAAACAGGAACCGCAGGAACTGGGGACTTCAGGGAGGCACTGACTCAGGGGATGGAGGACCTGAGTCAAAGGGGCCAGACTCTCGAGTCCGCAGCCCCAGGAGACATTTGCAGGAGCAGAACAGGGACAGAAGGAGGAAGAGATGTTCCCCAACACAGAGCCCCCCACCTGTGCCTCATCAGGGAGAGGGACAACTCCCCCCAGAACAGAAATGCAGGCGGCAGCCCCATGCCAGGCTCGGGAGCAGAGGCAGCGGAGGCTGGGAGTCGGACTCTGAGAAGGAAGAGCCTCCTCTTCCCACCCCAGCCGACCTTGCAGGAGCCCACGGAGCCCCAGCAAGACAGTGGGGAAAGAAGGAAGCAAACCAGGATTTACCACCTGCCCACCTGTCTGCCTCCGCCCCTGCTCACTTCCTCCCCATGTAAAACAGAATGTGATTTTGTTTGTGGCTCCAGGGCTGCCAGGTGGAGATGCAAATGGAAAAGGCTTCCAGAGAACTGTTTTACATAGGGGGAGAAAGCCAGCAAAATGTGGAGGCAGAGCCTGTTGCTTCAGCGGCTTCAGGGAGGGACGGGAGGACTCGGCCTCAGGCTCCCCGCCTGGCCTCCTTCCATATGATGCAGAAAACTTTACTCCGTCAACAAGGAGCAGGATTTCTTTAAGAATCTCTCCAGCGGGGGTTGGGATTGTGGCTCAGCGGTAGAGCCCTGGGTTCTATCTTCAGCACCACATAAAAATAAGTAAATAAAACAACGGTATTGTGTTCAACTACAACTAAAAAATAAATATTTTTTAAAAGTTAAAAAAGAAAAACAACCTCTCCAGGGCTGGGGATGTGGCCCAGTGGTAGAGCACTTGCCTACTTGTGCAAGCCCCTGGGTGGAACCCAGGGCACCCCCAGCACTGAAGGGAAAACAAAAAACAAAACAACAACAACAAAAAAAAACTCTTCCTAAGAATTTTGTCATTTGAGCACAAAAAAAAGATAAAGAATTTCAGAGCAGAGGTTTCTGGGTTTTCCAGGTTCTAATCCGAGGAACTAGGGCTCTGATCCCAGCTCTGATCTGTGCATAGGGGTACCCCAGGGGTTGAGGGCCTGTGCCTAGCCAGCCCTGCCAATCCATGCTGCGGAAGTCTGCGCAAGTCACATGACCTCTGGTACCCAGTTTCTCCAGCTGGAAAATGATTCTAAGTCCCTTCCTTCCAGACCCAAGATGCCCCAATATGAAGCCAGATGCCCCAAATCTCAGTTCATCTTCCAGCTCCGTCTTCTCAATAGCCTCTGGCCCACCCCATCCATGGCCCTGGGACCTCTCTGTCTGCCCTGTGACCATACTCCACGCGGCCAGGCCTGTATGACACCATTTCCCGTGAACACAAGTCTCCTCCCTCACACCCGCTGTGGAATGGCAGGACTCACGCACCGTGGCCACCTGCCCCACACTTCCACAGACCCTCGGGCAGGAGTTCTGGTAAGCTGTCTTCTTGGTCTCCACAGTTTTGCTTCTCACCAAAGACTATCTTGCCTTCGTGACTCGAGGCTACACTTACTACACAGGTTGTGTCGACACAGTGGCAGAGATGAAGGGTCCCCAAAACCCAGGCTCATTAGCAAACAGAGTCCTAGAGAGAAGACATCCTGAGCCACACAGAGTGGGCCAATCTGGGTACAAACCCACACGCCCTGCTCCAGAGGTACCCACAAACCTCTGGAATTTCTAAAACTTGAAGACTGACTTTTGCAACTTGACTCTACTTTTTACATTGCTGGCCATTTCAAGTTTGTGCCCAAGGTCAGCAGAAGGAAGTCTTAATAAGCTCAGTCACATAGAACCACTTTGCCCACGGCTCAAACTACCACAAATCAATTCTTTGCAGGCTGCTGCCAGGTTAGGCTCCCTTGGTGTTAATTTCCTGCTCAGCAAAGCAGTGAGTCATCTCCCTCCCTCCTCTCCAGCTTTAACTATTGCTCTGAGACCAGAGTCTGCAGAGGAGAGGTCACATGAAGCCTTTATTTAGTACCAAAGTTCTCAGCCTGGGCAGGAGGGGAAGGGCTGCCAACTTGGCTCATTAGAAGCCCCACTTGATCTCCAAAGCACAAGCACACCAGGGCTGAGCAGCTCAGTACAATCCGGAATTCCTGGAGCTCTTTTCAGAGTCCACTAACATTCAAGACACTGGGACTTGCCTTGTGGATGGCCACAGGATGCACAGGGGCCGGGGTGCAAATGGCTGGTAAAGCCAATGCCAAGGGCTATGCTCCACTGAAGCGGTGCTATCTGCCGTATGACCACCAGGTGGCGCACAACACCTCAGCAGCCGACTGCGCCGGGCAGGGCCGGCGGTGTGGTTAATCCCGCAGAGATTTACATGCAGACTGGAAATGCCCCCAGGTGTGAGGGTATAGCTTGACCAGAGTCGTAATGGCTTCATTTGGACCAAGTTCGGCAGAATGACACGGAACCATAGAGTAGCGGTGGCTTCAATGAAGTTTTGTTTGTATGTAAAATGCAAACCCGGCTGGTAAGGGCTGCATGAGGCTGGTCAGGAAGCAGCCTCCAAATCCAAGCTGACTGCTAGAGCTCTGGCCATCAAGTAGTGGCAGCATGATGGAGGAGAGGAGAGAGAAGGGCTAGCCACACTTCGAGGCACTTCCCCCAGACTTCACGGACATCACTGCTACCTACAACCCACTGGCCAAACCCCAGCCACACAGAGAGGCTAGGAGGCTGGAGTCTTCTACCTGAGCATCACTACCCTAAGGCTTGGAAGAGAATGTGAGAATGGACATCTGAACGCAACTAGCAGTGTCAGTCCCAGAGTAACACATGCCCCTGAATCTCTTCTGCCAACACAGCATGCCCTCCAGCCCCTGAGAGCCACAGTGACAGGCTCCTTGCCCCTCAGGTCATCCCACTCCCAGACACATGCCCCATGCCCAGACTCTCCTCCTGCACTCCAGGACCTGCATCTCCACCCAAACCTCCAGCAAGACTCTCACATCCAGCATGTCCAAGCTGGCTCGTCACCTCCCTCCCCCACCCCACAGGCCAGCTCACTTTCCTGTGCTCCCCAGCTTGAGGATGCCAGCACCGTGACCAGACGATCCCGGGGGTGAGATGGAAGAGAGCTGGGTTGTGCTGTAGGTGGGGCCTCCCTAGAGGGAGCCTCCATGGGAGGCAACATCTGGACTAATAGGACAGAATCATCTATCAGAAAGGCTAGGACAGGCAGACTCAGAGGTCTCAGGACAAGCAAAGGCCCCGAGGTACAAAGACCCCAAGAACTGGGAAGCCCTCCTGGGCACCCCCACCCCCCACAGTCTCTCCATCTCTGTGCCCTCTACATCCCACCTTCTTCCTTGGTGGGGTAGAAGGATATTCCTTAATATCCTTAAGTTAATATTACACTGTAGGAAACTTTAAAACATGAGACGTGAAGAACAAAGCCACACACTGTTACAAGCAGTGTACCGCAGGACGTGTCCTCCCTGCATGTGCACGGACACCATGCCCAGCTCCATGCCACTGAGGTCGGGGCCATGAGAGCACGACTTTTCACACGTGGCAAACATTTGCCAATGCAAAATCTCAAAGCCACGTGAGTATTTTGAAAACCAAGAACACAAGACAGCAACTCAGTCTGTTAGAAAGGGTCCCCCTGCCCTAGCCCCTGTCTTCTGAACGGTCCCCGAGACTGTCCCATCTTCCAGTCACCTCCTGCTCATCACCTCTAACTGGAGTGTGGCCCTAGGCTCCCCCTGAAATCAGATCTTCCCCAACTAAAATCCAGATTCTTTCCATGACTTCATGAGAACTTCAGCTTCACACACTCTGAAAACAGCGTTGAGTGGTGCTCAGCTCTGCGCACTCAGAGCAAGCACAACTCCTTCCGTTCTCTCTCGGTAACTCCCAAGGTAGTGAGCGATGGTTGGGTTATTATTCAGCAAATGACCACACTCCTCGGGCATACGCCTCCCCAGCTCCAGCAGTGGTGAACGTGACCCTGTGACATGCTTTGGGCACTGGAATGTGAGGGGACAGAATTTATGCAGAAGCATTTGATGCACTTGCAGGGTTTGCTTCCTTGCTGGCTCTCCAGAAACCCAGGGCGAGAAGCACTTCCTCCAGAGAGCCTTCGGCCTGTGCCAGAACAGACAGGAAGCACAGTCAAACTCGGCTCCAACGCAGGCTACCCACGGCCGGTCCTGGCACAGCCAAACCACAGTCATCTGAGACCCGGGGGCATGACCATCAAGGCTGCTTCCAGAATGTGAGGCTGGCTGAGGGCAGCACTGTCGTGACAACAGCTGACTCCCATAGGCAGAGGTCATTATCCCCGTTTCCCAGCCACACCAGAACTCATTTCCACCTCGGGGCCTTTACATGTTCTCCTACCTCTGAGTGTGCCTGTCCTGGCCTCTATGATAGGTGATCCTTCCTATTAGTCCAATGTCACTTCCCATGGAGGCTGTCTCTGTGGAGGCCCCACCCACAGCACGGCCCTGCTCTCTTCTGTCTCACCTTCTGGAACTATCTGATCAGCTCACTTCTCAGACTGCATCTGTCTCACTCAGTCAGAACTGGCTGTGTAATAAGGAGGACTGTGGCCACCTTCTGGGTGCCTGCTGCTGTCACCACTGGCCATGCTGCTTGCATTGACTCCTCACCTGTCTCCCTCACCTAGAAGCTCAGGTGTCATTTCTGCAGGCCCAGGGTCCCCCTCCGGTGCCCTGCCCAGTGCCAGCTCAGGAGATGCTGGTTCCTGTCCTGTTTGGATGTCTCTTCCTGGATGGAGGGGACACTAACCTGCCCCTGGCTCTCATGGAGGCGGGGGAGGAGTCTCCAAGTTCCCCAGCAGTTGTCCAGCTGGTTGACAGCCTGGTTGTCCAGCTCCAGGGCAGGCGCAGGAGTCCGGCAGGTCCCAGAGCCAGGTCCATAAAATCCATGACAACGCCACAGCGGCAGCAAGGCCCCCCTGGGGCCAGCTTTGTGCCCTTCTCAGTGAGAAGCACTTCCTCCAGAGAGCCTTCAGCCTGCTGCTCCCCGGAATGTGGCCAGGCCACGCTGCACACGGTCACCCTCACACTTACAGCCCACCAGGCCCGGCCCTGCAGCCTGGGCCCCGCAGTCACAGCTGCCCCTTCTCCCTTCGTGGCATCTGGAGCCCTGGGGTTCCTCTGACATTCGCTGTGCATCTGCACCACTCTGCAGAGATGTGACGAGGCCCTGCCGCGGGCACCTTGGCTCAGCAGGAGGCACTGACTCCTGAGGAGAGGGCTGGAGAGGAGGTGCAAGTGCAGAGGCTAGCCCCCCCCACCCCCGGGCCCTGGGGCTGGCGGGAGGTCGAGGCCACACTGATGTGTCAGAGGAGCTGGAGGGGGAAGCTGGGGTGGGGGCAGGGGATCCCCACCAAAGGTGACAGCAGGGCGAGGCACAGGGTGGAAGGTCCTCTTCTGTGTCTGCAGAGGTCAGAGCCACTGGAGCACGCTGAAGCTCGGCGGGGGGGGGGCTCTCCACTGGGCAGTGGGCAATGGGGGCTGTGGGTGTTCCAGTTCGCCATGGTGACAGCAGGGAGGACAGGTTTGGGAGGAACACGAACAACGGAGGCAAAGAGACCATGTAGAAGGCTGAAAGTATTTATGCCAGAAACCAAATCCGAGCCAGGGAGGAGGGTCGGAGAGAAAAGTTCAGAAACTGATCCAGGAAGCCAGTGATCTCAGGAACTCGGGAGGCTGAGGCAAGAGGAGCGCAAGTTCAAGGCCAGCCTGGGTGACTCAGTGAGACCCTGTCTTAAAAGAAAAAATAAAGGGGGGTGAAGGTATAGCTCACCAGCAAAGCACCTCTAGGCTCATTCCCTAGTTCCCAAAAAGGAAAAAGAGGGATCCAGGAGGTAAAAGCCCTAGGTAGGGGCAGAGAGTCCAGGCTGCGCAGAGGGAAGAGGCCTCAAGCTGGATCACGGATGGGGAGCACCACCCAAGTTCAAGGAGGAGGGGGAACACAGCCCTGGGGCAGGGCAGGAGTCAAGGGCACAGGTGGAAGGTTGAGGCCCAAGGGCAGGAAGCCCACCTGGCTGCTGAGAGGCAGGGGGGTTGTGGGCAGGCCTAGGTCAGGAGCTGCCAGGAGGCGAGGCCACTGCAGGAGACAGGGCAGAGGAAGCAGCTGGGAAAGGTGGACCAGAGTCTGAGGCTAAAACTGAGAAAATGAAAGGACAGGAGAGGAGGGGAAAGAGAGGCCGAGAGGGAGAGGGACCGAAGGCACAGAGACAGAGACGGACAGAGACACCCTGGCACCCTTCAAGGCAGGGAGGTCGCCTCTGAGGGACCTGAGGTCAGTCCCTTGCCCCTGGCTGGAGCCTGGTGCTTTCGCCCCTCTTCACCCCCTCTCTGTCATCTTGGGAACGTAATAAGCACCAACCTGGGGGAAGGGAGCTCGAGAAGGTACAGGGGCAGCTCAGAGAAGGAAGGTCGGGCCACCAGACCCTGCTGGAGGGCCAGGGTCCTGCCGGGGGTGGGGGCGGCTTCAGGAGGAGTGACCCTATTAGATGTGGAAAGTGACAAACCCCAAAATAATATAGCCAGGGAAGGGGGACACAGAGCAAAGCAGCAGATTTGATGGCATTGATGGCATTGATCCTTTCCCAGTGACAGAACATCCCTAGAAAGGAAGCCAAAGCACTGATCCTTCCCCACATAAATCCTTTCCCAGTGACAGTACAATGGGACCCTGAAGGGAAAGAGATAAGCTCTGCACGCTGACCCCAGACCCTCCATTCTTCTCCAAATAAAAATACTGCCCAGTAAAAACAAATTTTCAAATTCTCACAAACCTGTTTCCTGAGTGCCCAAAACTGACCTCTGACCCTAGACCCCTTCCCATCTCCCCCAGTAAGACAGACCCCAACTTCCTAAGTCACCTCTCAGTATAGCCTATATAAGCCCAGTCCCTTCCTTTGTCCAGTGGCTCATCGTCCACCAGGAGAGTCAGTCCACTGGCGTCACCCTGTTCCTGCATGAAACTCTGCCCCTGAATAAGCAGCTGATCCATGAAGTTGGCACCCACCTGGTCCTTTTGTGCTAACAGGCCCTGCGCCCACTGCCTTGCCTAAGCTGTCTCAGTCGCATCTGGGCAGGAGCGGTCCCCACTTCCCAGGCCTCCACGGCCACGGCCAGGCCCAGCCTGGCAGATGGTCAATCCCCATCCCAGATGGACACCCGGGTGTCAGGACCATGGACCACAGAGCACTGGTGCCATCTGTAAGAACAGGAGTGTTACACAGCTCAGCACCGAGGAAGGGCGGTGCCCACAGCTGCCTGAGGAGAGAGGGCACCAACGGAGGCCCCTCTTGCCTTCTTCCCCATGACCCCCTTGTCTGTGTGTCTCCTTCTCCCCCTCTGTCTCTCTGTCTCTCTCTGTCTCCCTCCATCTCTCCCCCTCTGTCTCTCTGTCTCCCTCCATCTTTCCCCCTCTGTCTCTCTCTGTGTCTCTCTCCATCTCTTCCCCCTGTCTCTCGGTCTCTCTCCATCTCTCCCCTTCTGTCTCTCTGTCTCCCTCCATCTCTCCCTCTCTTTCTCTCTGTCTCTCTCTGTCTCCCTCCATCTCTCCCCCTCTGTCTCTCTGTCTCCCTCCATCTCTCCCCCTCTGTCTCTCTGTGTCTCTCTCCATCTCTCCCCCTCTGTCCCATCCTGGGTCACCCCTCCCCACTTTCCTCTAGATTCTGTGGCCCTCTCACACTTACTCCCTTTTTATCCACCATGGCCCTTACGGTCCCGCGGGTACCTGTGCACAGAATGAAGCTGACGCCGTGCTGGCCACACCAGGCCACAGGGCACCCTGTCTCCACCAGCAGCCAGGGACCCGGCAAACTGAGCCACAGACTGAGCCACACTGAGCTTTCTGTTTCCATGAAGTGCTCCATAGATTTATGGGAATGATCCTGGACTCATTGCAGAAAAAAGATTGAACCAGAAAATATAAAGGAGATGGTCAAAGTCGCCTGTAATCCCCTATTTTACATCGTTGTCTTAGAGATTTTCTTTCATAAATTACAAAACATGTTAAAATAAACGTGGACTGGGTCTGCACAGCTTTCCCTCAGCTTCTTACCAAGAGCGTTCCGTGTCATCCTGAAACGTGCTGGGAACACACACTTGTGACGTGCTGGTGGTGAGTCTCTGTGGATGACGATGCAGCACATCCCCCTGCTACCTGCTTTGTGGTGGGTTGTCCCACTGGACAAGCCCCTGGTGGCTCTCCCAGGGACTGTCATCTCCGCCCTTCTACAGATGAGGATGCTGAGGGTGGAGATGGAAGAGCTTGTTGGTGACCACAGCACTGGTAAGCAGCACGTCCCCAGACACCCTGACTCGGAGCCAATGTTCTGTCCGTGCTCATATGCCACGGGAGTGGCCAGTGGTGTGTGTGTGCAGTAGGGAGGTGGCATCACCCCACCGGCCCTAAGCTTGTCCCTCCAGGTCAATGAAGAAGGACATGACCCACAAGGATGGGCATCCTTTTGGTAAACACCAGACTTAGGTTGCAGCGTGGTGCCCATGAATGAAGTGCCCCAGTGCCGTGGGGGCTGGGTGGGCATGGGCAGCCCTGTGTGGCATAAAGGGCCACAGAACAACTCAGAAACTGGAACTTGAATGGAACTACCTCAGCCTGTAAAGACTATATGCCCAAAACCTCCACACATACCACACCTCAGGAAGAAACTTTAATAAGATGAGGACTATGATAAGGGTGCCTATTAGCATTGCTTTTATGTAACAAAAGACCAGAGGTCAAGGTCAAGTTCAAAGCTACACAACAAGAAAAAGACACAAACCAGCTCTGTGGTGCCTGCCTGTGATTCCAGCAGCTTGGGAGGCCGAGGCAGGAGGTTGGAGAGTTCAAAGTCAGCCTCTCAGTGACTGAGAGAGACCCTAAGCAACTCAATGAGACCCTCTCTCTAAATAAAATACAAAAAACAGGCTGGGAATGTGGCTCAGCCCCTGGTGCCAAAGAAAAGAAAAAGAAATAAGAAGCAAAATCAAATCAAAAGTTAAAATCACAACAACAGGGTCCTTTAATCCCATCAGAGTGGAAAACCCAGACACGTACAATAATGGGCATCTGTCACTCGTGGCCCCCAAATCTCTGAACACCCCTTCCCAGTGGCCGTGCTTCCAGTATTGGTTGTCCCCTGAACTCACGTGGAGATCTGGTGGCCAGTGGGGCATCGACAGGAGGCGGGCCTGTGGGAGGCAATTAGGGTGTGAGCAAGATCAATGGCTTTCTCCTGCCCCGTGGACTCCTGCAGGTTAGAGTCCTTGCTCTCAGGGAACTAATTAGCCACCAGGAGAGCAGGTTTCTCTACCGTGAGGCAGCACATTCCCAAGTGCCGTCACACACACCCACGTCCCCTCCACTTGCCCCCATCAGCGTAAGCAGCCCGAGGCCCTCAGAAAAGCCTGGCATCAGCTAAAATATCTCTATTCTTGCTTGCTGTTTGTTTTCGGTACTGGGGATCGACCCCAGCAGCACTCTACCGCTGAGCTACAACCCCATCCCTTTTTATTTTGAGACAGGATTTCACTAAGTTGCCCGAGCTGACCTCAAACTCACAATCCCCCTGCCTCGGCCCCCCAAGTAGCTGGGATTACAGGCATGCTCCACTATACTGGAAATACCTCTTTCATTTATAAATCACCAGGCCTCAGGGATTATATTCTAGTAACAGAAAACAAACGAAGACAACAGTGTGAATATTACCTTCCTGTGCGGGAGAGCAGCGGGCAGCCTATTCCTAGCCTCACTTGTTGTCAAAGAACACACGTGGCATTTAGGTTCCACTAACCACATACACTCTCATGTCACCTCTATTGAGACCCCAGTCATGTGGGGAACAGGAGAGGTGCTAAGCTTCTGTAGCAGGTGGTGGCAGAAGTACAATTTCACACCCAGCAGCCGCAGCCGTGGCTTCCTGCTGTAGAGCCACCTGGCTGCAGCAGAACCGGGCAGCTCTGCAGCGTGATGTGGGCAGTTCTTTCTGGAAGTTCACGCCTAAATCTGTTTCTTCCAGGAGCTATGAGTCTGTAATCTACCTAATCCCCTGAAGAAATCCCTTCTTCTCTCCTTAACCAGGTGGGAAGGATTCTGCAAATAATAACCTCAATCAGATTAACTCTCCTGGGTGTTAAGGAGGATCTGTTCATTCAACAAGTATCTGCCACATACCTGCACGTACAGAAGTCCTCACTCAGAGATTCTTTTTCTTTTGAAGATAGACAATAAAGAAATAAATACACATGTCAGGGAACAGAGAAGAGAGATTGTTATAAACATATAGTCAAAGATTGAGAAATTGATCAGATACAACACAGATTTAGATTTAGATTGCCACATGGTGGTAGGAGACATGGAGAGAAATTTAAAAGGTAAGCAGGCAGATGGGTTGGTACCCTACCTAGACGGGTCAGGAAGTCTGACAAGGAAGCCCCTGAGCAGAGATGTTTGCACAAAGGCAAACACCCCGACTGTGCAAAGTCCCAAGGAGAGGCTTGAGAACCATCTTCAATAGCTGCCTTAGAGACTTTTTTATTATTAGTTGCTCATGACAATACAATGATCTTGACGTATCATACATTTGAATCAAATGGGGTCTGAATTCTCATTTTTCCAAGGGTACAGGCTGCAGAATCCCATTGGTTATACGGCCACCTACATTGTACTGCTGTATGTATATATGTGCCTTAGAGACTTTTGCAAGCAGCCGAGACCTTCAAATGAGAGGGAGACTGTGGGAAGGCATGGATGTCACCAGAGAGGGAGTCAGACACTCCAAACATTGGTAAAATCTCCAGCAGGCCGAATGGGGAGAGCAACCCTAGGCAGGAGAAGTGACAAAGGGGACCCAGGAACAGTAGTCAGGACAAAAGAGGAGGGGGGAGGGGTTGTCACCCTGGGAGTCCAAGTGGGCACTAATTGTGTCACGGAGTTGGAAAGGACATCTCCATTCCGCTGGAGAGATCAAAGCTGAAGAGATCACGGACCAATGAAGAAGGCATTAAACCGACTGACCCCAGGTTGAGGGGCTGCCGGCAGCGGCAGGGAGTGCAGGCCCCAGCGGGGTTGAGCAGAGGCTGCCTGGATTCACACTGGGCAGGCCTCCCTTGGAGAGGAGGCACTTCAAGGAGAAATGGGATCACTCACATTTCCAAAGGGACCTCGGGCATTGTACCAGAGGAGGTGGGAAGATTTGAATCAGCCCCTTTTCCTTAGGCAGGAGGGTTGGTGTGTCGGGGACGTTTGCAGCATCCTGCAGAAGTGGTGGTCTAAGGGGACCTTGGCTATTTGCTAATTATAATGCTTCTCCCACCAGTCAACTTTCAGATTTTGAAAACCATCACTGAGAAAGACTGGTACCCCAAGGCCTAGGATGTCCTGGTCCTGGTCCCACGAGATACTTAATGCCGTTTATACCCAGAGAATAGAACAGGATGTTCTTCTGTCTTACATTGTTTCATTAGAAAACTTTGCATGCTGGCTGCTGGACAGCCTCTCTGCTAGAGAACAGAGGAAGCTGGCTTTGCGATTCCCCTAATGAGGACAGGGACATTGAAATCCATTTTCCCAGCTGTCAATCAACTTGGGCAGAAAGAAGGGGCACAGCTCACCTCGAGGAGAAAAGCAATGGCTGGGTGACATCCATGGCTTCCCATAGTCTGAGTCCTCATCTGCTCTGCCTCCCGAGGATGCGCAGGAGGAGGGGCTCCTGTGTCCCAGTTAGCTGTATAGAGCCCGTGCTCCACGGGAGGCAGGACACAGGGAGGCACTAGCCACAACTCCTCAATGCACCCCTGGCTAGAAAGAGAAGGGTTTTCTTAAGAAAATCTATTCTATTGTTTCTCTTGCAAAAATTGAACCTTTTACAAACTAAACTGCCTTATAAACAGATCCCAAATCAAGCCTAATTTGGGCCTACAAAGAAGGAACTCTCCAGCAAGTGAGGATCCAGAGAGTGCGATTAGACTCTGCCAGCCACGCTGGGATCTGTGTGAAGCTAGAGTTAGACCTGTGGAAGGACAAGTCAGCAGGAGCCCACAGTCTCCAGAATCCCCCTACAATACAAGGGCAGGGACCACACAGAGGGAGCAGCACAACCCGGGGACCCAGAGAGAGACCCTGGCCACTTGCCTGTCCACCCCAAGCCAGCAATGCCACTTCTAGAAGATGCCTCAAAGGAAAGCATCAGAACTCTCTCCAAGACATTCACCCAAGGACTTCCTCTGTAGCCCTGAGTGTGACAGTTGGTGTCTTACTGATGTCTCAGTTGGTGTCTAATTTTTGACACCAATTGAAAATTGATTAGCTAAATTATTCATAATAACTAATAGTATTTAAATACTAAAATAGCTTAAGTTAATAATATAGAATTACATGAAATCCAACAATAAAAGGGGTTTTCTTAACAAAATTCCCAGAAAAGGCTCAGGATAAATTATTGAGTGGATAGCAAGTTTCAAAGTGCAATCCCATTTATATGGGACAAATGTGGAACGTGCTGGAACCACAGATAGCTCTGAGGAAATGCACCACTATGTAAAGGATGGTTACTGCTGGGTGGTGGGCTTAACAGTGATTTTTTCCCCGTTATTCTTTAAATTTCACTGTTTCATCAGAAATTTCTAAAAATATGAGTTAAATTTGTGAACAGGAAAAAAATTGAGATCTATCCCCAGGAGAAGAGCCTTGTGGGTGCATGACTTCTTGGGTTAACCACCCTCTAGGGTCTCGTTCTCAGCTTCGCGGGTTCAGAATCTCCACTTGGTACCTGCATATGTGAAGAATACATTCGGCAGTGAAGAACAGAAAGCCCGACCAGCTCTGGAGTAAATGGAGAGGGGCTTATTTTCTACAACATTCACAGGAAAGCAACTCAGGGCTGAGGCAGGTGCTCATGGATGTCCTCAAGGAGACAGACTCTATCTTCTTTCTCGGACATCCTTGGGTGTGACTTTTGTCCTCATCGTCACAAAATGGCTACTGCACTTCCATCCTTCTTCCAGATAGAAAGAAGGAAAAGGACAAAACCGCTTTTCTAACAAGGCTTCATGTTTGTTGTTGTGAATAAAAGACACACTTCCCAGGGACTTTAACCTACGTTGCATTGGCCAAAACCATGGCACATGCTTAGCCTTAGCTGCAAGGGGCTCTGGGAAAGTGAGTGATTTTAGCCAACACATGGAACTCTATTAAGAGGGAGATGGAAAACAGGCAGGAGGGGAAACTCAGAGACACAGAGCACCCGCGGGAGCCTCCCAGCAGGAACAGAGGGCACCTCCCAATGCACAATACACTGATATATGAACCAGACCCCCAGGTAGTCATCCCATTCCAGCCTCTAGAATGCTCACAGAGCCTCCAGAACATTCTCCTCCCAGTGCCAGGGAGCTGGAGGTAAAGCCCCAACCCACACAGTGTTGGGAGAACACGGAATCGGATCCGAGGGAGGTGGCCCAAGTGGAGGGACTCTACCCCCAAGCTATAATGAAGCCCGGCCGCTCTCTCAGTCCAACAGATCAGCGCTGGGTGGCCTGGCTGTTCATATCACTCACACTCAGCGTCCACCCCCAGCCTGTCCTGGACAGACCCTGTCAACTTTCATCTCTCTGGCCCAGCCCGGCTCTCCGCGGTCTGTCTCTCCCCTGTCCCCTTCCCTCTTGTTAAAGTCATCTCTCGGGCTCGGGCTTGGCCCAGAAGGCACCCCGTTTCTTACCATTTGTGCTGATGGCAGGAACCAACCTTTCAGAGTCTTGAGGGGCCCTTATTTCCTCCCCGCAAGGTGACCACGGGTTAAGCCCTGCAGACTAATTGAGGCCAGCCACTCTGGCCACTGGGGAGGGCCGCAGAGCCGCTTCTTGTCAGCATCTCAATTATGTCCTACAAGCTGTGACTGAAGCATGGAGGGCTGTTTTGCCAGGAGAAGAAAGAGTTGGGGGGACAGAGAAGCTGTCTGATGTGTCTGAGTCACTGTCAGGGGCTGGACTTACAGGGCTGCTGACCAAAGACGTAGGACGGATGAATGGAAGTTGCAAGAAGACAGATTTAGCCCGAGAACAGACACTGCCTGATAAAGTGAGCAGGCCACACTCCTCGACAGAGGTCCATGGGTGGGGGGTGGGGGCAGAACACTCAATGGAATATTCCAAGAGTAAGGAATTTACATTCCCACCAGCCCAGGTTCGTTCCCACAAAGTTTTTCATTTCTCTAATCTTTTCCTTGTTTCCTTTCTTCTTCTGAGAAATTTAGAATTCTCTTTCAGAAATGTCTTTCCGGCTGTCACCCTCACCACCACCTGCTGACACGTAGGTGAGCCCCGGTCCTCCAGCCCTGGCCTGAGTGTGACATGTGGGCACAATGGCACACTCCTGTAACCCCCGAGACTTGGGAGACAGAGGCAGGAGGATGGCAAGTTTGAGGCCAGCCTGGGCAACTTAGAGAGACCCTCAGCAACTTAGTGAGACTCTGTCTCAAATAAAAAACAGAAAGGACAGGGGATGTGGTTCAATGATAAAGCCTCTCTGGGTTCAATAATAATAATAATAATAATAATAATAATCAGATCACGGTCAGACACAGATCTGTCCAACTCCAAGGCTAATATTTCCTAATATCACGGCTGAGGCGATGTCACAACACGCTAGTACAATTGTTAGGAAATTCATCCAAAGGAAAATGCAAAGGTAAAAGCTTCCATGTGTGGAGTAAAAACTGAGATTCAGGAGTAAACGAATTGGTCCCACCGAAAGCCCCTGGGCCACCACTGTCCAAACCTCCCAGCACCCAGCAGGGTCCTGACCAGCTCTCACCCAGGTGCTCTGGGCAAGGTCCCGCATGGCAGCCACCGTGGAGACCACACATTTAGAGGGCAGAGCCTCAGGAAGTCAGCAGCCTTGCCCCTGCCTCGGCATGGAGAGTCCTGGGGACCCAGTGCTGAACTGCTGTGGTGCTGTCTCTGGGCTCTGGGGCACCTGCAGTGGCCACCAGTGCTGCTTGACCTGAGGGAGGGTCTGCCCACTTTTCTCCTATCCTGTAAATGGGCATAATCACATAAGGGGAGTCACAACAGTCCCGCTTCATGGGTACAATCACTGAGGTGCTTAAAGCAATATCTGTGAGGTCACAGGACCAGCGTACGTTGCAGATCACAGTCAGACACAGACACAACTCCAAGGCACATGCTCTCACCACGGTCACAATCTGATTGTTGGCTCTTTGTTCTTCCCCTTCACCCAGCCTGGAGAACACAACCCAGAAAGACTTCATGTGTTCAACATTCTCCTGCATACGCTGCTCCTGTCTTCTCCCTAAACCCCCAGCCAAGGGACAGCTGGAGGGACACCATTTCACCCTGGCTCGGTGGCATCAGATGACAGAAAAAGTCAGTGGCTGGGGACATGCACCCCAGCCCGGGCCTTGCAGCCTTTTGTTGTGCCACAGATTGAAGGTTGCAGGCTGCGTCCCACAAAGACAAGGTGAGCTAATGTGCTGGTCACTGTAACAAATACCGACGTCATCAACTCATAAGGAGATAAGGGCCTTTGGCTCACAGCTTTAGAGCTTTCCCTCCACGACTGACTATGGGCCTGTGACGGCAAAGCGTGGAAGGAGCAATGGTGAACAAAACCTCTCACCTCAAGGCCAGGAAGTGACAGAGGAAGAGGAAAGGGCTGGGACTGGGCCCCCAGAACCCTTGGAGAACATGCCCCCAATGATCTAAAGACCTCCCCTGAGGCCCCACCTCTTAAAGGCTCCACTACCTTCCTATAACACCAAGCTGAAGACCAAGCCTTTAGCTCATGGGCCTCTGGGGGTCACTTCTGCAAATAATAGCAGCTGGAGACACTCAAAGTCCCGTTTTAATTCCCAAATTCTATAATTTCATAAAGTATCCGAAAAGTCATGTGAGCTGAAGTATATCAATGACAGGGAACAGACCGGATAAGTTAGGGAGGGGAGAACCATTAGAGATGAGGAAGTCAACATTTGTAGCCTGGAATGGCCCTGGCCCCAAACTCTCAGGAACTTCCTGCAAATCAGGAGAAACTTGCCTGCTTCAAAAAAGGGTGATAGTTAGATCCGTGAAAAGTTCATACAAAAGTAGTATGTAAGATTGAGAGAAAGAATGGAAAACATTCATCAGAAATGTGAGGAACAGATGAAAATCATATCCAAATATTTTTCTATGAGTTTTTTTAAACATAATGAAGCAACAGCTCGGGAAAAGAATGGCACGAAGACAGAAAGATAACGAAAGAGCTAAAATCCGGGAAAGGGCAGAGTCAAAAGCGAAACCCTCCCAGAACCAGACCCAACTGGAAGCAGCACCAGGAGCCCAGGGCACCCCCAACCTCCCCGCCCCTCGGGAGGCCAGGCAAGAGGTCACAGTTCCAGGCCAGCACGGGCAACTCAGCAAGACCCTGTCTGAAAATCAAAAATGAAAGAAGGGCTGGGATGTGTCTCGGTGGTAGAGCACCCCTGAGTTCAATCCCCAGAACCACAAAAAGAAAAAGAAATTAAAAGATGGCACATGTTCTAAGTCTCTCCGCTGTGAGGTATTTTCCCTTCTCAACTCTGCCCTTGGAAGCAAACCACCACGTCCATCCCATAGTCCAAACATGTTCCTAGAGAGGGAAATATACTGCAATAGTAGTAATATATTGCTTTCTCCTATTGGGAGGACTCGTCTCTCGTCCTCATTTTACTTACGTATTCAGTCATTTGTTTGTTTCTGTTTAACCCGGGTATCTATTTCATTCCTTGGGTAAGAAACAGTGCCCTCATGTACCTGGTTGCTCACATTATTCCAACTGTGGCCATTGGGAGCTCTTTCAGGTTGGATCCTACATCTTTTTGTGACATGTCCCCATCATTATTGGATTTTCTTTTTTTTTTAGTACTCCCTGAAGATGTCCCTTGATAAATCCAAGTCCCCATTTTAATGTATCTTCTGCACCAACCTTTGCCTGGAGGGGTTGGCTTCTGGTTTCCTGCTATCACTTTCTGAAAGCTTCTTTGTTTTGCCTTCCACATAAGGTTGTGATCAGGAAGCAGCTCCCAGGGAGCTTCTAGGGGGAGGCAATTCTATTCTGGGCCTGGATGGTGGTTAAATGGGTAAAATCAAGTTCTAAAGTACAGGCATATTCAAGAGCAAGAAATAGAACAGGAGCTGCAGCAGCTGGAATTGGGGATGCAGGCCGATGGAGGGAGAGGAGGGAAGGGAGGAGGGAGGGAGGGAGGGAGGGAGGGAGGAGGGAAGGAGAGGAGGA